>NC_081136.1:29670679-30270679 GCF_958295425.1 Solea solea | reverse complement strand
TTATAACGTCAGTAGACATTTTCCTGAGACGTTTATGGTCTCAACTGTGAGTTTCAGGTCTTCTTCAATAGAACACAGTGTCGATTTTGTAAGTTGTGTTCCCATTTAGAAGACAATAGATGAGCACTGCACCACTGAGTGGACATCATGTGTGATTGACAGCTGGTATTGTTCAATAGGAGCCTGGTTGCAAGTAATTTCTGGTTGTAGATCATCAATACGATGCTAACCGAACCGCGAAGCTTGAGGCCTCAAACTTGAGTTCAGAGTTCCATGGGTGAGGAGACGAATGATTGCCACGTTGTACGATACCACTTTTTCTAATATCACAGCCTCGAGTATCTACTGATACCAATGTGATACTGTGCTTTTTTTAAAGAACTCACTTGTTTAGCTTTTTTCATTCTTTCCCAAAATAAGTCCACATAGAAACACATGATCGCTGCAGAAATGTGCATTTCTATCTTGCATTCAGGTCTCATGATAATGGTGGCACATGTCTCTTTATAGCCTGTGCTCAGGGAAGCATTTATGTAATATTTAGGACTGATACAGATACTTAATATTGCATTGCCTCATCCCTACTTTCTACCATTTTCACCAGTCTGGTCATTCTCCTCTGACCTCTGGCCTCAAACAAGGTATTTTATTCCTCGCGAAACTGCCACTTTCTGGATATTTTTTTTTATAATTTTCAGACGATTTTCTGTAAACTCGAGAGGCTTGTGTGTGTGTGAGAATCCCAGTAGATCAGCAGTTTATGAAATACCTAAGAGCAGCAGGTCTTCTTCACCCTGCCTACATGCCTAAATGATTGGCTAATTAGATATTTGCAATGACAAGTAGGTCAGCATGTGTAAATTGGCCGGTGAGTGTATCGTCATAAATTCAAATGCTCCAAATGCAGTTCAAACATAAACATAACCATGGTGCCTGTGTTTTTCTACATTTATTTCTCCTATATTGATGTTTCCCCTCTTACAGGCAACATGTTTATTTGTTAGTCCTTGTCGGCTCACATCTCCTCTCGGCTGCGCATTAGTCTCCATGTGCCGTGCCCAAGTGCTAACACTGACCTCAGTGAGATGAGGGACAGGCGTGGTGCTCTCTTTAAGCACACACATCAATCTTGTTGCCCTGGAGATATTCGCAAGAGGGAGGTGGCGCCGTGGGGAGTGTGTGTGTGTGTGTGTGTGTGTGTGTGTGTGTGTGGGGGGGGGGGTTACACGGGTACTCAAGCATACAAATACACAGAATGTATGTGCTCACACACACACACACACACACGCACACACGGTGCCCTCTGCGCATGAGGTGTCTTTTTTGAGCAGGAAATGACCTATTCCTGAGAGGAGTTCAAGATCAGGATGAAAAAACAAGCAGACGTAGAAGGATCAAGGCCGTTTCCTCCTGTTATTAACGAACTCTTGTGTTGTTATATGATCTCCGCCTTTAATGCTCCACTAATGACCCTCTTCCGCATTAGCACAACTTCCCTTTCCCGGTGATTTAACTCCCTACAAAAAGACAACAACAACCACAACACGTCGGTTTTCAGGACTGTTGCGTCATGTTGGCACAAGTGCAAACTGCACAGTGTGTGTGTGTGTTTGTGCGTGTGTGTGTGTGTGTGTGGGAGGGCCAAGTTGTGAAAAGAGGTTGTCACAGCAGCTGCCAGACAGACAGCCATAGCTCATTACTATGCAACAGCTTAATCAGCCCTCTGTGACTCACACACACACACACACACACACAGATATACGGATGCACTGAACATGCATATTTTACACATAAAAACACACAAGCCGAGTTGCTGCACACGCTGACAAAAGAGAAAGCGCTTCAGACAAACTGTTGTCACCGGGTCTGGCTTCCTTGCGCTTGCGAGTGGCGATTGCCGACGATGCTTCACTCGCTTGCGCCGTGCTGTGTTTCCATAACAAACAAGCAGCCGGCAGCTTTGCCAACAAACTGTCCAAACATCCACCGAAAGCTTTGTCCTCCCCATCTGGACATTTTTCTCGGGGAGGTAAAACTGCAAGGACACGGGGAGGCCCATGAATTTCCCGCTACACCCTTGACACCCGGTGCCAGAGTGTGCATGAGGAAGTCTTATTTAATGTTAATAGCTCCCCCATCTTTCCCGCTGCAGTGCCGCAGAAGTGAAGTAGTAGTAATAGTAGTAGTAGTAGTAGTAGGAGGAGAAGGTAGTACAGTTGTACAGATCCTACGTAAGCACTCAAACACGGGGGCTAATGCTGCGACAGCAAAATGGCCACACAGGTGGTCGCTGCTGTTAATGAGCAAACACAACAGACAAGTGGGTTTTCTCAGTGGGCGAGGTGAAAGCGCCAAAGGGCAAAACAACACGCAGAATATTAATGCGGGGACATGGCAACATTTTCTCGCCGCCGAGTAAACAAGCATGACTAAACTGGAACTGTGAAGTAATGTATTCATACACGGCCCAGTGCAGCCATTAGGAGCATCCGCTGGACAGAGTGAGGCCTCGCTCACACTAACACCAGTGTGTACACGCAGGGGTTGTTGAACCTGGGTCAGCCCACTAAAAAGTGGGAATAGTTGTCATTCCTATTTCCAGCGGTTGGTCTGCCCTGTGGTCTCTAGTCCCCCCCCCACCCCCCCATCATCTCTGTGTCCCTTTTGCATGAAATGTCATGGAGCAAAAGCAATGGAAACATAACAAGTTGGAAGAAGAAGACGAAAACGCCAACACTATTTTGTGTCTTGTGTTCAGTTTCATTCAAACTGAACAGAAAGTAAAAGAGTACCACTCAAAACCGCTTTACACTACACTACACTACACTATTGCATCGTGTACAGCGTTTCCTTTCATACTCATCCACACGCCGTCACGAGCAACTTGAGGTTAAGTGTCTGCCCCGGAGACACAAACGGCATGTACACGAGGAGAGCTAGCTGGAAATTAGAACCCCTGACCTTTACATTTGAAAGACGACTCACTCTATCCCTTATACGCCATCGCCCTGAAACAATTAATCGATTACTAAATTAATTGACAGCTATTTTGATAATCGATAATCGATCGGTTTGAAGCTTTTTTCATGATTAAAACAAGATTTCCTATTCATATTCATATATAGTATAGTATTTTATATTTCTTTGCTCTGGATAACAAAGAAATCATTTCAAGTGAATCATTTTGGTGTGTGGATAAAGCAAGACATTTGAGAACCGGTTTGACGAACACCGATCAACATTTTTTAAGGTTTTCTGGTATTTTATATACCAAAACGATGAATCGATTATGAATATAATCGTTACTTGCAGCTCTAATGAGTTGAAAAGTTAAGATGTAAGATTGACTGGAAACAGCTAGAAGATGAGTTTGCATCTTTAACGCTGTGCCAGAAACGACGGCATGGCAAAAAAAGAAATGAAGCAGACAATAAAGAAACACACATGCTCACACAGGTCTTGCAGTTCCATTAATACCTCCGGGAGCTAGCGCCAATAAAAACCTGCTTTTTTTATTGCAGTCATTTGACCCGGGAGTGAATGTCAATTAAAAACATTCTCACCGGTCAAAAAGCTGTTAAAACACAGATTTTAACGGCTTGTTTGACCAGTGGGGATGTCCTGAAGGTCACAGGTCGGACGGCGAGGTTGGCTTCAGTGGGAAGTGGCTTAAAAGTCAATGAAATGCTCGCCGAGAATTAATCGAACGCATAAAATGTCTCCTTTCCTGTCAGGATCGGTGTGTTCCGAGCAAGTGCGAGAGGCGATGGAAGCTGAAAAAACGGGGACATTTTTAGGACAGAGTAGAGAGGGATTTGAAGAGGAAGAGAGTTTGTATGTGTGTGTGTGTGTGTGTGTGTGTAGCCACCAGTATATGAAGATTAATGCATCGTGAAGCTGAGGTGTGAGGTGTAATGGAAGAGATTTGAGACAAAGAGGGAACTGGCCGATGTCCTGCTAATTCTGCGCGCGGCTTTCGGAAACTTCTGCAGCTGGGAAACCAAAACACAAGTGGAGCACGGCATGAAAGAGAAACAAGGTTTTAATATTCTCTCTACACTCGAGTCGTTTGTGCCGATTCATGTGAAGAAATAGTTTTTGCTCCGTGACATTGAGCTGCGAGTGTTGAATTAAAAAAACACCGGCGATGAGCTCGGGGATCGCACACACACACACACACACACACACACACACACACACACACACACACACGCACTCCAGCCTCATTACCTTAAGACTTCCCTATTTGATCTTCATTGACTCTTTGGCCCCAGTCCCAGCTTTTGCAATCCGGGCGCGGTAGATCAAAATGTGTGTGTGGTACTTAAAAAAAACAAAAAAGTGGCAGTTTGATCGATGCAAGGTCACAGGTGTGATTCCCTGCATCATCCGCGGGCAGGAACTGCCCTTGAGCAAAACGTGGTTCGGCCATTACTGCGCGTCCCGGATTAGGGTGTCATGCTAATGATTAAAGACAAAGATGTGAATGCAACTGGCGAGAATGCCAAGTGAAGCGGCGCAGACAGACGCACAGTTAAATCCAAATCTAATCTGTGTGTGTGTGTCTCTCTCTCACCTCCACCCTCTGTATCTGTTCACTGAGCCGAGCTGTGACAGGTCAGGTCCACCAGGGAAGCACGTGCTTGTGCATGTGTGTGTGTGTGTGTGCAATCTCCAGTGGAGAACTTGTTTAGCAGCATTACATTTCCACATCTCAGAACAGCGAGCTCGATCATGTTTCTACTGTGTTTTCTCGCCTCCGTCTCCTCGTGTTTATGTTTGAACCTCTTTCTCCCGAGCCTGAACCCTTTTCCCTCGGCAATCTCTCCATCTCGCCCTCTCCGCCTTCGGGCACCGAACTTAACTTAAAGACAGTCCACTCGGTGACAGATTGACTGATGTGCAACGGCTTCATCGGCTCCACCTAAAACAAACAGACCCCTTTTCTCTGGCTGGCTGGGAGCATTTGGCTTGCAAAGATGTTTTTTTTTTTTAAAATCATCCTCTGCACAAGCTCATATGCAGTGTACACACCCAGAATTGACCTGTAACTGTGCATTTGGCTCAACACCAGCCGGTTTTCGTGCGGCAAAAAGACACGTGCGACAGTCTGAAATAGTGGTGTGTAACATGTTGTCTAATCAAAGGGCTGCAAGGATATCATTTTAGTAGAAAACAAATGTATACGTATGCCAATGTCCAAGGTTATGTCCTCAAATGTCTTGTTGTGTCGCCTCGACAGTCCAAAACATTAAAGGCAACACAGGAAATGGCAACGAAACGATTGAAACCTGGGGTTGATACTCACTAAAAGTACTGGGTCAGGGACCTGCTGTTAAGAGAGATGTCCATCAACTATGACGTGAGGGAGGAGCTACAGATGTCTGGAACATTATGTTTTTGAAATGGCTGGTTATAGCTGCGTCGGCACAAGGGCTTAATGAGCGGTTACGTTCCGATATCACGGTTGTGATAATGAGACATAAAAGTAGTTCTGAGCAATCCTTATATGAGATATGACTGGATTTATGTGTCCATCGTCGGTAAACGTCTAAGCGCAGCTCAAAAATATCATCATACGCTTGTGAACGAGATAAGTTGAATTCAATTTTATTGCATATCTTAAAAAAAGCACGGTAGAAGAATCGCACACAGATACTGACAATAAAACTAATGCCTTCTCAAAGCCTTTCCCCCATGAAACTAGCCAGTGATTAGTTTTAGTAGATATCATCATAAACATAAGATAGTGATCAGCCTGCTGGTGTTGCCTGACTCATGTCAAATGGCGGTTTGGAGCCGTATCAGACAGAGGGTTGTGAAATTTGGCATTAGACTCGCTCCAAATGCAGAGAGGAGTAATTATCTCTCCGTAACGTTTAATATTCTGTTCCCAGAAGAGCTGCATTACCGGAGAAAAGCGCGATTGCGGTGAAAAGTAATGCACGCTACAATGCTGCTGTATGTGCATACCATTAAGCGTTGCCTGGAGAAACAGTTCTGCAATTGAAATTTATAGAAGGAAGGTCTGCGTGTGTGCTGCATTGTTCCAGAACCATGTGTGCACGAGACGTGAATACGGGAATAAAGAGGTTTATTTGGCAATGAAAAGCAGTTACTCCAACAAAACAGATGAACATGCAGGTTTTTGAAAACATTCAAGTCGTGTTTAATGACTTGAATTTACATCTTCCCTTCAGTCACTCCTTCAATCTCAGCAATAATTTGAGATTACGATGTGAATGGCGGATGTGTTATAATCAGGGCTGTGATACGGCCAGAATATCGTTGAGGTGCTCTTTGGATGTGGCAGCAAATGCTTTGATGGTAGTCTTGAAACGTAAACAACCCCCTAAGGTGCAGTGTGGAATAAAGCCAGTGTGTGGCATATTTCCCTTGCTGTCAAAGATTAATGAAGCAACTGTTTTGTGTAGGACATGGTAAGGATACAAAAAAACACTGTATCGCATCGTGGCCTCTATATTAAGGGCCATTTATACTCCATTTTTAGCTGTTTTACATCTGTTTGTTCCAAACATGATCTCCATCACTACCCTACATACCTTTTGCACTGCTATGAGCGTTTGCACAATACTTCCTATAGAGGGCAGTTCCGAGTACCAAGTTGCAGGCCAGGCAGCAACATAGCGTCCAGTAAAATGGGTTAATTTCTATTGTTTTTAATTCGGAATAGACTGAAACGCAAGTGGATTCCGTGCCGGTGGAATGCAAGACCACTACATTTAAGTCTGGGAATTTTACTTGTTGGTGTTGCCTATTAAGGAGATCGATGACAAGCAATATTAGTATAAATGGGCCCTCAGTGGCGACTTGGTAACGCACGTTGTAGCTTAACTGTGTGGGGGAAAAAGCCAATTTACCAGACATTGCTGTGTTTTGCTGCCTGTTTTTTTTTAATGGTAGAGTTAATTTTGCATTTGTTGCAGGAGCATTTTTATTGCAGCTACACAGGATGTGTGCGTGGGGAGGGAAGAGTGCAGCAATGTTTTGGTTGTTTTGGGTTTTTTTTACAAATTGCATCAAACCTGCAGCAGCGATAAACTCGGATTATTATCGCGACCAATTAAAAAAAAGAAAAGGGTAAAATAACAGCACTATAAACAAGTGTGCTGCATGTAAAAAAAAAAAGAAGAAGAAGAAGAAGAAGCAAACTGCGTTTTTATTATCCCATCTGAATTATTACATCCTCTGTATGTCGCACGCACAGTGCATGTGGGATGTGTGGGTTACTAGTGTTGGCGCTCGCTCACGCAGCCTACAAAACCGAGAGTACACCGGGGACAATGAAGCTGCCTGTTATCACGTCAGTGCGGCTCGAGATTATGGCGACATGATAAGCCTGTAATTACTATGGTGACACTGATGCATGACATACTACCCTGTATGTGTGTGTGTGTGTGTGTGTGTGTGTGTGTGTGTCAGGGCAGGTGGGCGTTTGTGTTAGAGTGTTGGTGTGGTAGAGTGTGGCTAGCAGGCTGTAGAAGGTGTCATAAACCACAGGACGTGGAGAGCCATCTGTCTCTCTGTTTTTTACACACACACACACACACGCACACACACACAGACACACACAGGAAAGCATGTATGGGCAGGGAAAGACATTAATCACTGGGCTGGAGGAGCTCCCAGGAGCAGTCCTACAACCCGCTGATAGAAAACCTTACACACACAAAGCACCTCCACCTGAATGGAGACTGTTCAACAGGGCATAAAATCAGCTATTTCACAACGATCTTATAATCATCACAGAGCAGTAAGGTTTGTTTATGGCATCGGGCGTACACACACACACACACACACGAGTGTGTATTTGCAGTCCATCAGGTATCGTGTGGTCCGTTTGCTCATCACACAATGTACTTGACAAATGTTAGCAGGCAGTTTAAACATCGGCAGAGTCCCGTGCTGCTGACTTTGGATGCAGTAATCAGAGCTTTCTCTCAGTCGGCCATCTTGTGTCTGTTTGGTCTTCATCCTCATAACAATTGCTTTGATTAAATGTTTGCTGCGCACGCAAACTAAAATACGAGCATGACGATTTGCCCAGCCCCTCTCTCAGTGCTCCTAACTCAGTTAGTTGAGAGGTTATGTCCTGTGCTGCAGAATGGATACTTCCAAATATTAGCAAAATAATTCATTCATTTCTACATATACTGCACAGAAGTGCTAAAAATTTAAATTGCAACTGTATTTCTTTCACAACAAATTGCTATTTGGCTTAACAGTTTGTTTATTAGATCAAATAAATCACTCTGAAATACTCTATTTGGACAGAAACGCGTTTTGGAATGTAAATAATTCCTTACATGGTTCATGTACCTTTTCCCAACATCAAATTCAAGCACTTTTCAAGGATTTCCAGCACTTACTGCTGTGGTGAATTCCATATTTCAGTCAGTCAGTAATATGTGCGTTTTTTTCTACATATTTTAATAGTTGTTTTACAGACTGGGCACTAAAACACACAAGGTCTAATTTACCTTTACAGTAATCATTTTCATGTTTGTAATTGTGTCAGAAAAGCCATTAACTATGCAAGAATTAAATTAAGCAAAGCGTTTATCATGGAATAGTCACAACCAGTTGTGGCTACGGCACATTTCATCTTTGCGGAAAGCTCTTGGATGTAACACGTGACTTTTTTAAACAGTTCATAGAGCAAATGCTCCAAATAACAACTTTATTTTAAGTCAAATTCCAAACTGGCTCCAACCTTCAAAGCAAATTAAGCTTGATTTGTAGCACCAACACCGCACCCACTTCGGCGCACCTCGTCTGTAGACCTTGATGTCCTTGTACGGACGTTTCACCTGCTGATGCAGCCCTTGCAGTGGAGACGGTGGAGTTATTACAGCACATGTGTTCAGGTTTATTGTGGCCCATCCGCCAGCATGTGTAATAAAACTCGATAAATCATTTGGCAGATGCACTTTGGTGTCGCGTCCGTGTTGCACGGGGATCAAATCTGAAGCGGCAGGAAGTTTGCGGACTCGTTTTTTAATATGTAGTCCATTATAATCCTGTTTGTTTAGATTAAAAAAAAGGAACATTGGCTCGTACAGTGGTCGGCATCCCATCTGTTCAAATTGCTGAATTGCATCAAGCAGTGGTGTTGACCCCGTGTGTCCACTGTGGCAGAAACAGGACATATCTCATCACTTGAACTCCTCCAGAAAATCTGTCTCGGAGAAACATTTTCCATCTGTGACACATTCAAAAACTGGAGAGGTTATTAATATTTTGTTGCACTGTTGGACCACAGGGAGCTGCGGTTATTTGTCTGTTCACAAGCACAGGCCAGAGGAAGAGAGAAATGTAAGGTCAGTGGGTGCATCGCAAGGAGACGAGTTCCAAAAGGATAAAGAAGGGAGATAGGTCTGTGTGTGATGTGTTCGGGAAAGTCAGCCAGAGTTTCCTCGTTCAAGAGAACGCTGAGGGATCAGTGACAACGCTTGTACTTGCCAGCCATTCCAGCTCACGGGGTGAGACAAGTTCATCTTTAGCTTTAGGTTTAAAGCCGGAAAAGGACAGTTTCACATTTTTTTGCTGATGCATTCACCACCTAAATCATAACTAGCCATTTTAAAAACCTAATGCGCCATAAGTCAGCCTGCCTCATTCCAGTACACCGTCAGTGCCTGCAGAGGTTACTAAGAGTAGCGCTGCGACGATTATTTGATTACTAAATTAACAGTCAACTATTTCGACTAGTTTTTCATGAACCAAGACAAGCTCTCTGATTTTCCAGCTTCTTTAATGTGAATTTTCTGGGGGTTTTCTTTGCTCCATAAAACAAAGAAATCATTCAAACTGAATAAGTTTGGTCCATTCATGACATTTTTCAAACTTTCTCTGACATTTTTCGGACCAAACGAGTAATCAATGAATCAAGAAAATAAGCAACACATTAGTTGATTATGAAAATAATCGTTAGTTGTGCACAGATTCCCCCCCCCCCCCAAGACGCTGAAAATTAAACATTATCAATTTACATTACAGTTTCATTTTAGGCCATGTGGAATCCCGGCTACTAAAAGACCGCATGCAATTTTTTGAAATCGCCAACATTACCAGTCCAAGTCCAAGACAAGTGACCCAAAGTTGGAGTCGGCTCATTTTTAGTGGAAGTCGTAATCTACTGCCTTAGAGAAGAAATAAACGGCCCACATTTGTATAGATTGTGCTCAGTGAAGCAGTTATATGAAATGTAGAGTTTTCCGATATTATTGGATTTTACATTTTTGCATTTTCCAATATCCAATCCAGTGATTCTGATCAGTATTAGACCAATACCGATAGTATTGGATAGTACCTCCTCACAATATATCTGATTTCCTGATCACATTCCGTGGAAAATAAAAGATTGGCTGACAGACGTCCATTGTTGCCTTCACCCTCGCCTTTTTCGGATGCCTTCAAGCCGTCCTCATAATGTCCTAATTTCTCAGCGTGGGACTCCATTAGCTGCTGTAAAACAGATGGCATGAGTGGAGCAAGTATCGATTTGGCACAACGGCTCCAACGCGCACTATAAACGTCAGAGGGAATAGGCCGTTACATTAGGCACAGAAATTCCTGTTGGAATCAATAGACGGACTCACACAAAAAACGCAGGCAGTCCGCTTGTGAGGCATGCAGTGAAGGCCTAAGTGCTAAGCTAATAACTGTTTGATTGGGTTAACAGAGGCAGCTCTGTTTAGGTCTGCTGCTGCCTTGGCTGTAATATTAGTTTGTCTCCTCTTTAACCTCCGGGTTATTGAACTGGCTCCGTTGGTGAGAATCGACTTCATTGTTATGCACGGGGAGGATAGGATGTACCCAAATATGTTTATATTCGGCCCGCCGTTCGCTCCGAGGCACGGCCTTTCAGTTTCACATAAAAAAAAAGATTATTAGGTTCAGATGACATTACCCAAAAAAAAAAAAAAAAAAGATACAGTGCTCATCTGTTGCGTTAATAGGCCGCACTAATTCATGACAGGAACATCACACAGGCGCCACGTCTTCAGCTGGATTCACCAAAACAATCCCAGACCAAACGCATGGTTATGAATGAGGCAGACGCAGGCTTGGTTTTTTTCGTTTTTTGTTTTTTTGGAAGCTGCTAACATTTGTCCCGAGGGCAGGACGGTCGATTGTGTTCAGACAGCCGCTGCTCTGTGTACGAGCTCCAGCGAAATTCACAAACCCCAGACAGTGTTGCTGCAGGAGGAGTGCCGCGGTGTAAAGGATGTCAAAGAGAGCGGCAAATTACTTGCACTGGAAACAAGGACTTAGTGATGCTTTTTTTATATTTAAAGAAAAAACCTTGTCAGCAGTTCTGCCTCTTTCTGCTGACGGGACTGACATATAAGAGGATCTCTACATCTCCTCCACATCAGACAGACAGTCATGTTGGCCAAGAGACCCATTTGCATTTCACTCTCTAGCATCCCTGCATGTTCCGTGAGGGTTACTCGGTAACTCAGAGCTAAAAAAGAAAAAAAAAAAAAAAAAAAACCTCCACTCCACCGACTCCAGGAGGGACTGTTTTGAAGCCAGGGCCCAATTTAGGTCATCGCAGAACTGCTCAACAATAGCTTTGCCCCGCAGAACAAGACAGTAGCGTCGCCTTATTTACACCATTTCCTCAAAGAAACAGAACCCTCGGAGGACACCCGGGCTCTTATTTGGGCAGAAATGTGCCGCAGTGTCTGCAACACTTGGCTAAGTGCTCAGACTAATTCTCTGAATGGATCCTGTTAAAGTCCAGTACATTTGTACAGCGTGTACTTGTGCTGTGTTACACTCCTCGAATTGCTTCAGGCAAGTGCAGAGAGATTTTTTCATGGAGCGACCGCGAGTGTTTTTTAGAATTCCAGTAGGTTTTTAAAACGAGTTCCGAGACAGACCGGTCCACTAGAGTGAGACTTTTGTCTCGTCTTTGATTACACACTTTATTTTGGCATCCGTCAAGTGCCATTTACTTCATAAGCAGATCATGCATTTGATGTTATAATGTTATTTAGTACTTTTGTATAAAATACTGCACGTGCAGATATGAAATGCAGTTTGGAGAGAAAGACTTTAAGTGTTGTTCAATTAATGTTTCAGTTAAGTCAATCAATGTCATTTGTTATTAATAAACTGTTATATTTCATCAGCGGAGGCTGCACAGTCACCCTCTTACCATTAATACCAACTGTTGATGTTTTCTGGGCAATAGGTTAACTATTTTGATCAATTAAAATTTTAAAAGTGAATATTTCCTGCTTTATTTTCTTCATATAACAAAAAAAGGCAGATTAAACAACAACAAAAAAGAATTGTTAGTGGCAGCCCTGCATGAAATAACAGCTCAGTTTAGTGAATTCAGCAGAGCTTAGAACATGGAAACTGTTCTCATCATTCCCTGTGACGATCACACGGCTGTGTGTGTGTCTGTGCACAGTCATGTGCCTCAATGTGCTTTTGTGCACATGTGTGCTGGTTGCACATGTTTTTTTTTCTTTTGTATGCACACTTTGTTGTTTCGGTCAGTATTTGCATGCTGTGACGTGCAAAGGTGCAGAACGACATAACTGAGTGTGTGTGCATGCAAAGGTTGGCCCCAGGTTGCCTTGACTCACTCTACAGATATCCTTTGTCAACACCCTCACCTTTTGGCTGGGATTCAAAGCACACACACACACACTCTCACAGCAACACGATCACACAACTCGTGCAAACTACTGCAAGAGCAATTGAATAATGTATAATTCTTTTTTGACACCGATACTCCTGGAGAATGGAAATATGACTGGAAGGGGGGAACATTGAGTTCGGTATGTTCCGAATCGCTATTACTTGATATCAGATCAATGTTGTGCGGAGCCTCTATTTGAAGGCACATCCTCCTCACTTGGCAAGTGCGTAAGTGGACTGAAGCCATGAACACAACACGAGCCATTGTTGAAAAGCAGGAAGTGGGGGGGGATTGTTGCAGCAGTAATGAACAAACGTGTCAGGAGATACCAGTCGAGGCTGTCTACACTTGGACTTTAATGTTTCCCATTTGAAAAGAACGGCCTAGGATGTGACCTCCAGTCAAAATGTGACATTGGGCTTTCAGTGAAGGCTGATCCTCAGTTTTATGCATTTCTTGGCCAGTTTGCCTTTGGTTTTTGGAAGACAGAATAAGAAGGAGCATGCAGCCGTGAAATGGCGCGTACTTGTTAAGTATTCTGAGATCAGTGTATTATTCATCCCATTTGAAATTCCGATCACATCTTTGTTCTCAGCGGAGCAGATCTCGTTCTTGTCAACGTGCATCCCTGTGGGTGCAAACGCAAGCCTCTGCAGGTCTACATATCTCTCAGATGGCTGAATCCTGAGGTTTATTGTGGATGCACCCTGTGTGCGGTGCCACTTGCTGCCAGTGTGAAGAACACTTCAGCAACGCCAGCCTAACCAGCACTGGCAGCAATTATTGGTCTTGATGATGGTGGAACGTTAGCATGAAGCCATGTGTTCACTGTGATTTTCCCTCTCATTAATCTGCCACACTCTGTCTCTCCTCCTCTTTATGTCTCTCTCTCTCTCTCTCTCTCTTTACCCTCCCTCCCCCCCCCCCCCCCTCCCCGGATCAGGAAACCTCGTCCCGTCTCCCAGCTTGTCTCGCAGCAGCAGGTAACGCAGCAGTTTGTGTTACCCTCGCAGCCCAAGAAGGAAAAAAAGGAACGGGTGGAGAGGGAAAAGAGCGACAGAGAGCCGGCGCTCAAGAAGAACAGTCACAAGAAGATGAGGTAAGCAAACTGACACCATTTTGGGGCATCAGCAGGAACCTGATACCAAAAGGGATGAAGGGGTAAAACACTAGAACCTATATATGTTAAATTTAAAACACTTTAAACACATGACCTAAAAACACCTTCTTTTATTGTCTCTCATCAGGCCAAGATTAAAAAACATTGACAGGAGCAGCGCCCAGCACCTGGAGGTGACAGTTGGGGACCTGACGGTCATCATAACAGACTTTAAGGAGAAGGTCAAGCCCTCGTCCACCTCGGCAACGTCCTCCAGTGCTGCGTCGTCGGTGGTCGACCACCACAGCCAAAATGGCTCCAGCTCAGAAAACACAGAGAAGGGGCTTTCCCGTTCTTCCTCACCCCGGGGCGAAGGGAGCTCAGTCAACGGCGAATCCCACTGAGTCACCCCCCCCCCCCCCCCCTTCAAATCCCCCCCTCCCCCCATCCACAGTCTCATCCGCAAGTCACTGGAAAGGAATCCTTACTTTCATGTTTGAGCTGCACAACACTTTTTATGTTCACTTCCCTCTGGATTTGTGACAGAGGGAGGTGCCAACCCGTCAGATTCCACAGGTTTAAATCATTTGAAAAGATTCTCCACGTTTAGAAAGCAATATGAAATGTCCCAAGCTTCATCTTAAAAAAGTTGCAGTAGCCGACATCACAAGTCAGCGTTTCGACCGTGTGCTGGGGACTCTCGGTTCGACTCCAGCTGCACCTGCCTTTCTGAGATTTCATCGTTTTTCCATATTTTTGTCCAACCAAATGTGCAGCCCCCACCCGTGGTATCATCTTCAGTGGCAGGCAGAATGACCTTTTCTCCCCCCTGTGGAATTCTCAGCCTCTGTCTGGATTCTTTACCTACCTGTCATAAACCTGAAGCCTCTAGTACACAGTGTCCTTTCACTGAACTTTCACTCCGACAGTGTACCTCCAACTCCTGATCTTGATGCTCCCAAGCTTTTACTTCTGAACTGTGTCTCCCGATGAGTGACTTTTTTTTCGACACAGCGTAGTTGCCACACCTCCGGCACCAGTCGTTGATTCGCATCATGTTTGGAGCAGCTCGTTTAGTTCAGTCATGCTTATGTCGTACGTAATGGGACAGATAAAGTACAGCAGATGATTTTTAAAAGGTTAATACCGGTGTCATTTTTCTTGTTCAAATTTGTGCCACGGTCACTGCGAGACGGTTATTTTTCTAACTTGGCCGACCATTCGATGTGTTCATTATCTTTACGATCACTAGCGAACTCGCAGTGCGGAACTTTAATCACCTCCTCTCGCAGTTAAGGTAATGACACAAACACGGTTGTGCTCTTAAGCTGTACAGCATGCCCATGCCTTTGATCAAGTTCTCTCTGAAAGCTGAATTTCTTTTCTTCTTTTTTTTTTTTAAAACAGAGCAGCAGAAACGTATCTTGGATGCTACCGCTAGTAGCTATAGAATTCCATATCACTAAGGCTGTCACCTTATCTTTCAAAATCCCATTAATCTGGAGCTCATAGTTTGTGTTACCTTAGCAAGGGCTTGAATGTTCTGACCATTCATTTATGCGCAAACCCCGCATTCCAGCGTTAGGTGATATTTTTGATATAAAACATAGGAAGAAATTGTGATTTTGGAAAAAAAAAAAACGTTAACTGGCTAGCAATTTGTTTTTAGTTTCCACACCTCCACGTACTTGTAGCCCAAACATCGATCCTTCATGTCCGGCAAACCATTTCAGAGAGGCTGCTTTTACTTCCTGTCTAGCATGAAACGGCACATTTGCAATTAGCGAGCAGCTAATAGAGAAAGTCTTTACCAGATACTAGATAACTAGCAAGGTATTTTGTCAAGCTGTTATTCTGCCTTTAAACCCATGCTGCCCAACATAGAACTAGAAAGAGTTGCAGCGCATTACGCTCCATGTGGACAACTTATGTGGCTGAGACATAACAGAGAACTGGCTAGCTAATTGTTTTTAGTTTCCACACCTCCACGTACTTGTAGCTCGAACATCGATCCTTCATGTCCGGCAAACCATTTCAGAGAGTCTGCTTTTACTTCCTGTCTAGCATGAAACGGCACATTTGCAATTAGCGATTAGCTAATAGAGAAAGTCTTTACCAGATACTAGATAACTAGCAAGGTATTTTGTCAAGCTGTTATTCTGCCTTTAAACCAATGCTGCCCAACATAGAACAACTCAATGTGAACAACTTATGTGGCCGAGACAACAGAGAGACAAACCACTCAAAGAATCGCCCGTTTTCAGCAGCGCTGTCGCTAAATACACCAGAATCCTCTGTTAAATATTGAGATTTTAGAAATTTCCTTGCTAAATGTTGGAGATTAACGCATATTTTCTGGATTTTTTGAGTCTTTTTAACTGGTTTACAGTTAAAAAGACATCCAAGGTGGGATACAGCCTGGACAGGTCGCCAGTCATTCCTCGCAGGGCAAGCACACACAGAGACAAACAACCTTTCACCCTCACATTCACACCTATGGTCAATTTAGAGTGTCCATGTAACCCAACTGTGGGATGTAGCCGGAGAGAACCCCCGCAGACATGGGGAAAAAACATGCAAACTCCACCCAGAGGCCCATGGTAAATCCAGGATTTGAACTGGCTTCTTGCTGTGAGGCAACTGTGTGACCCCTCTTGAGGAATCCCATGATGGCAAGTACACAACTCTGTAACTTGTATCCTGTTTTGGGCCAAATTCAATACATTCTATACACACTTTTTAAGCCCTAGTGACCTCTGAAAGTGCACTTTTGGCTTTCTTCCCATTCCCTTAGATGGGAGCCTGGTCTAGTTAGCCTGTAATAACTACCCAGGGGTATTGCCAAGATGGCTGCTTCATAAAGAGACTTACATATAAGGACTTGGGTCATGCTTTTACCCATTTTACTGAAAATACACTATGTCCACAGAGCCTTTTACTAACCACGTTTATTGTTGATGGCATGATTTCAGCATTTTCACAGCCTTCCAAATTCACATCATTGGATCCCTGCTTTTATTTTCTATAAATAGGAGCCAATTTTTGAGTCCATTTTCCGTTCACTGCTGTAAATTTTGTCTAAGAAACGGTGAAGGAGCAACCGTCGGCTAACTGCGGAAGACGTGGAAGCTGCGAATGGCACCGGTATTGTCCCTTTAATCTCTGCTGCACAAATGGAACTGTCCCAGTGGGAAAACCACAGTGCGCTCACACTGTTCTGCTGCCACGGAGGACCCAGTTTTGGACCCAGGAGGGTGCTTGTACAACTGAAAAGGGGTTCTTTGAGCTCTGGACATATTTATGAGCTATATAGAGGACATCCTATGGTGTGATGGGACGTCACAAACTGTTTTGACTTCCTCCGTTTTGATGATACAAAGTAGAGGAAACTTTAGAGTATACTAAACTCCCAGCAGAACTATAGATCAACCTAACGTCACAATAACTTATAAAAAACCTGTAGATTAACTACACAAATAAAATGAATATTTCTAAAAAAAAAATAAAAAAAATATTGTACTACAATGTCTTGACGTGGCTGTATTATCCATCATATCAGTGTTATTGACTTTTGTTTTTTTTTACTTAAAAAAACACTTTAGCACACATGGGGAGAGCTGTCAAAGCATGATAATACTACAGTCTGTATATTGTGGGACAGGTAATGTCTCTTAGTTTGTTAGTTATCGTTTAATGTGTCAGATGTACTCTCGTAGGTGCACTACACTAGCTGGGACTAGGTGTGTGGGCTTGTGAGAATTGTTCAGACAGACATTTGTTATTTGGTTGTTACCGAAAATGGAGGACACTAAACATGTGTGTGAGTGTCATGCATTGATATGTTTTTGCTTGTTTTCTTTTGGTTTGGTTTGCTTTGCCATGCTCAATGTGTGAACTGTTTATTACTTGTCTGAATAAGAAAATAAGAAAAAGAAAAAAAGTCCTGTTCTTATGCTCACGGTTTTATTTTTTTATTTTTTGGTCACTTTTCTTTACACGCAGATGCGCATACACACCCTTTAAATGTTTGTTTGCCCCCCTTTTAAAGCAGGGTACTTTTTATTTTATTGTGCATTATAGCTCCACCTGGTGAATGACTCATAACTTGCTGCTCATCTTCAGCTGTGCATGAATGTTCAGAGTTTACATAACAGATGGGGCCCATCAGGCAGCTCAGCATGCCCACCTTTTCATTTAATTTTTTTTTACAATTTTTTTTGCTTAGCCATGCAATAGTTGAGGCATAAATATTCACGACATACATATATATGAAGGAGTAGCTATTAACATATAGGGTATGGTTTACACATGAATGGATTAACCACAACATCAGTTAATAACCTTGTTTTCCCCCCTCACTAAATGAAAATACAATTGACGTTCTGCTGTTTGTCTAATGCAGCCACCTCAATAAAGACGACCAGTCACTTGAAGCCAGGCTGAATGAGTCTTTTCAGAGGTGGAATCAATTCAAAGCAAAGTTGTTGCCGAGAGAGACTTGGGGGGGCGGGGTGAGGGGTCAAACTTAGCTGATGGATCCCACCCTTCCCCCATGTTAAGGGGTCTCGACCTCCTGCCTCTGTTGCATGAAGAGCGTCAAGAGAAACGTTTTAAAGAAAGACAAGAACCGGATGTTTGTTCTTGCCTTCAACATAAAAGCACGAGAACCTGGGATGTGGGGAAGTGGGTGCACAGAGAAAAGGCTGAGGAAAATCGTCATGGACAATAATAGTAATGTAAAATATGTTGCCATACAGTTAAAAGACAACACATTTGATATTATTTCACCACCAGAAATGTCCTTAAAGTATGACCTCATACATAAACATGGTACTTTGACACACGTGTCTTTTAAAAATCTGATCGGAGGAATCCTAAAATCATAATGGTAACAGAAAGGTGGAAATGATGTATGATACAGTCTATAATCATAGAACTGAAACTTTAATCATTGCTCAAATCAAATGTGTTATATCTGAAATAGATACATGCACCCTCTATAACAGTGAATACAACTATCGATATCACAAACTGTGCCATGTGACATCTAAGTTACTAAAACAAGATTTAAATGTATGAAATCATCAATATAGTAACAGTAGTAGTAATTATATTGACAATAAAGCACATTTCATGCAGGTGCAGGTGTTAACACAGTTTTATGGCAGCCCATGAACAAGTAGAAGGGAAATGGACTTCTAATTGGAGGGTCGTAGGTTAAAATCCCAGGAAAGATCAACGGCTGGGGCGTCCCTGAGCAAGGTACCCAACCACTATTGCTTCCCTGATGGAGGTAAGTGCAGCCCACAGACGTCAAATCACTAAATGGTGTGTGTGCAAATAAAACGAATTCTATTCAGTTTTTTTTTTGTTTTTTTTTTTGAAAAAAGAGACAAACAAATAGAAACTATTGGTCTAATCACAAAGCGAAAAGTAATCAGGACATCATTTTAATAAAGAGTATTGCAGGACCAATATTTGCTCGCCAGAGGGCGTAGTTGCTCCGCCTGCTCATCCTGCACCGAACTTTTATTTTCTAAACCGTACCGGAAGTGCGTCCCCATTGCTCCTGCTCCGAGTTATTGTTAAACACTGGTTTCTGTGTCATGACTGTAGCCCCGAGTTGCGTTTTCAAACACGAGAATGCGGCGTTACAGTCGTGCACTAATGTTGTGCACGGTGTTTGCCGTGTTTTCCGGCTTCTATGTTTACAGTAAACTGCTGAACTCGGACGCGTCGCTCGGAGGGAACCACGGACCGAAGAGGAGTTTCATTCCGGCCGGAGCCAGCCGAGGGGCCGCGGACAAAACGGGGCCCAAAAACATTCGCTGGTACAACAGGTAAATCTGGATATTCAGGTCCGCAGTGAAACGGTCGGGACGTAAACTGTAACTGTACGTGACTACAAGTCAGTTAGCTGTAGATTTTTAACGATACAACTCGGAGTTTACGTGTATGGCAACCCATTTAATATCTGTAATTTGATTCTTCCTTTTTCAAAAAGAGTGTTTCAGATATCCACAATGACACACGTCTTCGGAAAAATGATGTCACGCTTTCCCATTCATGTGTATGGGGTTTCTCATTACACATACACCTTTATTTTAATAGTAGGTGTCATAATAATGTAGATGTGAATATCTACAGCAGCTAAATTATGATTGTCCACAATTTAATATAATTCCACTCTAATTTCTCAGTAATTTTGCACAAATGTGATTGGAAAGAATTCACAATTTGTACGCAGGTCACCATCAACAACTAGCAGTTAATTCCTTAGGCCAAAGTCCAATATCCTTTCAAATCTTTTATTGAAATCCATTAACCTTTTGTTAAAGTATGCTACTCACATTGAGTCAGATTAACACTGGTATAAACCATTTTTCAGAGGTAATAACATTTATATAGCACAATTTTAATTGTTCAAAAATATTACGTATAATATTAATATTATAAACGTTACAATCTGAAATCAAGCAAAAGCAGAATTAATACTTAATGTCCTGTATACTCTATCTGAGATGATGTCATAAACAATCAATTTACAGTACATAAGATAAAGGAATGTATAATTTTGCCTCATCGTGGATGATGATATTTGTGTCACAGCTGAACTTTTAGAGCAAAAGTTAATATAGCAAAGTTTAACAGACTAGTAAGAAACCTTTTTGTTTTTGTTTTACTTACAGTGACAATGCTGGGTTTAAACATGCAGGATGATTCATTACATTGCCAGTAGAAAAAGGGAACTTTTCTTCTTAATACAAAGTGTCACACAAATCATTAGACTGACACCAAGTTAGTGAAACCTTCTGATAAGTATTACAAGTGTATTATGTTCAGGACTCCTATTATCTTGGACTGGGTTAGGGTTGAAAACATTGTTGTTAAGCGTCTCCTTTGCGATCTCTGTGACACTGCATCTCTGTCTTCCCTACACAGGTACATCATGCGCCAGAGGGGTCAGGTGGAGGCTGGTGGTGGAGGTGGCAGCGTTCAGAGTGGACCCAAGCCTCCCATGCACCTGGCCGTGGTGGCCTGCGGTGACCGGCTGAAGGAGACTCTCGTTATGATCAAGTCTGCTGTGCTCTTCAGCGTTAAACGCCTCGACTTGCACATCTTTGCTGAAGATCAGCTGCACGCCAGCTTCATTGAGGCTGTGAGTATGAGCTATTTGATATACAGTAGTTCAAGGTTTTTTTATTTGCCGTTTGTGCGTAAACTTACAGTACAGGCACATGTTTTTAAAGGAAAAGCAAAGAACAGTATAATAAAAAATATTATAATAAAAAAAGTACAAGAGATATAGAATACAAAACACTATACACAGTTTTTAAAGCACTAAAAACAAGGGGGTTTAGTGAGTATTGCACATGAATCTGAGGGTTGTGTAACACATAAATAAATCTGTTTCACAGATGGTGATACACCACCAATTCCACATAAATAACGTGAGGTTGTGTGGTGTTGTTATTGCATGTGTTCCGTTCTGTTTTGCCATCATAGTCAAGGTCCAGTGTGTAAGAATTAGTCACATCTAATGGTGAGAGTGTAGATTGTTACAAATGGAAGATTCCACTCATCCCTCCCCTTCCCGTGTGCCTCAGGGAACTACAGTGGCCTGTACATACCAAAAAGGATGTCATTCTTCTTGTTGTGTAAACGCATGCTGTGTTCATTTTAGTTGAGTCAGTTTTTGTCAATAAATTCTCCATCACAACTGATCTGCATATCGATTACTCTCGACTGCGAATTACCCCACGTTTGTCTTGACTGTGTCTTTTATTATTGTGTTTCCCTTGTAGGAATTAAACATGCTAGTTTTTGTTTCAGTTGGAGTCGTGGCCTGGCTTTATTCGCTCCCGGTTCAAGTACACAGTCTATCCCATCAGCTTCCCCAGTGAGAACGCGGCCGAGTGGAAGAAACTCTTCAAACCCTGTGCATCTCAAAGACTCTTTTTACCTGTGAGTTTGAGATAAACCAACGAGGAAATAACATAATCTGACACATCATAATAGAATAATATGTTTGTTTCTATTACTACATGGTATAACATGAAACCCATTGAGCTTTGCATAATTGTAATTATTAAGTTTTTGGATGGTTTCACATAAAATTGAGATTAGTCACTGCAAATTATATTAAAAATACTCGTTAAACCCTTGGTATGAAGTCAAATGCTCCATTTCCAAATCACATATTTACTCCATTAAAGTGACAAATGTGCCTTTTTCTCTTTTAAATCAACGCAGCTAATCCTGAAGGACGTGGATTCGATCGTTTACGTGGATTCAGACATCCTGTTCCTGCAGCCCGTCGACCGCCTGTGGGCGTTCCTGTCTCGGTTTAATTCCTCTCAGCTGGCGGCCATGGCCCCCGAGCACGAGGAGCCCCGCATCGCCTGGTACAACCGCTTCGCCCGCCACCCCTTCTACGGCAGGACGGGCATCAACTCGGGCGTCATGCTCATGAACATGACGAGGATGAGGAGCGTGTTCTTTAAGGTCGGTCTGAACAGCGAAGACACGACACCACTAGAGAGAGATGAGTTGGTGTGTTGGTTTAGTGTTGTTACTGTACCACCGTTAATGGCCACAAGATGGCCTCCTTCTGCTACGGTTGATAAGAAGTCAGTAGAGCAGTTGTAAAGTGAATCTTCTGATGAACACACACATTAATATCAACCACTTTTATGATGATGAACATAAACGTGTGTTTACAGAATGACATGACGTCTGTGGGGCTGCGTTGGGAGGAGCTGCTGATGCCGTTACTGCAGAAATACAAACTTAACATAACCTGGGGCGACCAAGACCTTCTGAATATTATTTTCCACCACAACCCAGGTCTGGATCACGTAGTATTCTTCAACATTTTAAAAAAGGAGCAACTAGTATAGATTTTTCTCATTTTTTTACCCCCGTGTTCATTGCCATTGTCAGAGACGTTGCTGGAGTTTCCGTGCCGGTGGAATTATCGCCCAGATCACTGCATCTACGGCAGCAACTGCGCCTCAGCCGAGGAGGACGGTGTTTACATACTGCACGGAAACCGAGGAGTTTACCACGACCACAAGCAGCCGGCCTTCAGAGCCGTTTACGAGGCCATACAAAAGGTGGGTGTGCTTTGTGGTGGTCCTCAATTCCACCTTTAAGAGTGTTCGACACACCTAATAAGGCTCGTCGTCATTTCCCCCCGTACATTCTATCATGTTATAGATTTAACACCGAGTGTGCTACACAAATTAACACGAAACGACAGAACTCTGCAGTACATTGGCCCATATGCTCCCCTCTGGTTATATAATTAACTGCAGTTCAACTCAGGTCACATGTTTGTCCACACTTTGTCAAAAGAGTAGCTGTTAATATGCTTGTGTTTCTCGTTATTTGGGGTATTATTATGAGAGACAAAATGAAGACATTATATGATGAAATGTACAGCGTGTCTGTTTAAACTTAATGACCACAGATGTCAGTTGCCTAAAATATTAACTGGAAGAATTAAAAGTCCGCTTTTACTGTCGGCCTCTCTGGATTTACGCCCTCAGGAGGCTTTGACCCTGACTTTTATGCTTTAACAACCCACAGCAGTTAAAACACGGCGATATTGATGGCGGAAATGAAAGAGCAAAGGAAGTTTAATCGCGCAATCCATCACGAAATAGAGGACGTGACTTTTTAACTATGATTTCACTTTGCCTCACAAGTTTTAAGTTTGCGCGTTTCCCCCCCCCCGACACTTCAAGAGCAGCAAATGGAAGAAACACTCTCGCTCGTCTTAATGTCTCTCTGGTGCACGCGGGTTAAATTGGGTACGTTGAGCCTTTTCAAAGTGTCGTAGCTTTAATTCAACGCAACATCTGATGGGAGTCGACCTCTTATGACCTCCGTGGCCCCCCCATTTCTTTCCCCTCCCAGATGAGATTTTGAGAACATCAGATTGTCTCGCTGTGGAAAGACACAAATCTCAATCCGCTGGCAGACAATTGGGAGTGAGCGCTAATTTCCCCCGTGAGGATCTTTATGTGTTGTTTACCAGCAGTGTAATGATATTGACGGCAGGAGTGGCATTTGCTTAATGAAGCCATCAACGCTCACTGTCTCATTGCTTTCCTATTAACAAACTATTGAGCATAGATCACAGCGATGGCCGATCCATACTGTATCTACTGGCCCGCAGTTTAGATTGGGTTTTATTTGCCAATGTCAATTACGGCAGTCAACGCACGTGCCCATAACTGAATAGGCTGGCACAAAGACCATTAAATCCCATTATAATAGCAACAGCATGCATACAAACACTGTTTATATGCATTTATTCTTTCATACATGTGTGATTAAGTCAGGTTTGCCTGTAGGAGGCAGGAGTAAAGATTGATTTCTATGTGTTTAATCTCACTGGCCAGACCATTTCATCTATTTGAGCGTGTTCATCTGCAGCAGAACCTCAGGCTATCTGTGAAGTGTAATGGTGTGAATACCTAACAACACAGCACAACACTGCACTGCACTGGCAGCTCAGGAAAATGGCTCAGAAATCAAGTGGGGAATTCACACAGCGATGTTAAAGAGCTGTTTCATACCCTTCTACTTGATGTGAAACGTCCCCCCAAGAACACAGACAAGTAACAAAGAGGTCACACGTGCTAAAATTGGAAGTTTCTGCAGAGCTGTGTTCGCTCTGACAGTCTGGCGAAAAGTGTGACCGCTGCCTGGAAAGCACATTTATACCGAGGCTGGTGAACGCAGCGCAGGTGTGCTGTCAGGTGACCAATCGGGTGAGGCAGCTCGAGCAGAGGCGGGGACTGACGGCAGGTGTTTTGACTTGATTGTTTTAGCACAGGTGTCGCTGAAAGTGTTGAGTGTGAGTAAGCCACCACTGTGTCAGTCGGCACACGAGATAACTAAACTGAAACAGCTTTTAAATCAAAATACAAACGTGTTTCTCTGAAGCAGGAAGTGTATTTTGTTCTCCCCACTAGTTTTTATTGTTTCATCCTCTTATCCCAAAGCATTTCGAGTGCATCTAAACAACATTAAACAAACAGTTTAGTCTGTTTTCTCATGTTTACACGTGTTGTTCTATGAGTTACTTTAGCTAAGTTATCGCTCAGCTTATCCAACTTAACACCAACCCACTGTCAATGGAAAAAATCTCATACATTTAACTGAGTTTTATCAAAAATATCGAGAGCAAGACAACACAATAAACTCATATTGTATGTAAGTGATCTTCTAAACATTTTTGATTGAAGATTTCATAACTAAAGAACAAAGTAGCCTGTTTGCCATAGATCTAAGGAGGAGGAGAGTCTAGTATCCCTCGCATGCTTAATCAATCTCATATTCCATCCCAGTGGTGGCGAGTTCTCACCTGGAAATCACCTTCATTTGTGTTACCTTGTACTCTTTGAGTTCATATGTTGGTAGTGGCCACTTTTTGACTACAACAACGCCAAGTCATGTTATCAGTTTGCTTCTTTTGTTACAAAAAAATATTCAGCAAGCAAAAATTTGTGATTCTGAGTCATTTGAGTAGAGTTTTTAGACCTAAGCCTGGCCCACGCTAGAGCATAAATAGCCTAATTTTGGTCCCAATCGACTGAACGAGAATTCCACAATAACCAACGAGAACGAGGGAAACTGGGGAAACAGATGTTCCGTACTTTTGTTTAGATGCCATAACTTGTACAAGCCGAGTTGATAACGTCTTCTCCAGTCCACCTCCATATCTGGTTTGTATTCTGACGTCAAGTTAAATGACACAAGTTTCTGTGAGATCCAAAATCCCCAGAATCTCCTCCCCGGAGTCGTTTGATCCAAACCCAATTGTTTAATCTCGTCTAATCTTTTGTCTCCCATGTTTGTAAATCAAGTCAGATTAGAAAATCCTCTAATGTGGGTCAGGCTTAAGCCTTAGACTTTATTACTGTCGTTCAAATTGTACACCAAACTCACTCACAAAATAGGAAATAAGTTGTAGTTTTTTTTTTAAAAAGTGGCGATTAACATAAATCACCGCTATTGTTCTGTGTCCTCACACAAAGAAACGGGAGAGGACTCCTCCCTGTCTGTCCGCCTGTCCGTCTCGATCCAACCACAGCAGTCTGTCCATTATAAGACGTCCCCTCCCTCCGCTACAAAACACGGAGCCCAGGAAGCAGCAGTTAAATTTTACAGCCGACGGTACATTTAGAGTCAGAGTCTGCACACCACACAGCGCCCCATCAGCCGCACAAAATCAATACGGCAACTGTAAATGCAGCTTTATGACAGGCGGGGGGCGTGTGTGTGTGTGTGTGTGTGTGTGTGTGTGTGTTTGTGCTCATAAAAACACTCTCTTTGTGACCCAATATCAGGGACCGAACCACAAGCAAATGAGCCGGCATAAAAAATGATAATTCCCCTTTGATTTCCTCGGAGCATTGTAAAGGCTCCTTCATTACTGGGAAGACATGAAATTTCGCCCGTAATCCCCGGTTATCGGACGATAAGCCTATAGCGTAAAAAACAGACTCCAGCAATAAACGCGGACGCCTTTTTTTTTTATTTTTTTTTTTTACGTTTCACACGGCTGAGTGATCAGATTAGATTCAGGGCGTCATCCACGTTCAGAGTAGAGTGCCTCGTGGATTTAGTTTTGAATTTATCCAAGGAAGGGGATCGTCCGAGGTCAAACGCTGCCCGCCCAGAGCAGCACTTCTGATCAATTCCACTTCTGGGCGTCTGCAGGAGGGGAGTTTTGACAGTAGTGTAGTTTGGGGACGTGTTCATTTCCAGGAATCATATTACTGCCACTCTTAAGTCACCACTTTACTCTACTACACTATTTTATACCTGGAATCATGAACCCAAACAGACTTCCTCATGCTTTTTTAAGCTTTCATTTATAGAAAAATAAATAAAAGTGTGTTCTGTAAACTTAAATCAAGTCAAAAGCTGAAATATGTCATTCACAACAGAATGAAGACCCCTTTTTTCCCCCTGTGGCACTCCACAGAAGTGTCCTTGAGACCAGGTGTGGCAAATTGGATTGATTGGACATGATTGCACAGACACACAATGACACACACCTGTGTTCAGAAGGTCACGCCACAGGCCACTGCAATACAACTGCGACGTAAGACAGACTAAAGGCAAGAATAAAGACCTGTTTATATATATATATATATACATATATATATATATATATATATATATATAATAAAGGATTGTTTTGGAGGTTTTCGCGCGTTCCCACAAGCACAGCTGTCTCAGTAAAGAAGTGAAGAAGTGTGACACAGCCAGGAAGTCTTTCACAAGAGCTGGCCACACTGAACAAACGGGCAACAATAGCCTTGGTCAAGGAGGTGACCGAGAAACTGTGAGCGGTAATGGAGGTTTAAATGTTTCTTTGCAGCAAGGACAATGGTCTGAGCAACACTTTAATCCATCAAACCTTTGTAAGTCCACATGAAGAGGCTCGTGACAACGCTGCTTCTTGGAGTTTGTCATCAGTTTGTCGTAAAAAATAAACGTCCAAATCAAATCTGGTTAAAGCCAAGCATTTATCACATAAAACTAGCCTTAAAAGGTCTTAAAAGTATTAAATAAAAGCTGTAAAAAGACTTATAACAAGTCTTTTATCCGTGCTTTAGGCAAGGGCTTTGCTTTATAGAGGCCTCCTGTTTTTTTTCTTTCACAGCCAGAAAACACAGATGAGCCAGAAACAGACGTTGCGCTTCATTTATGAATTCAAAACAGTCCATAAAGTGATTTTCCTACATTTATAATTGCGCGTGCGCTCCCACCTTTCGACTGTTTACACAATCTCGCCAAATCTAACCACCTGCATTGTCGTTGTCTTTCCAGTTCTCCTTCGGTACAGACCCAGTGACTTCTCTGTTGGATCCTCTCGAAGAGGAACTGTTGAAGACGACACACACTTATTGTGGTAAATCCCACGCACTCTTCACAAAGAACCTGGCAAGCAGCCTGGCAAACGCCAACAGGAAGTCTCCCGGCGGACGGTGACAGAATGAAATCCAACATTGGACAGATGCCACGTTTAGGCGCTAAGATAAGCAGCAGTGCTTACTGAGGCTAAAAACCTAAATGTGGTGTTCTTGAACAGGAAGTTGAACTTTCCGTTATTGATTTTTTTGAAGCCGAGTTCTTTTTTGGTTGCTACCACTATTTTTTTTAGTAATTACACTGAAAAAACACCGACGTACCTCTTTCACGGTGGAAGTGTGGAGTTAGTGGACCTGCGTGTTGTGAAAACGTGAATCGGTGACAGTTGGAGTGAACTGTTGCGTATGTTGCTCTGGATAAGAGCGTTATGTAAATACGTGAAATCTACTGTAAATGTAGCGTGAGCCAGTTGGAGCAAAAAAAAAATAACAATCCTTCACGGCCTTTGGCGACGTGAGTGTGAAGATTGGAGATATCTGTATTCAGAAGAGGATTTCTTGACTTTCCATATTGGAGAATTTATTCAGCCTTTTGTAAAAAAAGGGACCATATCAGAACTGTTAAAAGGCTTTTTTTTGCTGGACCTGTTTTATATTTTTTTAAGGGACGCACTGGACCACTTTTGTAGCCTCCAAAAACCACTCTGTAGAGGAAAGTAATCGAGTGGAATGAGTGGCAAAAAAAAAGGAGGGTTTTCTTGTGGTACAATGCAAATTTTTTGCAGTCTCTTTTTAACGATTGTGATTCTGCATAGTTGTTTATTTGTTTTTTTTTGTATCTTTTTCTCATGTTTGAATTTTTAAAAGGTAAATGCAGAAATGACAAAAGTTCTATAACAGGCAGCATAGCTGGAATACATTAGCATCTAAAATGCTTTTGCACATATGAATAAGCTACAAGTTCCCTCTTGATGCCAAAGTCTTTGTTTTATTACTGTAATTACGGGCACCGGTGAATGTATTTTGAATGTTGTAAATGTTACGAGTGTCAGTGGTGTGGGTGTTAAGCGAGGACGTCCATTATCACATTTCTATGTTGTTTACTTGTCAGTGCTGAATTTTTATACATATATATAAAAGATCATTTCATTTATGGTAGTATTTTCTCCAGCAGTGTGTCCTGTCTAACCACTAGAGGGTAGCATTTTTTCATGTGACCGCTCGTCTTTCTCTTTTATGTGACTGTTTTGAGGAAGGAAAAGTACTTGGAGGAACCAATAAATGTGGGCGTTTTGAAATGCATACTATTGTTCTTTTTAAACAATTTTTTTTCTCATTTGTTTTGTGAGAAGCCTCCAACTTAAAAGACTGATGCCATGTTTCTATCACGCACACAGGGGCAGATCAATGAACTTGCCAATAATCTATGACCACACCGCCCGAGATGCTGCGCCATCTCTGCCTCGGCCCCGCGTGCTCATAAAGTGTAAGTGATGGACCAATAACGCTGCCGTGCAGATGCCCGTCTGTGGGGTTGTTGCGGCATTGACTGCGGAGAATGAGTTTATGCTTATCCCCATTAGACGGCGGATATAACTGTCCATTTATGGCTCTGGAGCGAGGTTGATTTACCGTGCCAGAAATAGCCTTCATTCATCACCATATATCGTTATGAGAGCTTATCAATTAACTTTATTGACCCGTGTGCTTAAATGCAACATGCAACAGACCAGGGTCCCCGGTGGGGGAGAGAGAGAGAGACACACAATGGCTTTGAATTGAGCACCATGTCGAAAATTCAATATCGTCCATCCTCCGTGGTTTCATCTTTCCGAAATGACATGTTTTTATGTTGTCATAAATAACTCGGGGATTTTATTCCTTTTGTGCCAACACGTCTGAAAAAGAGAAACTATTTAAAATAAATATGTGACCCCAACCCCACCCCCCACCCCCCCTCACCCCCTAGCATTTTGAGTGGCTGAGTGAAAATAGGGACATCAACGAATAATTAAGTGTACTTCAGTGTGAGAGACGGTATATTTGATGGACAATAACGCGGGTAAAAAGAAATACCGAGGTGAGGTTGGCCATTTTCCCCTCCCATTGTAACAGGACAAAATGTTGAAGAGGAGAGATGAGTGCAAAGTGGGAGGACAGAGAAAAGGCTGATGGAGTGCGTTAGTGATGAAAGAAAAGAACAAGGCTGTCACAGGCGGTATAGCAATTAAGGCACTGTGCGGCTGCAGAGCTCTCTCTTTTGGAATATTGCTTGCCTGAAAACAGTGTTGCACTCAAGACTGTGCCACTAAAAGCAAACAGTTTCTTTTTTTTTACTAAAACAAGCATATACCTGGTATATGCGCCGTCAATGTAACACTAAATGCAGCAGCATCAAGTGTGTTAAATGTAAAAAAAAGAAAAAAGGTTAGATAAGTTTATTATACCCACTGATTTATGGCCACATATTCCTTTTCTTTGTCAAAATATGGCACCTACGCACGCCACACACACTCCCGCTGACAGCTGTTAGCTAGTTGAGAGGCATAGTTATATGAGTGGCAGCCGCCGTCTTTAGCTGCTATTCTTCTGCAGATGAAGTGGGGTGGATTTAAAAGTTCAGTGTGAGACATGCATAGGAGGAGGGCTTATTTGCAGGTATTAAATCAATTATGGAGAAAATCGATTACTTGTACGTGCACGTATGGTGGATGGTGCTGTGTGGTCCTGTATGTTTGGTACCTGCTGTACATCCGCCCAAAAGTAGGATTCCTCCTCCGTAGCTTCATCGTAACGCCATCGCGTCGTTTCTTCTTTTTCCCCCGGCAACAGTACTGCAGTTTATAGGAAATTTTGGTGCATGCGCCAAGTCCGATTCCAGTCCAACTCTAGTCCGACTAAGCGTCTACATACAGGAGTAAACGGACTATGAATCGCATTATCCAGATATGTTAGTCTAGACTAATGTGGTTACATTAAGAAAACCAAATTATTGTCTTAGTTCTAACTAAAATCGGACTTTTAACATGCATGTAAATACAGGGTTTCGGATATTCAACGGTTCCCCGAATCACTTGGGAAAGCTAGTCCTGAGGAGTCCCCCATTTGCCAGTCTCAATCAGAGGTCTCAAACTCATGGCTCGAGGGCCATATGCGGCTCTCCAATCAATTTCATGCTGCCCACCACTTAATATCAAGTTATAATGAGTTATTTCTGTGTGCTTTCTTTGTAATATATTCATTTTGCATCATAAAAACATTTTTATTTTGAATTACATATCGGTCCACACTTGAAATTTTGAAATTCTGCAAAAACCACCGCTCCTGAACAGTTTTTTCCCCCAAAAGCTTTGATTTCTTTTCACTTGACCGACACCCTACAGGCCAGAGTAGATACCCATTGGCCCCCAGGTCTTTTACGGACCCTTTTTTCCAAATTCCCTTTCCACTTGTCCAAGCAAGCTTAAGGACACTTAAACATGAATAAATCCTCAGTCAAACTGCAGAGCTGGACAATAACCTCATGGTCATATTGACATATTGATTACTGTTGCTTTAAAAATGGATTGTGCTCAAGATGAATTGTAGCTTCTATTGACAAAAAGTGGCCTGTAAAACTACTACTTTACTTACTCCTTGCAGTATAAATAAAAACAAAAAACCCCTCCATGAGGATGCCTTATTATATTAGGCTCTGTTATATGTGGGGCTTTATTTGTGCCATTTATAGCGAGTACACTTTGATCTAAAGGCACACTCGTCTGTTTTGACAGCTTCAATCTAACACACATGCAGCATATGGATGCGTAACACACACACACATATGTTCAAAGGGATACAGTAGATCCACAGCCAGCAGGAAAATTAGTCGCAGTGGCACCACACACACACACACACACACACACACACACACACACTCACATATTTAATGCTATATGTGACTTCTTGCTCTGCACATTTGAGCGCGGGGCTATATGTCACGTCGCACTCCCAGATTGCACAGCGGGGGGGTCATTTACATGTTGTAATAGGGTTTACATGTCACTGGTGGAGGATGAGAGAGAGAGACACGTACAGGCCGGAATGTTCCCCACAAACAGAATGTCATGTTCTTTTTATTTACATGCATGTGACTCCGGGGTGTGTTTGATGTCCAATGAGATGGAATATGACATCTTTCCCCTCAGACTGAAACCGGAGTTCAAGCAACAAGAGACAGCGCGTGTCTGTCGTCGATATTGTATTTTTTTGGTCAAATTGTTGGATTTTCCAGATTGAAGACGCACGAAACGCCATAAAAGGGCATGAACCTCTCTACCTCTGCATTCAGGAATACACCATTTTCAGGCTTTCTGCCAAATGTGGCCTTCAAATCGACCTTGTTTTTCCCTCCTCATCACTTTGTTTCCTTCTTCCATTTCATGTTTTCATTTTTAACCAATCCCTGTTTTCAAAGAGAATTCCTGAATTCCCGTCAGCTTGTGACCCAGTTATATTTCCCTGCTCTCTTCCAATGGCACATTATCTTCTAAAAAAACAAACCCCAGTGTGAATACGTAAACACCCAAGCGTACTTGGAAGTTCTCACCTCACCAAAGTTGTTGCAACCTTGGGAATATGAGCTTCCCTTTGTGCTAGACTGCAGACACACATAAGAGCAAAAACAAGGCCGTCTACAGTAAGACGAACACATCCAAGGACAGTAAGGAGATACCGTCTTTGCAAGCACGTGAGGTCGACGTCTACAGTAGCGGCTGCGCGCAACAAATTGGTTTGTTCTGTGGGGGTTTTATTGGTTTGAGCACATGGGATTTGCTCAATAAAAGCTACGCCAACGGCTCCGTGCTTCTCCGCGGAGAGATTACTTTGTCTTCTGATTTCTGTTTCATTGTCAAAGTTTGACGTTTTGGTGGACGTATACTTTTTTTCTTTAAGCGTTGAGGGAGGGATCTATCGAAAACACTGAATACAAGATTTATACACTGCACAGACATTCGCTCCACCTCCAACATAGCTGCTTGCTTAGGGACCATCAACAAATTACTGACCCAACATATTTAAATAAGTCTTGAAACATTAAAAAAAATTATTTGTTCCACACGGACTTATTGGTGTAATTTTTTTTACGACATATTTGTTAAAAGATATTTATGTAACTTGTCCACGGTCCCTAAGTGAGGCTGCTCGTCAGTGGGTTGCAAGCGGATACGACAGCTCTCGATCGTGCCGCAAACGCTGGGTTAAATAGGGCTTTGTTTCTTCTTTGAATTATTCAAAATACACTTTTTTTCCTTTTTTGATTATCAAGTTAGGGCAAAACCATGACAGAAAAGTGACAGATTAGGAAATTAAATCATCGTCATGTCATTCATGACTATCCAACAGATAAAGGGCACTTTTAATTGGAGTCCTGTGTATTGTAGCAGTGGAGACGCGGCGACATGTGAAGGTAAAGTGGCGACAGGAGGATACTGCTGAGGCGAAAACAACGAAGATTGCAAAGATATAATAAAACGATTCTATACAGTGGATAATAACAGAAAATAGGACCATAAAAGTGAAATTGTATGCACCCACGGTCAGAATTCCTCAGCTCCACTACCATTCAGTAGAACAGCATGTCCAAGTACCACCTGAGGAAGCTTGCGTACCACTGGTGATATACGCTCCCCAGTTTGAGAACCATGGCATTAGATTAAAATATGACAAAGCAGAATAACTTTAACATGAGTGAACTTCAAGTCATGCATGTTATATTTTCTATTACACTGTTTCTGTTATACTTCTATTTATTATACACTTCCTAGTACATTTCCTCCACAGAATATTGGATGGGACATGAACACAGCTATGCACACGGGGCTCAATATTAGCATTCATATAGGAAATGCATGCACGTGCGCACACCCAATCTCCTCTCCTCTCCTCTCCTATAGATCCCCACATAATACTTGAGGCTGGAGCGGAGCGGGCTCCGACATCAGAAATGGGAGTGACCCTGCTGCCTTTATGTCCGAACTCACCCTGACCCTCCTCCTCTTTTCTGTGTCCCATCCTCATCGCACAACAATAGATTTCCCATTACTGTGCTCTCTTTCACTCCATCCTTCAATCATGTGTGTGTGTGTGTGTGTGTGTGGTCCCAATGGTAGTGTATTTTGGGTGTGCTTGAGGGCAAAAATTGCTCGAGAGAGGGAGAGAATGTGAGTATACGTGCCGTCATGTGAGGGTTTAGTGTCGCTTTATCATATTCCAAAAGGCCTAGAGCTTATCTTTCCCCTCGTTCCCTCTTTTATTCCACTCTCTCTCTCTCTCTCCCACACTCTGTTACTCCGAGTTTTTCAATTAGATAATTACAATGGCGGTGAATAGAGCCTGTCTGGACGCCACTGTGTATTGTACAAGTTTCTGTCCCCTCACTTCCAGCAGTTGGCTGTCAAGGCTGCAGGGGAGTTGCAGGCTATTGTCTGAAAGCGTGATGTGTGTTTGTGTACCGTGTGCTCAGCGTGTGTGTGTGTTTGTATGAAATGCAAGAGCACCTACGTGTGCGTGTGTGTGTGTGTGTGTGTGTGTGTGTGGCATTTTTAATATCAAGCAAGCAATAATATCGAGCAATATCACACATTCATATTCAGTGACAGTGATGGAGGGAGTTTTTATAAGGTTGCTTTTTATTTGAATTCGTGTTTATCATCATAATATCTGTCTTCTATTGCCAGTGTGTGTGGTTGGTATCTTTTGAGTACAGTGGGACATCAGAGTTGTGTGTGTGTGTGGATGTGAATTTTTCCTTTCTCATTCAACTCGGATTGGTTTTGTTTTCCTACGACCATCAAATTAATTTCAAAACACATCACATGACTGCTTTGCAGCTACAGTACACCTTTATTATTGATTGCCATTCTCCAGCAGCAGCGCGGGCGATGGTCGGACACGTGTGAAGCCTGCGAGCTGTAGCAGTTCACCGGGATCGGGCACATGTCAAATAATAACCAGTTACATGACATGTGCACCGCCCCGAAACGACCCCCGGGCCACCAGGAAATGTCCCGGTGCTTTTCACTTCTGACCGACAGCATAGAGCAGCAGCCTCGCTGATAACTCTAAATAACTTTACGTATAACAAAAAAATATAATCGTGTGGCAGGAAAAACAGTAAATAGCAACTAAATATCGACTGCCTCTCTTGAACGTGAAAATAGAACAACACCCACACAATAACGTATGTCTTTTTCTGGAAGCTCCCTGGTGTGTTAATTTACGCCTGCGTCCATTTTCTAGTGAGCTCCTATTGATCTGCCTGGACACATACTGTATGTTAGGCTCTAAAGCTCTGTTAAGACACGGCAAAATGTCTGCTACAAATTGATGGGAGTGTGCATGTGCACGTACATGTGCCCGTTTCACACCGTATAATTCTCAAACCTCTCACGGTGGCGGAACACATCAGTAACACGCTATCACATCTGTTCCCATGACAATAAAGATCGACTCTGTTAATTAAAGCCCCCTTTTACGTGCCGGTTATGTCGCGTGATGGACAGGTTAAAGTGTGAAAAGTGCCAAAGGGGCGCACACACACACACACATCTACAAAAACAAACACAAACACAGTGATTATTAAGTGAAAAAACCTCATTGTCTCACAATCTATTTATAGCTTCAGTGTTTCCCCAGGTAAAATCCGAACAGACAACACAGAGGATGATCCGCCGTCGCCGAATTATGTCAGTGAGGCAAAAGGTACAGCAATCAAATAGTGATCCATCAAGGCAGAGGTCCAAGTCTCCGACGCATTCGGAGTTCATCAGTGACGTTTATCTGGCTCAGTGCTCCTGATGGTCCGGGTGGAGGATGTGAGGCAGGATATGAGGCTGATGGGTTGCGATCAATCACTGATAGCATCGGGACTAACGAGGTGTCCTAACGAAAGGAACACGGGGGAAAGGATATAATTGGGGAAAACTCATGATTATCTCGCTCAAAAGATTGATTCGCACTGTCCGGGGAGACATGGGAGGGCGTGTCGGAGAGGAAGAAGAAATAAAAGGGTTTCAGGAAGCGACCGCTCGAACGTAAGGACACAAAAAAAAAGAAATCTGCAGCCCAACAAATCTTTAATCACAAAAACACGTCGGGCTTTTTACACCGGAGACTCTTCAGGTCCCCGACCCAGCACGTCACGAAGTGTTCCGTCAAGTATATAATTCCCCCCACCACTGCAGGAGAATGTGAATGTAAGGGAATGATAAATCTGGTGACAGTCCGGTCCACACAGCAGTAAATGAAAGGGTTAGATAAGGTTTGGTTTATTATTTCTGACGACCTTTAAAAAATTGAGCATTATCATAACAAAAGCTAAAGACAAACATGTATTTACATATTGATACTGACCTAAACACAAGCTGGTTACTGCTAATATGTTACTGCTAATTCACTGCTCCTTTGTGGAGTTTCATTTAAAACAAAACAACACACACAAACTTCAGGTTGCCTATAATGATTGTCTATGGATATTTCTATAAGAAACCTTAGCGCAGCAGTACAATTATATTATTCTGTAAAGCATGAATCAGAAAGCTTTGCTGTAAAACCTGACGCATAGATGAAATGTGCTGAATGTTGTTGTTTTGCTGCTGGCAAATCCCAGCGTTAGTGCTGAAAGCTACCAGTCATACCAGTTGCTTTAGTTATTTGGACTCCTGGCCATTTAGCCACATTTCGATCATGGTACAGATCGGTTTGGTACAGTACGGTACAGTACGGAGCGGTAAAGCCCTCGGTCAGGCTTGCGTAGACTTGGTAGGCGGGGTAAGGCGAGATACGTAGCGCGGCGTGATACTGGTGCGACGACAGCGAGCGTCGACGTTGAACGCGTCACAACAGACAACAAAGGAGGAAATCCAGCAGCTCTTTTTTTTCCTCTGCTCGATTGGTGGCCGTTCTTCTCAACAAGACGTCAAGCTTTGTATGAGAATAGACAAGGGAGTGACGCTTCTCTGTCGCCCAATCAGCTGACTGTCGTGGGTCTAGCTCCACCCATACAGTCCTGTCCCATTACTCTGGGACCCATCCACCAATCCTGATCCAAAACTTAGAAGCCTCTTGAATGAGAGTTGCCACTAATTCACTGTGTTTTGGATAATTATGACGTGGACGAATGAGAATCTACTGTTTTTTGTGCGAACTGCTCCAAAGAATCATTAGCATAGCTGTAGACCATTGGTCACCAACATGGTGGTCAGCCAATAAGGTTTTAATGGCTGAGTATGTGTGTGAAAGACTGACAGAGACAGTTGAATAAAACAAAAAGTGTGCATGTCTCCATATGATCACTCCATACCATTGATATCGTTTAGAAAAACTGTGATAATCGCTGGAATTAATGTGTATGCAATTTAATGCATAATAAATGTTAAATTGCATAAAACGTGTCCATATTATTCTCCAGCTGTCGGTCTTTAAAAAGGTTGGTGAATCCTGCTGTAGACTCTTGTTCCTGAAAGCATCTGCTGATTCATTTTTAAAGTAGGATTACTCCTACTTTTTGCTTTAACAACATGCATATAAAATATAAAGCCACACATTTAATCAAAACTGTCCCCCCTTGAGACTTCAAATGACGCAGACGGAACCAGCCTCTGGATCCTGCTGCTCAGACAGGCCTCACTTTGATGTGGGAATACACAGAAGTCCTCAGAAGTGACAGCTTACGTAAGCCCGTTGCTCACATCACCGTCTCGCTGGGAGAAAGACAAGGGCTAACAGAGGCGGATAAAAAAAAAAAAAAAAAGAAAGAAAAGAGACACAAAACTGTAGAACATTTCATTTGAAGAGGCGCCGAGGAGAAGCCTCGGGCATTTCAAACAGTCACACTGCAGTCAAGGTCGCGCACAGCGGGACGACTTCTGAGGCTTCACATCCAGCTGCTCTGATGGAGGAAACACAAGCCAAAAGTGACACAGTGAATCCTCCAACTGTCCGGCAGAATGATTCCACTTTCCAAGCGCTCATTCATTAAGAGGTTAACGGCACGAAATGGGAAATTAATTTAATGTCCGGCAGGAACGTTCTCGGGAAGAGTGTGCGAGGAGGAGTTGGCCCAGTGCTCAGCCACCGGCCTAATGCTCTTCAAAGTCAAGACGAATCTTCAGTGAACTCCACCGCTTCCGTAACCAATCATACTGTAGACATGAGCCATTGCTCTTTTCACAGCCAGAGTGGATTTATGGCGTCATTAACATTTTGGTGCCAAAAAGACAGTCATGCCTTCAATGGAGCAGGTGGTCCGATACATACTGATGGACGGAGGGGTTTGAAAGTGGAACAAAAAGTCTTTGAATCATCAGAGATCATTAAATGATTTGATTTGAGTGTATGAACTCAGAAAAGAAACTTCCTTGTTCACGGGGGAGTAATAAAAACCTGACGGAAACTAAAGCAGCTCATGTATGCGGCATGACGACAATAAAGTCACAATTTACTCGGCGCTCATTGCGGTTATGTTGTGTTTGCAAAGTGTTTTAATTCCTTTATGATTCAGTGCCGTCGTAAAATGACACACTCTCCTGCGGCAGCGGACAGTATTTCAGTTGTCAGGAGAGCTACAGGCTTATGTACTTTCAGTGTCGTCGTCACCCGCCGGTGATTAAAGCTCTAAATTTTGGTCAGCGGTGATTCAGACTCTCATTATTGGACAGCGGTCATTTCCACTTCCTGGTAATGATACGGATATGGCTCTCCATTTGCCGACGCCGTTCAATTCTGAGTGGTAATTACACTTGTAAACAAGAGCAACCTCCGCCAAGGTTTTCACATACAGGTACCTGACATTTTTTTACAGTTTGATCCACTGGATCTGTGCAGAAGTCGATCTGCTTATAGCTATTACCATCTTACATAAGCATGACAGAATTCATCTTGATCTGTTGAGATGTTGCTGAGATAAACACGCATATGAAAATATGAAATATGAAAATCCGTAATCCAGTCCACCTTGGGATGATCAGACTGTTCACAGGGAACTGTACACAGGAAGCTGCTAACAGTAGGACAAACTCACAGATAACCCCACACCCATGAAAACCTAAGCTCCTTATTGGAGGTAATGAAAGAAAGAAGTAAAAAAAATTGTACAAATACACAATATTAAAGGACATAATTGAGTCTTTTTGACAATATTTCCTTTGTTACTGGTACAGACAAGGAGAGAGGAGTGTGTTATCCTGTTTGTTTCGCCATCTTGGAGCTTAAATCTTTGCTGATGAAATTTGTTCATGATGTGGAAGTGAAATAAGTGGTAATAAAAAAAATTATGTTTTTTTTTGTGGAATTTCATCTGCCAATTTCCTCATTGGAAAGACAAAACATCAACGTTTTTACACCCTTACAGACATGTACACTTTTAAAAAATGCAGTCAGAACAGTATCTTCCACCATGTTCAATCAAAACCAAACCAATGTAACTTTTAAATATACATAAAAGAAATTAGTGCTGATAGTATTGCTTGACAGAGCCCATTTTCATATGTGTACGAAGGCCACACAATTGCCCAATAATAACAACAGTAAAAATGACCAAGCATTACACTATAGTGTTTCTGTTTGTGATTCAACTGCACAAAGAGTTAAAACCCACGCTCGTTGAAGACACAAGGACTGATATAGATTGCTCGTATTTACAGCTCTACCGAGAAATAATTACATCTTCCGTTTCAGCGCCGACTCCGAGCTCTCCGGGGAGCGACGCCGCTCCAGAACGAGGAAAGATTAATAAGGAAATGATGAGACATGGACCATCAGAGGATAACACACTGGGAGGGGAAGCTAATATGTAAAGATCTGGACAAGCCAAGACGTGATCGCTTCATCCGATCGCTATCTGACGCCATGAATCACAATTAGTGAGCATTAGGACATTTCGCTGCTAATGCGGAGTACTTCCACGAGCGCGTGTCGAGTTAATTCGCTTAAGCGATGATGATATTTTTCAAAATTGAAGAAAAATCTTCATTGAGGCATTACCTTGTTATAGTACATCAAATATTTGTGACTGAATTCATTCGCCGCTGAAGACAAGTGTTTTTGTCTTCGCTGCTGCTGCTGCTGCTGCTGCTGCTGTTGTTGTTGCCTTTTTGTCTTTTAATTAGTGATTTCTTATCTTTGCAGCATTGTCCATATGCCTTTGTCTCTCCACGCCGAGCCACATGTGTACTGTATCGTCTCGCCTTTGTCGCCGTTAATTATCGCTGTATAGGAGACAATGTGCCTTTTGAATTGATAGGGCTTTGTCTCAGCGTAGAGGTTCTCTATCATTCCCCGCCACAGGTTCTCAAAAATGGCTGCCTTTGTGCGTGGTTTTTTTTTTTCTCCCCCATATCTCAATTATTAACAGACCAAACGGTCGCCGTGGTTACCAGCAGATAAGCAGGTAGCCTAATTCAGTTAGCGCATTATCTCATCAGTCGACTGGTAAAATGAAAGCGGCTGGAAAATCACCCAATTAGCCCTGCTTTGATGTATTGTCCCTCTGTTAGAGTTTGATCAGCAAAAAGATAAGTCGGGAAATAAACCCAGCGCGAACAATATCCTCTTGTTTTGTTTTCTGCATCTTCTGTAACCATTTCTCCTTCAATTATTCACATTGTGATCTCCACTTTTGCTCTCGAGGTGCACGGAAACCCGGGCGCCCTTTTCCCGCGGAGCCTCCTCGGCATCACCTGCGGTAATTTTGAAGGAGCCCTAATCAACGATTCAGTTTGATAATATGTATATGAAATATTCAAGTGTCTCCCCCTCTCCATTGATTCTCGCATCCTACAGTATAAGCTGTGAGCTGTGTGTGTGTGTGTGTGTGTGTGTGATATTGGCGGAGGCTCTCGGGGAGCTGGTATCTGTCCGCGCGTTTGTGCGCGAATGACATCGGGGGAATCACTCAGACGAGGATCCTACTTGACAGTTGCTCGCCGCGTTCCCAGTTCCAGAGGAAGTGGCACCAGTGTCCTTCAAAAACCATCTGCCCGTCTTTCGCTGCTAATTGATTTGTCCTTGGAATGGAGGTGTCGGAAAATGCTTTGGGGAGAATATGTATTCTGACAGATGCTCGACACGAGAGCGCGTGCCATACATTGAAAGGGGCGGGGCTCCGGGGTAGGAGACGCCCGTTGTCGCCTTGAGGCAAATTAGTCATCTTTGTGAACGCATGGAGTTGCTTAAACAAAACAACGGGTAGCCCTAATGGAGAGGCATCGCACCAATTTTACAGCGCCAATCTGGTTTATTTTTTTCTTGTGCTTCACAGTGCATTAAACTCTTCCTCTTCCTCTCCTGCCCTCTGGTAGCTCTATATCTAAGCCAGCACTTTTCATTGAGTTGGGAATTGATAGAAAATAAAATCCCAGGAGGGAGTGGCCTCTAAAAGTATTAAAATCTATACCACATGTTTTTTTTTTCACAGATTTTAATGCCAAAATTAGGTGTTAATTTCCATAAGAATGAGATTCCTCCCCAGGAGATCACCCTCACTTGTATCCTCATCTCCTTTGACCGCTAAGTTGCACATGTGTGAGTACAGAAGTCAGCATGTCACGCAGATGACCAGGGAAATGGGCAGATGACAACATTTAAAGTCACGCACAGACCTTAGCAGACTCGGAAAGTAAAAACCTAGCCCCAAGTTGAACGCGGTACCTTTTGAGTTCCGTAGCCCATATTGGATTTCTCCGGGAACAGATTTTCCTTCTGCACAATTGCACTTTAAAGCCTCCTTCATAAGAACACGCCAGCACCCTTAAACTAACCAAAAATCATCTGTGAAAATGTTGCTTATCGTCTTTATGACATGCACTTAATAAAAAGACTTTATAGGCCCAAGTCTGCTTAAGGATATGCAGAGGTGCTGCAGATGGCGGCGATATTCTTCACAGCTTTTTAAAGCGCGAGGAGACACAGAGAATGATCCCGTTATTCTTCTCGTCACATACAGGCCGGGGCTAAACCCCAATGTGTGATACATCGTTATCAAAACACATCTAAAATACTGAGGACATCAAATATTTATTAGTGTTGGGTTCATAATATTCCAGTCCAGTGTGATAGAAAGTACCTTTAATGAGCATCAAGTGGAGAGTGGGCGGGGGGGTGAGTCAAGATGAAATTTTTGATTTTAAATACCAGATAAATCCTGATGCGAAACCCTCAAAAAGCAGCTTCTGCCTCGGCGTCCTGCCCTCATCCTCTAATTACCATGTTAGCTCCAGTGTGTGGGACCCGCTCTTCTCTCACACACACACACACACACACACACAGACTTTAAGTGCCCACCAATAATTGCTCTGGCTCCGAGGATCTATTCCCCAGTGTTGCTATTGAACAAGGAGTGCAGCTAATGTATTGGTGTCAGAAAAAAAAAAAAAAAAAAAATGAAAAGCCCACACTCGCAATTAAATGTAATGAAGCTTTTCTGTCATCGTGAGAAGAAAAACGGAAACACAAAAGGTTTATTCTTCATTAAATACACAAAGAAACATTTATATTATTTTTATGAATACAGCTGTAATACTTTGTTTCCCCTTGCCTATTTGTAGGCGCATTTTTTTAATTATTTATTTGTACCTGTGATCCTGATAAAGGCATGGAAACATTTTTCTTTGGGGCTTCATGGATTCCTGGGAGGCTGTAGGCTACAGAGGAGAGGATTGGCCATTTGCATTTAGATTGTGCGTTGACACACAATGTTAGACATATGGCCTAGCATTCCAGAGGGAAACTGTAGGGAGAACCCAACTGGGGGGCCCTTAGTATGTCTGTGTGTGACTTTATATATATATATATAGATGTTTGTATGTGCTCCTGGTTGAGGTGGTCCAGTGTTAATAGTCATGTTTATCTCTCTCGCTCCCTCCACAGCTTTCCTAAAGCCTCTCCCGTATCAGTGATGAAGGATTGGAGGATTCATCCTGTTACCTCCACTGTAGCATTATTTCTTATTAGGAGGCCCCAGCACCCTGAGGAGAGCGTGGAGGTAAATATAAAGGGGATTTAAAAGGGGTCCCTCTGAGCGTATGGACGGATTACATGATTATGAAAAGGCCCGTGGGGAGGCTTTGAGGTTAGTAAAGGCAACCAGCTGGGGAAAGGTAAAAACACAACAATAGAGTAAACTGATGATGAGAAACAAGTAGAGAATTGTCACGCGTCACACGTTGGTCTGAGCTTTTTTTCTTTCACAAACAGGTACGACTGCTTTAGTTGAAGACAGGTTGGATGAGAGCAGGTTCGAAAAAAACAGAAACTAACCAAAAATGAAGGAATCGCTTCACAGAGTGGAAGAGAAGTGAAGTTTCGAGCAGATCGGTCAGTGTACGGTCAAGTTACAGGGCACTTCCTGTTTCATGGCGGCAAAATTCAAAAAGGTCGGTCAAGTTCGTGTTTGCAGACGCGTTAAGGGCCGCTGTCTCGTGTCACGTACAAACCCACCTGTTTTGTGCCAAATGGCTGAAATTCGCTAAAATTCCGATTGTTGCCGTGGCCACGCCCCTTTTGAATCTTTGATGTGTCTAGTACAAAGTGATGTTTTATTTTTTTTGTGTTGCTACGATAAATATGCTTGGACCAGGTCGTTCATTTACGAAGCGTGCAAATCGCCAAGATGGACGCCAAATCCAACATGGCGAACTTCCTGTTTGGGTCAAAAAATTGTTTTTTCAAAATTGACGCAACAATTGGGGGCAACGCATGGCTCCATGCACTTTGCCGCTATCGCATTTCCGCCACACCTGAGTTTTTATGCATATTAACCCCCTCAAAAATGACCGCAAAGCCATGGAATAATAACAATAATCTTAAGGAAACCAATAGTACACTAAATATACTCAATATTGGGCTGTTGTTGTTTTCTTCTTCACATTACACACTCAGAGGTGGCCACAGGAATGGTGTTGCATTCAAAAATCCCAGGTAGACCCTCAAATTTTAGTGTGTCATTAATTTGGCACGAATTGACCAGTCAACATATTCATTTACACTATTTCCGTGCGGTCCAGATGTCCAAGGTGTCCAAACCTACACCATGGCGTCCACAGCTGTTCGTGCAGGTCGTGTAGCTGTGAAAAGCTCAGCCTCACTTTTCCAAAGTGTAATTACTTCAATTCAATCCAATACTTCAATTACCGCAACTAACACTCCATCAGATGATGAGAGGGCCTGCTCCGGTAATAACCCCGAGTCAATGCCGCGGAGGACGCGTGATGACTTATGTGACAAATCTTCTTGTAAAACCGCTCGATCGATGAGCGCGCCAAGCAAATGTTGGGTTTGTTAAGACAAACGCAGCATGTAGAATGTACAGTGTCGGTCTCTATGAAGCGGTTGATATTGACTGATATTCACGGCGCTCCTCTGTGTGAGAAACAGTCCATTACCGTCATCGATCGGCAGACGTGCGCTTCCGTCCTGCTGTCAGACGAGCCATATTTGGCGTAAAGCCGTGTTTTCTTTCCCCGCTAACTTACTTTCCTCGCTCAGATGAATTTTATATTGACCCCGGCCCTTCATAACACTTACAGTGTAGTCGATGGTCTGAAGAGTCGGCGTGAAAGTCAAATTTGGTTCCTGTTTTTAACTTTTAGAACCAAATAAGTCAACTTGCCCTTGTCAGTGTGTAACTGTAGTTAGAAGATCTCCCGTACTTATCCTGCTGCCGCTTTGTCATGTAAGGTTTAGAGCAGAGATTGAAATTTAAGATTGTTTCTTAGATGATTTCAGAAGTGAATCATGCAATGAATAATTGAAAGGGAAAATTCTACAATAATACAAATGAGAAATTTGTATTATTCTCCATTTTCAATTTCACTTCCAGCCGGTTTTGTGTCAGATTGTATTTCGTAAACTGACTATTTACGACCTAAACCCTGTTTTCCATTCAGATGAGTTCGGAAAGGGAATTGTTTTACCCATTCCAAAAACAAAAATGTAGATGTGATTGGTAATAATGAAACCAATTCTGCCCGAAGAAAACAGTGGTGTCATTTCCAATATGAGCCTCGGCCGTCTTGTAGCACCAGACCTCGTGGCCATCATTTCCATGATAAAAACCATTTTGCAGGGTTTGTATTGGAACTCTGCAATTTACAACAATAATGATTTCAGTCTTGAAGTTCAACAGTTTAATCGACTGCTTTTGTTAACACCCATTTACAACAATCTTTGCACTTTGTATTCAACAAGTTTGATACAAGAGACTTACATATCTATGAAAGTTGTATAATAATATAATATATAATATAATAGTGAGATATTTTAGTTTTAAGAGCTAAAATATGGAATGAATGAAGGAGCTCTGTGGAGTTTCTTCTCTTTTCGCATGAATTGTATAGGAGAGGGAAAAATAGCCTTGGGCTTCTGCCTGTTCTTTTTGTTAGTGGTTAGCAATTGTGTTTATTATACTGTGTGTGTGTGTGGATTGTGAGTATATTGTGTGAAATGGATCTGTGAATAAAGCAGAATTCTTTCTCTTCGTGCAATTCGCACATTCACACAAATAAATTGTTTTGCTTTGTTGTTCATAAAGTATCGTCAAAATAAATGAATATAATGTAACTGAGGCAGACGTGTATAGTGTAGCAAGTCGTTCACCTGATTTTTTCTCTTAAAAAGTGCATAAGCAGCGAGCACCATCTGTGCTCCTCTGGCCAAAACCAAAACACCTCCTCCTCTCTGTGTTTAAGATAATCTCATGGAGGCAATTATTCTGGAAATCCTCTTGCCACTGAAATCAATTTGCTTTCATCAGGCCTAATGACACTTGGTTAGGGCTTCATTTCCAAGTAGACCATTCTGGGGGAAGCTATTGATGGAGGATGAAGTAAGTTGGTGAAAACACTTCAGGATCCAATGATCCATATGGTCAATAGTCTTTGCTGCGTCGGATCAAACAAGAAGTGTGCACACACACACGGTAATTGCAATGGTTTGAAATGAAAAAAACAATACACTATTTTCTTGTTTTTGTTCTTATTTGTGTACATTTGCTTATTCCTCACTTTTACATATAATGAAAATGACCAGGCTGCATGCAAGAAACATAATAATAATAATAGTATAAGACATTTTTTTCCGTATACTGCTTTGATTGTATTGTTTTCTATCATTACTTTAATTATGTCACGACTAAGAGTATGGGTTTTCTCAGGCTTCCTCCCACAGTCCAAAAACATGCAATATGGGGATTAGTAAATTGGACACTCTAAATCAGGGGTGCCAAACTCATTATAGTTCAGGGGCCACATTCAGCTCAATCTGAACTCAAGTGTGCTGGACCAGTAAAGTAATCTCATAGTAACCGATAAACCCTTTGTTTTACATAAAATGTACATTTGCATGACATTGACTTATTTTAAAAGAAGTCTCAAAACGTATTATGAACAACGTTTAACAACCATTTACACGTGTGAAAAGATCTGTGAATCTACAAAGACATACAACATTTAGTCCCAGATACCTGGAACTGAATAATATAGTTATTTGACATCGTCCTGTGGGCCGGATTGGACCCTCTAGTGGGCCAGTTCTGGGCCGCGGGCCATATGTTTGACACCCCTGCTATAAATTGACCGCAGGCGTGAGAGCGAATGGTTGTTGGTCTGTTTGTCTGGCGAACCCCCCTGCGACCCTCATGTGGAGGATACAGCAGTAGAAAATGGATGGATGTCACGACTGGCACAGTACGGCTTTAGTATGGATAGTAAAAGAGTGGTGATGGCCATGAACCTGATGTATAGTGGGCTTGTTATTTTTACAACATGGGCGCGACTATGGTTATAATAAGACTGATGGATTACTTTGAATGTTAGTCGTGAAGATGTTTAACTTTTATTTTGTAGCAGGGTCTTTTTATAACCGCAGTGAATGGGCAAATGCCTCGTCTAGTACTGTATTAACTTTTACCGGCCCCCAGTGCCCTCGGGTCAGTGCTTACGTTGGACTCTTCTTGTTAAAATAAATGTGCAGTTTTACTTCGGGAGCTCGGTAGCAGGTGGTCTACTCGCAGACGCCAGGCTGAGCGGCAGACGAAGAGCCAGAGTCATTTTCAATTTAATTGGCCGCCGCCGGGGCAGTCTACGACCGTTACACTGCATCGTTCCCGTGGAGCTCAGGTGAAACAGGAGTGGAGCCAAACAATCGGACGCAGATCTGTAGGCGAGATGTGAGCAGATGCAGACTTTGTATTTCCATCTCAGAAATGTGCCCGGATCCGCTGCTGCAGGTGCTTAAAATAGCATTGTTTTTCTCTTGCCTGGGTAACAGTGGTTTTATGACCCATGCTGGCCATCACCTTTAGTTAGGGCTTGAAGAGAATACGTTCATATGATATAGAACAAATTCCAACAGTTTAATCGTACACTTTTCAATAAGCAGCTATTATAATTGAAGTGATCACCTGACTGCTGATTACCTCGTGTTCTTGGTAACAAGAAATACTATTTTCTGATTGGCTGATCAAGACAGCGGTATGAATGAACTACGCAGATCGAGTTTTGTTGGTCATCGTTTGTCTCGTCTTCTCCTTCAATAACTCTTGATGCAGCGCCCCCCTCAGGCAGGGAGGAGAACCATGTTGGTATCCCATGTGTTGAAGTGCTGTGAGCTATGTTACTGGGTGGTATATATCAACTTTCTTACATTTAGCCCCTCTAACTGTGCATGGAAACATACTGTGTTGCATCATTTGGTAGAAAACAAAACAAAAACAAAACAAAAATGTGCTCTCTCCAAGGAAAGCCTCCACCCCCGTGGCACTTACCATGTGTGTGTTTCCTTTAGATGTCTGCAGGGTGTCTGCATGAAGACGTTAATAGATCAGCTCTGTTTATCTTTTAATGAGCATGCACATTAAAAAGACAAATGCTTTTATTAGCATATTTGAAGAAACTACCTTGTGGAAATGAAGGGTTTTTTGGGTTTTTTTTTTTTTTCGGAGCTCTGGGTCAGACAATCTAAACCAATAACACCACCAGGATGCCTGCAGTAAACCAGTAATAACTGAGCGAGATAAGGAGCCATCAGCCAGATCAATAAGGGAGCGCATCACTGGCTAATCAAAGCCTTCACCCACAGGAGAGACTGAAACAGAATATGCTCGTCTCTCAGGATACACCAGGTGTCAGATTGTGGATTATGAAACCAGCTGCAACCAAGCAGCTATTTTTTGTCATTCCTGAGACAAAAAAAAGCAAATATGTTAATTCTAACATTCCAAAAACATTAATATTTGTAAGTTACTTTAAATTTCACACAATTTGCAACATGGTATGATCAAATGTTGAGGGGAAAAAAAAGCTTATTTTGATCTGACTGCAGAGGATCTGTTTAAAAAATATTTCAGTGCATCCTCACGATGCCAAGCCCTACAAAATCGTCGGCAGCTGTTGGCACTTCTCACGGTACATCTTTCCTCTCCACCGTCCCTAAGAGGAACAGTTACACCCTCTTTGTCCCCAAACACCTCCCCCCATCGCTTCTGTTCCTGTGCTGTTCCACTCATCTCGAGTGTTAAATCTGCTTTGAGGCGGAGGCTGTGCATATTTCATATCGCCCATTAAGCACCAGCCACCTTTACTGTAGCTACACGGTCAGCTCTGCAGGAGTTCTCCCTCCTTCTGAAATATCAAGTCTTGATGCTGCGAGGTGTGCAAATTCCTAAGTTTAACACTTTAAAAAGAGCTTTTCCAAGCTTAAGTTCTTGTCCTTTGATTCCTGGTTGAACACTTGGTCCATAGAACGCCATGTTTAACATGATCCACTAACCCCCCGGGATTCCACCGAATCCATATTGCTGCGTGGGTTCTACCCGTCAACACCCACCGCAGGAAAGCTGGAGCTGTGAGACAGGGATTTCTTGGGGTGCTTCAAAAACACAAAGACACACAGTAAACACAAAGAAGCAGATGTTTCGTCGACCGTCTGGAGAAGGGAGCGGCGGAGTGCAAGAGTGGCGTTGATGTCGTTGACTGACAGTCGATATGGTGTCAACACGGGAGCTTTTATTCTGAAAATATACCGGATGCTGACAACAGAAATGAAAAAATGTGGTTTTCTTAATTTCTAATAAACTTAAACCGAGATAGTCTTAGTCGGACTAACAAACATGGATAATGCGATTCATAGTCTGACTACTGCATGTGTACGCTTAGTCGGACTAGAGTCAGACTTGGAGTAGAGTAGTCGGACTACGGCCTTAGCTTGATTAAACTGTGCATGTTATCGCACCGACTACTTAGAATTTACAAAACGCTGATTTTTGCATATCTATCAGATATCCATAAAGGACTAAATAATATAATCAGGAGTCAAAGCTACAAAATGTCTGCAAGCATCAACCCAAACAATCAAACTCAATTAAGAGATGAATTATTTAAAAGAGGATTGGACCAATAGCGGTATTGGTAGGAATTTGTGATATTATTATTGGTATGAAATGCAAAAAATAAGGGTTATTGAGCCATCCCTACAAACAGGAAAACAATTAAACAAAAGGAATTGAAAATATAATGTACTGTCTGTAACTGACAGCACATTCCGCTGTCCTTCAAATAGGAAAAAAAAAAAAATATCCGTTCTGTTAAATAGAAGTCTGAATGAGCCCTTAGTGGATAATTATGGCTATGAATAGAAGTTTAATGAATGGAAAATTATCAGTCATTACTCCACCCTAATAACTCATTTATTCCGTAATAAAACACCAGTCGTTATGATGCTGCAGGGTGCAATAAATGACAGACTTCGCTGTTGTTGGCAGAACAAACAACACTGATTGATAAAATCTCCACCTGCAGGATGTGCATACGATAACGCAGGACACGGCGCATGATGAGGAGGGAGAGTGTGTGTGGTTTTGATTTTTTCCTCCTCACATTTATAGTGAGACACACGTGTGGGAAGAACCCAGAAGCACCGTTTACACTTAGCAACGTCACCGGAGCGATTGGGTGTTTATTGCCGTGCTCAAAGGCTCCTGGGCGGTAGCTGCTGAGGAGGAGGAGGAGGAGGAGGGGCCCCTTAAGAATCCAACCTGCAGGTTTCTCCACAGGAGGCAAACTTCATCAACTGTCAACTTTAGGCTACATTCGCTTCTGCAGGGTCTACGCCACACATATACCATTCTTCTGTATGTCTTTAAACACTCCTAAAGCAAGATTAAAATAGCTTTTAAACATTTACATTTTAAATTAACTTACTGAATAAAAAAATCATTTAAATGCCCACTCTTTGTTAAAAACGTGACATTCTGAGGAATCTTTTCTGTCTCTGAGGCTGTTTTTCATCACAAAGTTGACCAATCACTGTCAACTTGAGGTAACCTGTGAGGACATTGTGGGCCGGATAAAACTGGTTTGTGGGCCGGATCCGGCCACAGGGCCTTATGTTGCCCATGTGTATACTGGATTGTTCACTGAACATGCTAAATTACTTTTCTGATAAAATCCCCTCCAGCAGTGTTTATTCAGCAGTGGATGAACAGGATGGTTGAATCTTATTGCTTTTCTAAAACCGAGGTGTGCTCAAAAGTGTTAAGAATTCACTAAACTTGCATTTCTTCATAACTTATACTAATATCTATATTAAAATAAGAATACATGATAACATTAACAATTAACAAATCATGCATGGCTAAATCGATAAGAAAAATAACACACCCTGGTGATCTGTCCAGGGTGTGACCCCGCCTATCGCCCTATGCCAGATGACACAGCATAGGATAAAGCAGTAGAAAATGGATGGATGTACTATAGTTTTCTACAGCAAACACCCCGTCAAAGATGATAAATCAACATTAAAATTCCGTTTCATCTATAATACAACAGTATCTTCTGCAGTAAAATAACACAAGCTTCACCTTTAGTCCGATGTATTATGCATGTTTAAGACCAGCCCTTCACTGTGTGGAACAGCCACTGCAAAAATTAAAATTGGTGAGATCCAAAACAAGAATCACAGTACGATGTTAAACTGTATAACTTACAATACTGACAAGTAAATCTGCCGCCTCTAATTTGCACTGTGTTCCAACAGGATTAATATGTTTGTTAATGTCTTATCCATAAGCTAGGGACCATCAATAGTCAATAAAGACACTGACAACTTTAGAAACCATCTCTGAGGTCGACCGAGACAAATAACGCGTAATTAATAAAGCATCAGTTGAGGATCTCCTCTTTCATCATATTTGCACACGGGGGTATATATATTCACAGTCGACACAGAGACACGTCACAGCATCTAAAGCAGCATCTCGGTAAAAGAACACCTGACTTTGTTCCAGTCCCACTCACTTTCTGCCACTTCAAAAGGCATCATCAGATTAAAGAGAGCCAGGATACCTCTGCTGCCTCTTCTTCTTTTTTTTATTCATCATTGCAACACAAGCCTGATCTCACCACATCAGAGGTTGGAATTTGAATGAGACAGATTATGAATGGTTGAAAAGGAGTGAAAATATTCATGTTTTTTTTGTTTTTGTTTTACGTTTTCCTAAGGTTTCCTATTATTATTATTAATAAAAAAAAATGTATTTGTGTCATGTGTATTTGTAATGCCTCATTTCTCTCCTCTTGTGCCGTGTTGACACGTTTTAGCAGGAACAAGTTCCTCGAAGTCAGATCAGCGTGACGTTGAACCACTAGTTCATTAAACTCAGCCGTATTAATTTCAACTATTTGATTTTCCTACAGCGACCTGTCAAAGCGGCTCGTTTTGTTCTAGTACAAAGACAACTGTGATTTCTCACATTTATCACATGAATATTGTGACACAACTCTATCGGCTTAATTAGCGTGAGAGAGCGGAGGGGGAGTTTAGTTCAGTTAGCGAAATTAAAGCTCACACTTGGCTTTTTCCTTGTTAAAACAACTAAAAACATACTGTGTTAAGTGAAATTTAGAGGTGCCGGAGCACAAGTCGTGTTTCCTTAGAAGACAGATTGAGGCTAGACCGTTTCTAGACTCTATGGCAAGCGAGGCTTGATGAGCTGTGGACTGCTGAGCTGGTGATTCTTGTTGTTGTTGTTCTGCCTCTGTTTGGTCTTTTTGAACAGTGACGATGAGAAATGTGTACGCTGCATCCTTCGTCTGGGGAAAAAAGGGCTCTGTCGAGCAAAAACTATAAGTGTTTGTGTGTATACAACAGCTCGATTGGTTTGTTTCCATTTAAAAGTTAGCACACCACATTTTTTTACGATTCCTTATGTACTTTAACCCAAGGCAACGTCCTTTTGAACAAGCTTATTCCATATTCTGAGTAGTTACCCTGGCTTTTATAGCTTTAACACCTAACACTCTGTATTAGGGTGATGCCACAGTGAGCTCCATGGCCTGCTGCCACACAATAACACTGGTGTGTAACAGATCAACATTTAACACACATTCAATTATCTTCGCGAAACACACAGGGAATAATCACTTGTAATGCTGGGATTGGCCCGCAATAAATGAATCCCTGCGGTCCTGTGCCACTCCGGTCACACAGACGGAACAGTTTGGATGTGGTGAAATAACATGGTCGCCGGGAGAGAAGCGGGTGCAGAGCTCACCTGATTTAATACTATATGCATCATCGCCGTGGTGATGGTTATGCCTGTCTGATGTCTCATTAATTCTTCAGTTCACTGGGCTGTGGACAGACACGGCAGATTGACAGGGGATAAGGAGACTTCACCGGCATCTCCTCAGTGCTTTGAGTATAGTTGAGCTTTGATGCTTCCTATCGCTAAATGGACATCCTTCCCTTCCCTGCACCCACAGCCCCCGCTCACACTGTCACTCAGTCCTCCTGGTGTGAATACATGAATACTTTAAACTGTAGTGACAGGGTAAATTACTATGTCTGCTCTCAAGCCACACAACATCAAAAATGCTTTATTATGACTTCCTGCAAATATGGAGATCAGGAAGCCCGGTCTGGTGCGGCCCCGGAGGCAGGTGTGACTGTTTTCCGGGCGCAATTATTATTATTATTATTGTCGTCTCCATGTCATTTTCCCACGTGCTCAATTAAAAAGGCATCTTCTGTCGTATTCATAAAGTACACTCTTTGCCTTACTCCACATACAGACACAAAGATCAACTGTGTTGTTGTTCTCTGGAGGAAACAACACATTTACATCTTAAATATTACGTCTTTACATCGGGGACACGACAAACTCAAAACGTGTAAACCACAGGCCCCAGCATGCATAATGTATGTATGGTGTAACTGCAGAGAGTGGATAAAAGTGCGTCCACCTGGGATGTGTAGGCAATGTTTACTCGCTGGCCATTTTATTAGGTACACAGTACATCTAATAAAGTGGCAGGTGCTGCTGCTCCAAGGTTCAACATATTGTGCTTTCAGAGGTGGTCTTCTGAATACCTTTGGTGGGAACGTGGTTATCTGAGCTTATATTGCCATGTTTCCATCATGGTACAGTTGGGTCTGGTACAGTACGGTACGTTTGGTATAGTAAAGCCGTCGGTCAGGCGTACGTTTGACTGAGAACAATACCTTTACTTGTTATGTGTTATCTTGGTACTAATCCTAATGGAAACACCAAGAAATACGTACCAAACCGAACCATTACACTTGGTGGGAACGCGCCAAAAATACTCGGACCAGGCCATCTAGCACCAGTCCACGTTCAAAGCACAAGCTAAACATGCTAAAAGTTGCAATTCAAAGCTTAGTGGTTAGCACTCTTGCCTTTGGATCAAGAAGACCCGGGTTTGCGACCCAGTTGGAACAAGGGCCTCTCTGCATGGAGTTTGCATGTTCTCCCAGTGTGTGTGGGTTTTCTCCGGGTTCTTCGGCTTCCTCCCACAGTCCAAAAACATGCAAAATGGGGATTAGGCAAATTGTAAGAAAGGTCCATGTATGTGGCCTTGTGATGGACTGGCCACGGTGTCACCCTATGTCAGCTGAGATTGGCACAGCTCCCCCCCACAACCCTCATGTGGAGGACAAAGCGGTAGAAAATGGATGGATGGATGGATGGACCCTCTTTCTTTGTGTTGCAGCTACTGTTGTTGGCTACCGTAATTGTTTTCATTCGGAATTAGGATTGCAAGGGTCATAAGACCCACTGCTGCAACTTGGCCACGGTTTGTCCTCATGGACAGCACATCCGAGAGAACAAACAATGGCAGAGGCGTTTCACACACTCCTTGTCCTAATTGCCTTCGTCCCTGAGGACACAACAGAGCCAAGTGACCACGGCTACACTTCCAGTGAGGTGAAAGGGTTTCATTTCAGGGAGTAATGTGGTGCAAATGAAGAGGGAAACACATTCCAGTCATCAGAGGACAGAGTGTGTGCTGAATAAAAAGGGAAATCTTTCATTTCATTTTCTTTTTATTACAAATGTTTTACCATCAACAAATACTGGAGTCAGGGCCTCCAGCAAGGCGAGAGTGGAAAGCAGCATGTTTGGGTTAAAAAGGCTGCAATATGATAGCCACGTATTGTGAAACATTTATCAGATAGACCATAAAAATTAATTTACCATAAATAAAAATAACAGTAGACAATATAAATATGATTATATATCTCACATTTATAACATTATTTGCAAATATTAAGGTCTAAAAAGGTCAACTCAGGCTAAAAGTGGTTCTTCATTTGACAGATTAGATTTGTGACTGTAATTTTGAGGTATGATATCATGTTGAAATTGTCTCTCTTTTCACTTGAGTGCTCAAATAATTTAAGACAAGTGTCATTATGAAGCCATTAAAAGTATTAATTTAATGTTAATTGTCCTCCAGGGACTTTTTCGAAGTTAATTTCTCTGTGGTCGACGACAGAGCAAAGCAGAGTTCAATCAAATAGTGTCAACTCTAACTGACCTTGACGGATCGGAGCTACAGACATAAATAGGACATTACAATAAAATGTTTACAGGACATTGACATTTGGTGTAAAAAAATCCCTCTACAAAAAGTTACTGAATTTATAAAGCGTGAAAAATATTGTATTTTTTTTCCCCCATTATAAAAAATGCCACCTTGAACGAGGCAAGCGAAGTCACTTCATGTGTAAGGAAACAGAGGAATGGACAGCATGAAGACACAGTACAAAGTATGCATAACGTTAAAATGTTGGTCCGTTTTTTTGTTTCTATCGGTTTGAACCGACGTGCTACTAAACTTGTTCGCGATCGGAAGCCAGTGCATAACCAAAACGTCAGTGTAAAAACATGGCGGATGTCATCTGAAAATGCAGGAAAAGAGTTTTTTTCAATTTTACAGTTTTCTTCAGAAATGCTACAAAGTCCTCAGTAGTGATAATTTTTTAAACTTAACAAACAAACACCTTCTTTTTTTAAACAACTCAGTAGATCCTGAATTGCAGGCTACCTGATATTAGACAGTTGTGACAGACAGAAAGGCATTGTGTACTTTGGAGCCTTCAGGTACTCTGGCTCCATGGCTCATCAACTCCTGGATGGTCATCCAGTTGTCAAGGATCTTTTTGTTTCGTTTCTTCATCATCTTCTTGTGACTGAGCTCTAAGATGTTAATCTCCTTCCTGCCTTCAGCTCCGCTGGCTGGCCCCTCCTTCAGGCAGTCTAGGCGACTCTTCTGCATGAACTCCCTCCTCTTCCTTTGCTCCCTGGCCCGCGCCAAGTGCTGCTTCCGCTCTTCTTTGCTCCAGTAGCGGCCCATCTTCATCTCACTCATGGCATCGTCGTCCGTGGTCATGCCACCGCTCCTCTCCTCCCGAATTCTAAGCGCCCGCTCCCTCAGGATGCGGTCACGGGCAGGCCTGCGGGCCACGTAGCGCGTGCCGTCTGCACGAACTTTGACCTTCCACTCGAGACGCGGTTCCCCGGGTCGGCCGCTCCGGTGCACGGGATCTCGACAGACGCTGACCAGACTCAGCTGGCTCTGGGAATACTCCAGGGATGAGTGCTGCTGTAGCAGCTGCATGTAGCTCTGCAACACAGAAAACTGTCAGATGAGAAATACTCAAAGGAAAAATCAGTGTTTGGTTGAAATGTCTCTTCTATCCTACAAACCTGGAGTTGCCTGGATCCACCTTGGCCTTGATAAGGTGTTGTTTGATAGGAACACCCATAGGGAAGCCTTCTCCTGGAATCCCGAGTCCGGCCTTTCTTCTCACACCTTTCATCATCTGCAGGCAAGGCAGGGTCTGACTCAGACCTCGAGGGGTTGCTCTGGTCTGGGCTGCTGGAGATAACAGGGCTTGGATCTGCTGGTCTGCTACAACTAGGTGTACCGTGGGGTTTGGGGATAGTGATGGGGCTGGAGGGTGTGGAAGATGCGAGTCTGAGGTTTTTCTGGTTGGTGATAGCGATGTGTCTCTGTAAAGAGTGGTCCGGAGATCTCTCCAAACCAAGCGGTGTCGACCGCGCACTCTCTGCTGTGTTGTAGGCACTGGAGCTGTCCTTCTCTCTGATCTTATCACTGTCCAACCTCTCCGGGTGTTCATAAATGTCGGCAAGCCGGCTGTGTCGCTTGGGTCCATCTTTGGGGCTCCATCCTGGTGAGTCTAGGTTGTGGGTCTTGCGGAGCTGATGCGCCTGCATGATGCTCTGGCACTCCAGCTCAATACTTCGCAGTTCCTCGTTAAGCATCCTCAACTCGTGTTCTACCCCACTACCACCTTCCTCACTATCCACACCATCGCCATCCCCTTCACCTTGCTCGGTGAGGCTGCACTCTATGCTGTGTCGAATGGAGTACACCCCGCACTCGCCTCCATTTCGGATTTGACACTTGAGCTCCAGCAGTTGCTGGAAGCAATTCTCTAAGCCGAGGACCCCACCCCCACTGTTGCGAATACTAACTCCCCCCTCATGGCTTTGACCTGTGGACAGAGTGTCCTGTGGCACCGCATTCGGGTGCCGTGTGTGCGGATGCTCCGCCAGCCATCGGTCCCTGAGGCAACGGGCCGGACTTCTCCTGTGAAGTCTGGCCAGCAGAGGCTGGTGCTCGGGACTGTCTGTACTACGTCCAAAGCCACTGTCTTGATTGTTGGAGGAACAGGTAGCGGTGTCTGTTGTCATATCCTCTTCAGCCTGATGCTGGACATATGAAGAAACATAAAATCAGTTTCATTCAACTGCAACAGGTTCCTGTGAGTGTTACTATTCAATTATGGGTAACCAGAAACTACATTCATGTTGGACTATCCTGCACCTCAAAAATCCATGATCCAAGTAGTATGCTTGGTTTCAAGACTTTGAAGTGCGTTGGTTGACTAACATAAAACATACCATAGGCATTTTTGACTTAATCTTTACTAACCTTACCTATATCACAGTTGCAGATATTGGAAAACAACAACATCTGACAGTTTTATTGAACATAATCCAAGTTTTTACAGAATTGTTCAATATGAAAATATTGTAATATGTCTCTTACTCCAGCTACAGTATCACTCATCTCATCGTGTCTGTCCTTGATCCCACTCACTCTTTGGCTCATTAGCTCCCCTTGTCTGATTATTTGCTTGTCTGTGAGTTTGTTAGCAGGATTATGCCAAAAAGATTAAACAGATTTGGATGATTTTGAGGTTTTCACTATCGTTAATGTTCCTTGTGACATGGCGAATTGTCAAGTAATGCTAACGGCATTATGGAAAAAAAAAGACACAGAATCCAGATAACAATCTGGATTTAAGTTGTTGGCTATGAAAGTGGCCTCCAATTTAACTCACTTCATCTCCTCTGTCAAAGCTATGTTCCTTCTTCTTCTTCTTCGTCTGCCTTTCCTCAAGCTCCAGCACCAGCTCCTGCTGCTCGTCATCTAGCCAGACCTCGTCCTCCAGCTGCAATCACAACATCTTGTCAGAAAACTTCATCTCTCGCTATTTCTGTGTGTGTGTGTGTGTGCAGAAACTGCAGACAATCACACTGACAGTTGGAATGAGTGCAGCGAGCACTTGGCAGACAGCTGTTGTTATTAGACATGACACACAGGGCAGGGGAGCGCGGGCAGCGTGCTTGTGTGGGGAGTGTGTTTACCTGGATTTCAGGTCTCGTCACCAGCAGTATGATGCTCCTTGCTTCTTCACTTGACAACAGGGCAACAGCTTTCTCTCGGTCTTGTACCTCGCAGCCATTTATCTGCACATCAAAGACACGTAGGTGACACGTTAACTCAGAAGCCCTAACTACATACCCAAGAAAAGATAGTCTTATAGTGATTTTATCATCCATGTCACTGCCACAAATAAAATGTAGAGTAATAAAACTCTCCATTTTTATTATTTTTACGAGGTTTTTCTCTCACTCTCTAATAGTTTTTTTTTTTTTCATTCTCCCCTTCTCTCCCGGTCCGCTCTACTGTCTCTTATCCCTCCTTCCTGTCATCCCCTCTTCCTTGTCCATCCATTTAGAAAGAAAGAAATGGGCAGGCTGCACACTTGGTAAGGAGAGTCAATCGTGTGTGCATGCGCGCGCCTACGCTGACCTCACAAGTGTCTGCTCTCACCGCGCATCCAGACACACAATTAACTGTTGTTTGACAGGTGGCGTTCATCTTTTCCTCACTAGAGTAATGGGGCTGTCAGGAGAAGATAATAGGGCCCGGAGTACAGAGGCCCCCGCTCCCCACAGCTATTCACACAACACAAAAACAGACACTCTGCGTTCAGAGAGTGAAGGAGATGTGTGTTAAATATGTTCAACCTTTAATGTTTGAAATGGTTACTGCAGTTCCATTTCAAAACATCGTAGAGTGCAGTTGCCAAAATCACCAGTACACACAATACAGTAAGTAACTGTCCCTCTGTTTGATTAATTTGCACGTGCTAGCAACAAGCGGAGATTGAAAGTGAAAGTTTATCTGTTTGGTGCAGCAGCAGCAGCAGCAGCAGCAGCAGCGGATAATTATAACATGAGGACAATGTGAAGAAAGAAAAAAACTGTAGGCTGTAAAACATAAATATCCTCTCAATATAAGAAGATGTAATTAGCCAACCTTGGCTGGAGTTCCCTGTATGACTAGAGGATAATTTCAAATTTGGCCTTGATTGCCTTCTGATTTTAGGCTGATTTGAACAGATTATCTTGCCAAATTATCCTGGAGTGCAAGGGGCTAACAGACACGATTTTAATGCCATCAGACGCTTCCTGATTTCTAATCATAAAATATCTACGACTGAACTGTTTCTCAGCACAAAACATTGTACGCACAAAACAGCTAGTAACTGACAGCAGTTCACCTCCATGTCTGTTTACATTCTGAAGTCACGTTTAATCACGCTAGTTTCAGTGAGATCCCATATCCCTGGAATCTCATCTAGTCTGCGCGTTGTCAGGATTAAAATATTGAAAAATCCTCTCGTGTGTGGGGCAGGCTTTCTTTGTCCAAGAGAAAATAATCTACATTGGTTTCATATTCAACTTCCTCTCCACTTCCAACCATCTACATTTTAATGCACCGCCACTGCAGATGCTTTGAGTTTGCCACCCACAAACAAACTGGCTGCACCATTGGTATCAGCTGAAGCAGTCTTTCCTTAATGTCACATTTTGTGGCTTCATTCATTTCGTACTTATTGCCCCACAGGTTTCAATTCACGTTCTTTCCAAACTGTTGAGAGTGAAATGCTTGAAATGATTTCTCATCATCTTGCCTTAATACCAGAGGAGGGATCAACAATGTGTTTGTAAAGTTTCAAAAATGGTGGTAAAAGATATTCAGTATACAACAAAAACACACAACCCCATGCTAGAGTAGCCCCACAAATAACAACTGAAAGACTCTTGCTGCTTCTCTGCTGCAAACACTACTCACACACTGTGGCTGCAGAGGCTAAAGTAGACTGTCAGGCAGTCTGCAACAGCCAATCAGGAGCAAGGCAGTCAGAGCTGCAGAGTGTTTCCAATCAGCCCGTTAACGAGTCAAGGGAGGGCGGCTACTTTCGGTCGGTTTGTATACGTCTTACACGCTCATACGTAAGAAAATAGAAGTAAATGAAGAAGAAAACATGGTGACAATGGTGAGAGTTATGTTCACAGACTGACTGTCTCCTCACCAGGTCTTAATGAGGGACTGTTCCCCTTGATCACACACACACACCTGGTGGCATTTAAGCCTGGAGTCACACTTTTCCTCTCTGTGTTGCACTGAAGGAACAATGGGAACTGACAATGTGTTGTCTGTAGTAGAGAGACACAACCATATACACTGCATGTATTATGCAAAACTGAGGGATAATGACACATTTTAACCACAATATACTTTTGGCCCCACCCTCTGCAATGTTGCCAGTTCTCTGATCGGTATACTGTAAACAGTAAACAATAGACAGCATCCAAACCATGTTCAAACCATGTTAGAAAGAGAACAGCCGGCAAGTCTGATCCTTTAGGTTCTTTTGCATAATGAGACAGAGCGAGAGTGAGACAGAGAGCGCTGCCGAAGAAGGGGCGCAGCGCCGGGTGTGAGTGTGACAAAGAACTTTAATCTCCCCGGTAGAACGAGGAGTTTAAATATTCCGACTTTGTGCTCGCGTTGGGGGGAGAAAAAAAAGTGGAATTTTAGCTACACACCTGCAAAATACGATCTCCTTCTTTGATGCGTCCATTCCTCGCTGCTATGCTGTTTGGCTCCACCTGCACAAAAGAATATGGAAATCAGCGCTCGCAGCAGGTTATTGTGAAACTCTCTATTACCGTAAATAACTGCTCCAAACAAAAGGCATATTTTGTATTTTTCAGATGATACAGGATTTCCTTGGTAAAGATGTATAGTACCGCTGCTTCTTATCCCCCCCCCCCCCCCCCCCAAGTGCAGTAGCTAGTAGCCGACCGACATGTGAGCCCTTGTAACGTATAAAAGAGTGGAGGTGTTTTCACTGATGCACGAGCGAAAGAGAGACGACAACATAACGTAAGACTGAGGACATAAAACAAAGCTCCGACTGTCTGTGATGCAGACGCGGTTCCGCTGTGGTTGAATGAATCAACATCTCCTATGTTTTGAAATGCATCCCTGCTGGATATGCATATAAAACACAACAAACCCTCGACAATCATGCAGTAAACTTTGTTATTTTTACAGTGAACCTTGGAGAAAATGGAGGGGAGAGAGGGGGAGAGGAGGGGGTTTAACACACTCCCCAAAGTTGCACGAGTACAATCTATACATACATTTTAATGAGGGTAAATTTGCATTTTTCATCCTTTTATCAGGGAAACAAAAATAGATGTGTGCCGTCGTGGGGAGACTGTGTGAGGTTGAGTTCGCGCTTGTATCGTATTGGTTGTGTAGTCTTTTTGTAGAAAAGTAGTAGATGTGTTCTGTATGTACCAGATCATTGTAAGTTCAAAACAGTTAAAGGTCCAGTGTGTAACATTTAAGTGTTCATTTACAGAATTTAAAATATAAAACCCTGTCTGATCCCCTCGCCTTAAAACAAATTACATTTCCTCAGCCTTTTATTATGTTCTTTAGAAAAAGGGTTTTGCTTCACAGAGGCTGCCGTCTTGTGCCGCCCGCGTTTCTAGTGGACACATCTGCCAGAGCCTGCGTTTCTGAAGCGGAACCTTGCCATACAAACAAAGAAGAGTGCCATTCTCTCTGGTATGTGAAGGCCGGAAAGAGTGGGCTGAGCAGAAGATTCCTCTATTGGCGAGTTTCCACGGGGTGTAACGGTTTCCATTAGGAATAGTACCGAAATAAATAGTCCCAACCATCCCTTTTTTACCATACCCTTCCCTTGGGCTACCAGAGTCATGTTATGGTACGGGAGCTAGACCCACGATAGCCAACTGCTTCCGCGCAAAGAGCACGTTGGAGAGCGCATACTGCCGCCCCACCAGTAGGTGGAGTATAAGCTCCGCTCACCAAGCAGAAACATTTAGATAACAGAAGAAGCAGTCGCCAAGGACAGTCATCCGTGTCCGAGGGAGCTGAAGCATCGCTCTCTTCTTCTTTGCTAGGAATGCGTCCTGTTCCCTGAGTCCAGACTTGTACCGCCCCCCGATGGTGAAGTCGGATACTGCAGTAACCTGACGCGCGAAAGTATTCCAGGGCCTTCCGATGTCACTAATTCTTACACACTGGACCTTCTAAATATGTCATAATCTAATCCCTGCAGCCTTTGTGCTGGTAATGACATTGAAACAATAAACATTTTTCTTTATCATGTTTGCAGAGCTTATAATGTAAAGAAAAGGTTTGTTTCAACGAGTGGAAGAGGAAGGATTTATTCCAAGCCCTAAATCAGTTGTAGAAAGTGATCTTATGTTCCCTCTACGTTTTGTGTGACCGTGTGCTCAGGGAAAAGATGGAAGTGGAAAAAAAGGCTGTATCCAATTAAAACAAAAATGAATGACAATCGCAAGATTGGATTTTGTTTTTCAGAGCCGACTTCCTGTCGGCCCATGTGTGGCTCATTCACTGTTGATATTTGACTGGCAAACATTTTCTCCTCATTCCTCGGTAATTTCGCTTCCTCTCAGCTTCAATACCTAATGAAGGGAATTCAAATGGGAATTCATGCCGCCTTTTTAATAACTTCCTGCTGCAGCAGTGTGAGGGCTCGAGTTCTGTCAGACTTCATTCGGGAGAGCTTGTTTTTATATTAGGTCTTCTCGAAGTCACAGCACTTCTTTTTTTTTTTCCTTAAGGGATTGTGCGACGGCAGAAATCAGTCCCCATTATTTTCCGAAAAAGGAAAAAAAAGCTAAATGTGCTAACAAGGTGTCAAAGCGCTGACCTGGCTGACATAGATGCTCGTGTCCTCCTCATCATCGGTCCTGTAGCACAGTGTCAGGCCCAGCTTCTCCAGGCTGTTCTGCCGACACAGCTCCACCTCCTGTGACACACACACACACACACACACACACACACACACACAAACAAACAATGTTACGCCTGAGCCTATGCTTTCCCCCCTCATCAAAACCCTATCATTTAATGATATCACCCACAGGTTTTATGCTCCACATTACTGTTACTAATCACTCTGGGGATGTTTTATTGTCTCACAGTCAGAAGTCTGTAAAATTGCTTTAGGTAAAAAAAAAAAAAAAAGATGTTATTTTTCTGCTGATGCTCAATATTCACGAAGCGGAGGGCAAATCAATGTTTTTCCATAAGTGTATGTTTGCGCAAACTTTAAACGCACAAACCGAAGACTGGGGAAGCAGTGCAGGATCATGGGACTTGTTGTTCTCGCTGTCTCGGTTGGTTGTTTTTGTGTAGTATGAGGGTTCGGGAGCAAATGACAACGAAGTAGCCGCCTCCTGTTCGTTAAAAATCTCTGGATATATAACAGATGTTTGCTCGAGGAGATACTGTACATTTAGGAAATCAAATCAGAGGCCATTGTGCAGCACCTATGCATAGACAAAGCAAGTATTCAGCTTCAGGTGGGTTTCGTCTCTTGGTGCCACGGTCGACTTGTTCACTCTACACTCTGCCGCTCCAGCTTCTGTCAGATTGAGACTTAAAGTCACCACAGAACAACTCACTACAACTCAATATGTACTCACTGAACAGAGGAAGACACGGCACAACGTAAAGCCACTTCTGCAGCAGCTCTGGCATGTGAATAATAACACAGTTAACATGAAATAAAAGCCTGTACATGTCACACTGAGCACGCCGCCCTTTGATGGCTGTGGTGACGGATGAAAACTTCTCGAAAAATGTGCCCCCAATTTGCAGACGGTGCCTTTTTTTGATCTCTGCTCTGCATGGACGTAATCACGCAAAGATAACGCTGTTGGTAATCTTTATTAACCCCATGCTGCCAAATTAATTTCAGCACTGTGAAGTTGGGGTGTGGCATGGAGCCTGCTGGTGTTAAAAAAAAAAGAAAAAAAGAGAGGGGATAAGGGGGAAAGTGGGGGCTGGGGTGTTTGAATTAAACCCCAACCCCCATTTTTTTTTTTTTGGTCATGGGGAAACCACGATAGCAGAGATTGACAGGGGAAGTAATTAATTTCTGTGGCATTTAACCCCCTGTGCAGACAGTGCTGACCTTCAAAGGTTGTGGTGCGTTATGAGTTTATAACACTGTATCTCAGTGCAGGAGTCTGAACTCCACACACTTCCTCCACAGGCTGATTTGTGCCGAACCCTGACAGTGAAATACAGGCAGCATACGGCGAGATCAGACGGTACTAACGCCTTAATGTCAGCGCACGTCGGGCGGTGCGCTGGGTTTTCAGTAAATTACTGAATACTCTCCAAATGTGTGGCGCGGCGGGTGCCTACGGAACTGTCGAAAGGCTCAATTAGTGATTATTGGATCATAATCTGTGACTGCAGAGTTTGAAACGATGGCACTGTGGCGACGTCTGGTGCGATTTTTCGCACGGCTTACATGTCTACGTTTACGGTATGTGGCCGTAACCAGAGGAGCTTCGCCGCATGTCACTGGCGTTCTATGAGACAGTGCGAGGCGTCCTGTCTTTTAGAGCCACATTAAACATCTGCGAGTAACATTTCAGGCTAATAACGCTGTTATTTCATGTTCCATTCCTAAAGAAATCACCGGCAGAGTCGACGTTCCATGGCTCATTGTTTCCACATTGGAGAGGACGACAGTTCCACAGCTGTCACTATTTCGTTGCCACAGTCTTTAAGGCACAATGAGCGGAATTCACACAGGAAATGATTGAAAATAAAAATCTGCATCCGACGATCAGTTTTGGTCTTTTCCCCCCCTTCGGTTTGGTGGCACATTATGGGAAAATGGCCGCTGCATAGATGACCTCAGCCCATTGGCAGTTTTGTGATAATGTCATTTGGGCTGTTTCATTTTGGGTTTACGGGAAACCAGTGCCACAAACGGATGTGGGTGTGGATTTTGAAAAAAAGATGTAAATATGTTATAAGGTCTCGCTATTTATTTATAGCCACATCACGCTATTTGACATTTTTAGGACCCGTGCAGCACTTTTGCTGCTGGGCCCATTAGAGAGGAAAACCCCTGGTCATTATAGCCTTTGCTGCATTGATCTGTCTCCCTCAAGTCCCCCCCGCCTCCCCCCTCTCATATTTTGGGAGTGCAACACTAATCACAAGTTTACAACTTTAATGGTCGAGGCTCTTGTGTTATTAGACGTTTGGGAAAAAAACAGCCAAACTCGTTCTTGGCATCGCAATATCTTTCAGCCCTTTCTGGCACTCAGTGATTCATAATTAAGACGTTTATTTTGACTAATTTGGCGAACATCTCGCTGGCTGCTGCCACTTCATCGACTGTGTGGTGACCAACGAGAGCTCCCATTATAATCTGCCATTATTCAACATTGATTTGCCTGGGAAGCGGATATATTGTAAATATCCTCCTCCACAAAAAAAAGGGCTGAAATTGTCTTTGTATCTCTAAGTCTTTCAAAAAAATAGAAACCAGGCGGCTCCGAAACTCACTTTCTTCATGTATGGTGTGCAATTCCAGAGAAGTAGATTTGGCAAACGCACTGTACAGACGAGTATTATGACAGCAGGAGCGCCCATGTGCACAATCAGTGTGAAGGGAAGCTAAACCTGGCAGTCAGAGGTAATGTTCCCGGGAATGGTAGTCCCATTCTTTTTCATTTTGAGGGGAAAGCCATTCATGTTTCAGTTAGATACACACGGATGAACAGAGGTAAGTGGCTGATTTGGTGTGTGCATGTCTGGCAGGTGGGCTTGGGAGGTCTTTCTCTTCCCTTCTCCTAACTCTCTCAGTGTGTGTATATGTAAGCGTGTGTTGTTTTTGCTGCAGCACTGACCTTGTTCTTGTACAAATGCTATTACTGCACACAAGCCACACAGTTAAGGCCACAGCTGGCAGCAGAGGAATCCTAATGACCCGCAGTGCAGTTCACTGAGGCAGTGAAGGCCTATTAGGCCGGTTTGGAACACGGACAATTGCAAATGTCACTCACCGTGGTCACCTAGTGCAAGGTAGATATCCACTGTGTGATTGCCTGATGTATCTCTTTTCACATTTGGCGTTCAGCCCGGGCTCAACTCCCGTTTTCCCAGTTTGCTTCTACAAAGTGTTTAGTTGGGTCGATTGTGGTGATACTATCAACAGATTTGCCTGCCACCATCCACCTCGTCCAAACCGTAGATTAGATATACAAATAAACAAAGTATTCCGGTTGCGAAACAAACTCCCACTTTGAGGCGATCCGTGATTTGGACAGTGCCATGGCAGTTTCAGCAAGTGGAAGTTCACACACGTCTCACGCTGATGTCCACTTCAATGTGCTTTATTGCACTAAATTTATTATCTCTATATATAGGAACAGAATTGACATCATTTTTCCATTTAGGAAGACATGAAACTAGCAACTGAGACCATGCATCGGTAAAATTATAATGGAAAATGTTTACTGGCTTAATAAATCAAGTGAAAAATTGACTTCCATTCAAAAGGGGTGTTTGTGGAGTTGCCCCCTGGTGGCTGACTATTACTTCCTTCCTATTTCATCACTTTTCAAAACAAAAGACATTTCTGGAGTCTGTGGTCCAAAATGGTCTCCCTTGGTTGATCGCCAACTCTACTTTCAGGAGCCATATCTGTGATAGCCATTCCTTCCATGATGCAAATGACCCCAAGCGACACCAAGCGCAGTAGAACAGCGAGAACTCAACAAATAACCAATCCAAGCAGGAACCCTAACTTAACAGAACACTACGTTTATGAAACCCCAACAAACAAACAATGGATGGATTCAGATGAATGATTAGATCCAGAAAAGGAAACACCAAAGAACAAGACCCCTGCCACTGTAAAGCAACACTGTGTTTAAACGTACTGTACAACATCCTTGACAGATTTCATAAATCCAACTTTGTTGTCGATTTCCGCCAAAGCTATTATTATTATTATTATTATTGTCATCATCATCATCTACCATGTTTTGTCCACCACCATACCATTCCCAGTTTCTCTTCAGGCTGTCAAAAGAACACATTTTAGTGAAGGACGGTTCATGATGAAAGGGAAACAAACTGCCAGCGAGTGAAGTGCCCGAGTAATTTGAACCTTTTCTTTGGTGCCGTTACATGAAGAAGAGCCCTTTCTTTTAAATTCAGGGACGGTGCCATGCTTCACAAAACAATCCAAACAGAGTGTGCTCCTTCAGCAAGGGTGCAGCCAATTTTCCCGTATTATTGTGATAGCCAATTTTTCTTGTATTGTTATGGGACTTGTGAGCATCATAAAAACAGCGCAAGCCTTGGATCATCTCCTGGGACTCTGTATTTCTGACACAATGGTGGCCTCATCGGAAAAAAAAGAAAAACCCCTTCAGGCCTCTTTAATCATACAATTCAGAAAAGCACAAATAACCCAAACAGCATTTCTATTTACAAGTGTTGTACTGTGCCTGTCCTTCATTGGGGAACTGCAGTTTAATTTATGAAGAAGGGCTACATCCGCTTTATTTTGTAAGCTGAATCCAGGATTTTAGACTTAAAGCTGCAGTGCTTAACATTTAGTTTTTTGTTGTTCTTATTCTGCCCCTGGGTTTCATCAAGCAATACTATCAGACCTGACAGAGGGAGCGTTTGTGTGTATACAGCAGCGGTACCTCATCAAACCTCTGAATGACTGAAGGTTTTTCAACCTTCGGAAACGTTTCCATGTTTTTAAATGAACTTTGAGTCATTTTAGGTGCCAGAACTATACCATAAAGTCCCAGTGTGAGTGTGGTATACAGGTATATTAGTACATTTATAGAAGGAAAAATCAGACTAGTGTATAACTGTACCTCATACACGAACTCTTCAGTCCTCTCCACCTCTGCTGGGGTGTTCGACAGATATTCAGGACATTCATAAAATTCGTGCTCCATGGTGTGGATGGAATGACAGCTGCAGGAAAAATAGAAGACGTTAGAGGTTTACGTATGTAACTTCTTACTAAATGTGTGCGCGTGTGTCCGGTGTAATTTATTTAAATCTGTTACGTTTTGGATCAATGAGGAGTGATTTTATTTGCCTTAAATGTCCAGTGTGTAAGAATTAGTCATAAAAAGTAACCACTAACTACAGTGGCCTTCACATAACAGACAGGATGTCACTCGTCTCTGTTTGCTTAAGCAGGTTTAACTTCCAAAAATGAGTTCTCAAACTGGTTTGTCTGTTCAGGCTTCTGTAGAACTATAGCAGCACAAGATGGCGGCCTCTCCAAATCAAGGCGACAAAAAAAGCAAACATACTTTTTAGAATTATATTCAATTTCTCCCTTCGACAGGTTACACACCAAACCTTTAAAAACTATTCATGCAGTTTGTTTTTTATGGAGTGCTTGCTCGGATTTAAGTCGCCTGAGACTCCCTTGGCCCATGCATAGTCATTTGACATCCAGTATTTCTTCACAATGTGCATCTCATTCCGTGACAAAACTCTGACCAAGCGGCGTAGACTTGACCCATTCCTGCCATGAAAGCCTTGACCTCTGTAAATTGCCACCATGATAATTGCCTCCCCATAATCATTGACCAACACTGGCAGATTTGTAGTTTTATGGGACAAATTGATTTCATTTTCTGCCCAGCAAAGCCCAATTAATAGCCAGAGAATGGATGCCGCGCCAGAATGTCAGCTCGATCAGCCCGTTGGCTTTTAATCGCCCAACAAAAGCTCCCATTAAAGAAAATAGATGTTGCACACAGAAGCAATTACTGCCTGCGAGTTTGGCTCTGCATAATGATATCACAGGGACAAAGTACTTAACTCTGCTGGGGAGTTCCACTCTATGATACAACTGCTTAATAAGTACCATAAAATAAATTGTCCAACCTGTACATGTGATCTCATTACGTGCCATTTCCACTTATTTACCTTTTAGTAAACACGATCACGGCTGAAACTGGTATGCGTTCACTACAGTTAGTACATTCAGCGTTTGCCATCATCACCTGTCAGACAAAAGGAAGGGACAGATGTCGGGGACGGGCGGAGTAGCGGGCCGAAGCTTGGCCAGTGCCATGATGTGCTCGAAGGTGATGTCTGTTTGCGTGCAGACGTCAACGGCGCCCATGTCCTCGGGCGCGCCACTGTGGTTGTGGGCGACAGCGGGCGCAGCCCTGGTGGGGGTTCGCCGGATGACCTGGACAACGATGGGGTCTCGTCTGATAGTCTCCACCACCGCATCGTCACGGTCGACCTTGGAGAAGTCACGCCCGTTCACCTGAGGATAGAGAGATCACAGAGGCAGCTGGCTTTAGGGATTTGTTGACAAAAAAATGATGGATGGAAAACACTGCGCTGTCTGTCTGAAAGTGGAAGGATACTAATCGTATTCTATCCGTACGAAATGTCCTTGTGGAAATAGCAATGATTACTGTAAAATATAGAGTATATAAGAGTATATAAGTAATAACCAGTTTTACACATAGGATGAATAATAAAAATAGACCCAGGAAAGAGGATAAAAGTAACAGTTAGGGGTTGCAAAAAGAATTCCTTGGAAGTCTTGAGGAAAAGTTACCCTAATTCTCACTTGATTTATAAGGTCAGTCAACACAGTGAAGCACAGTACACGGGTTGATACACATCCAATAGGGTCACATATGGCACCAGTCAAATTGACAATCAACGGAAACCAGAAGACGATGTCCATTTTTATATAAAATGTTTATTTCCGTATCAAACAGTTTCTCCTTCAAACCCGTGATCCATGCGTCCACATTTATGGGCTGAATTACTCTCAGTCAAGCTAAGTGCTTTGTATTTTACTGCACTTTTCCTATAATTCTTGATTGAGTGAGCACATTACACATTCTGCTTATTTATTTATTTTTACACAGAACACTTTCCCTGCACGTAAACACGTTTTATCGCTGACCAGCTAGTCACAATTGTGCTTGAATTTACTTGCGTTTACTCCCAAATTTATATAGGCTCTATATTGTGTTCCATTAGTCGAAGGGTCTCACAAGAATTTTTAATGAGCTCATTTAATCACATTCCATTTTGCTCCAATTTTCTTTTTTAAATCAGTCTAAGTCGCATGCATTATTTACATTGCATTCTATCCAGAAGCCCATCAGACATAGAATAATAATACTGATTTAGGCAAATGAGCTTCAAAGTGGGACAATATGGGGCATATGTTTTAAGTGAGTCGCATCTACTTACTTTTTCGAAAAAGACTTTAGCCTGAAAACACAGTCACACACAAACGCTGTCACTTAGTTTGACCCAGTTACAAAGACCTGCAGAAGATGCCTTTGCTCAAGTTCACTTTCAGTCTGTCGTTCCCTGAAATTGATTAATTGCATTGATTTTGAATATCTTAAAATGTCATATCCCTAATGTCTGCTTCTTCATTAGAGTAGACATGTAGAAAGGGGGACATTCTTTCAGTGGCAGTGTGGTCTTCTTTCGTGATCCCCACGTTGTTTACTGGACATCACGATCAGGTATTTTTGAAGTGTGGTTGCAATCTGTGGCTTTAGCACATTAATACACACTTTGTCAAGCGCATGGTGCTGCCTCTGTGGAGCTGCCTGTGAGCCAGACAGATGCTCTTACTGATAACATGGCTGTTGGCAGGGACAGACGGAAAAGCAGATTCAAGCCACTAAAAAAAGCTAACCCAATAAAATCGATGCCTGTTTAAAAGTACAGCATTTTAAGGTTATGTTTGCTGCTTCCTCTTGCCGTGAGATACGAGCCATTTGGCTAAAACCTGAAGTTTGTAAACTGCTCACTCTTCCCCACCAGTGTTTTTAGCTAACGGAACATGCAGGCTGCTAGTCTACGCGGCTGCCTTGTCTGGTAAGTTTGTGTCAGACAATTCCTGACTTTGGTGCAGGTGTAGAGTTTATTTGGTGAAACCTTTGATAAGTGGCTAAAATCTGTTTTTCCTTCTGTCCCTGCTAGGAGCCATGTTACGAGTCAGTGTGCCCAGATGCATGTTAAAAGTCCGATTTTAGTCAAGACAGTAATTTGGTTTTCTTAATGTCACGTAAACACGATAGTCCAACTAAAATGAAGCTAGTTTTAGTCGGACTAACATACCTGGATAATGTGATTCATAGTCCGATTACTCCTGCATGTGCTTAGTCTGACTGGAGTTGGACTTGGCATGCACCAACATTTCCTCAACGGTTTTTGACCCGGAAGTGGAAAGGGATGACATACAAACTGCATACAGAACCACAGCTTGATCCATCTTGCTGTTAGCTGTTTGCGTTTGTGTGACTTGAGGTCAACAGGAAACTGATTCAATACACACTCGTTTATAAAGAGATACAGAGAGTCAGACATACATATACTTGGCAAGTTGTCCGATTGCCTGTCTTAGTCAGACTATGACCTTAGCTCGATTAAACAGTGCATGTTAACGTACCGAGTGAGGGTGAATCTCTGCCTCCCAGGTGGGTCTATGGATACGTCGGCGCACCCGACCACACTTCAAACACAGACACACACCACAAAACATGAACTATCCCTTTAAGTTGAACTTATAAACAATATTTATAGACATGCCCATGAGTGCATATCCTGCCATCTGCGGCTTTGGCGGAAATGACATCAAACCTATAACCTTTCTTGCCGTGTCACATTTTGTGTGTCATAACAGCCCCAGACACAGTAACTCTTTTTTACTATCCAGTTTGTGTATCCCTGAAAAGGGCGGGGGTAGAGCAAGTTCCACAACATTTTCGAAGTTGTAATGAGGTCCAGATGGACACATTAATCTCCAATCAGAGTGAACGCTCTGGAAGGCAGGAAGTGGTTGTGCAGTGACACCTGCCAGAGTGTTTACCTGCTGTTGTTCCTCTTTTCAATCTGCCTGTTGATGAACTAACTGGGGGCTGATTAATAGCGAGCAGATGTGGCAAAGACTGGCGATAATGGCTTAGAAGACATAGCCTTTATGGGTTTCTGTGCGTCGCACGTTTTGTCCCGACGTGTACTGTAAAGCGGACGTACACAGTGTGGGGATGATTAACTTGCAAATGAGAAGATAAAGAGGAGCAGATAAATGAGAGTGATTTAAAGAATAAATAAATAAATAAATAAAGGAACATTCAATATTATGGTCTTATATGTGTCCCATACTTTTTTAGTTGTTTTTTATCATGCACGTTAAACCATGAGTCACATAGCAATCCACATTTATATTAAAATGCCCAAATTCTGTTCTGTTTATCACCCTTTTCTTTATGACTTCCTGTCATTCTTGCAAAGGCTGCTTCCACATGGGTATTGTTGTTTAATTTAGTCGCACCGTGCATTCTTCCCTTCCAGCTGTGCGTATGTGTGTGTTTGTGCAAATGGGCAAGCATGCACAGGAGCTATACATGCGAGTGCAATATCTGTACCAAGACGTGCGGGTGAGTGGATTCCATCAATATCGAGTGGTAATTCCATTTTTATTACTGGTTCCACGTTCTCATCACTCAGTCCTGTGACCAAGCTGACAGAGAGACAATATCAACCCACTATATCACCTGACGTAACCCATGAAAGCTCTACTAGAGCACTAAAAAGTAGTCTGATAGTTTAAGGTCATGGCGGTCCACAGGGACAGCTGTAATGAACCAACAATCTAGCAGAGTCTTCATATACCTTTCAAGTTAAAGGTTACCATTGCCAATAAAAATGGTTCCCAGTAGCCCTAAACCAGACCTTCTGTGTCGGTATGAACACTCTTTACTAAAGGTCAAGGTTCAAGGTGGCATACTAGTTCAGGAGAATGTACAGTAGCTTGCATGTTGGTGTGTATGAGTGCTTAGTGAGTACATAATGTCATCAATCTGCCGCCATTTATGAAAACATGACTTGCTCTATGTCCACTTAGTATCTTTTTAAATCCTTGAGGTACATTTTGCTTTTTGTTGTTGGTTTTTATTCATTTGATAACCAAAAAATGAAATATTAAATGTTTCATATACTAGATATAATTGGATAAAGTACAACGTAAGCTATGATTTATTACATTTAAATTTCAAGTTAATGATGGCTATGTTCAATTTAGGCTTTTCAGTTTCTCAGCACATGCTGGTTCATTGTCACACTGTTCTGACTTACTTTACATGAGTGGAACAGAGCCATTGTTAATATGATCAATACCTGGGCTTTTCTAGTTCAAACATGTCAAAATGGCTGCTGTGCCTAGGGCCCATTCTCAGAACAATAGTTAACCTGCTAATTTATGCTATCTAGTGAGACAGCATTTTTTTCCTGAGCGTTGGTAGTTAAACTCAAATAATAATGTGTTGGATAAACACAATTAAAGTGCTTTGTGACTTACAGGAATGGCCTGGAAAGGTTAGTAGCTATAGCTTTAACTTCAGATAGTTTTCTTAGTCATAAAACATTTGCAAACAGTGTCAAAATGTTGGATTCTAGGTTTCCGTCACCATTTCTCCTCTGTTAGCGAGGATTGAGGAATATTCTTTGTTGACATGCGCACTTGTCACTCCTTGACACAACTCTGCACAGATTGTTAAAGGTAACGTATTGGAGACCGCGGGTCTCGGCCACCAGCTATTAATGTAAAATCCTACTCCCTGTGATGCACCAATTACACACATCACTGACTATGAGGGTTTGCTGGTGGACCATAGTGTGGAAATGGCTGCTACATGTGCTGAGACGGGATGGCACAGTGAGCGCCAATCAGTACCTGACCTGAGGCTTGCAATATGCTCAATACTAGGCTCATGTCAACCTTTAAATGCATTGCAGAGATTTATCATCCGGTCCCAAAGATGGCTATATGTTGTTTCCCCTTTTGCATTCAAACAGGAGTGATAAGGAAAGCCCCGAGATTAGAGCAAGTGTGTGTGTGTGTGTGTTTGCTGCTCCGAGATAACAGCGTGATGGAAACCACTCAACCTCACAGCTAAAATCCGACAGATATGGTGTCATTGTGGGCAAATGGAAGCAAACACACAGCACAAAAACATGACATCAGCTCCCAACAGACTTAAAACGGCTCCACAATGCAGCTGTTTCCATTAACTGTGTTTGACCAAATAACGCCAGTATCTCAAACTGAACAGGCTTACAATAGACCATGTAACAATGAGCTGCCAAGGAGAGAGAGAGAGAGAGAGAAAGAGACGCCTGCCTATTCAACATCGACCTCGTCCGCCCCTGAGGAGTCAGGGTGTTCAACACCACCAGCAAGCTGTCTGCCACGTTTCTCCCAGATTGTGATTTTTCTGAACTTCAGCTGAATGTGAGTGGGCTTGTTTTTAAATGAATGGAATTTGGCACATTGTGATGAGTGAAAAAGCGCAGGTGGCTTGCTTCAATAATCAAATCCCATTTCTTCTCCTCCTTTAGCGGCATTGAGATGATTCAGGGGGCCAATCTCCTGTGGCGAGGGCTTTCTGTCATAAATGTCTCATTTCAATAATAAAAGTCTCTGACATGCAATATCACCCTAGTGCAACGGAGCTGAGATGATAGTGCCATAAATTTGAGTGGCAGGCTGTGCAACTGGTGGGCCATGCTCGGTCAGCTGAATCCCATTGACCCATACCTTGTGTGGGATGAGAATACCACTATGTTTTTGATGCATGTGTGTGACAAGCAACCAGGGAGAACAAGCAGAACAGAATGACGCAGGATGTTTCAAACTCTGTCTTTTTCAAAGCAGACTATCATTGCCACTAAGGATTAGGAGGAACATGAATACAGCTTGTTTTATTAGCACGTTGGCTTCTAAGTGGTTCTCAAAGAGATTAGTTGTAATGTTGAAATGTAGGCTCATCTCTGCGAAAGAGTTGAGACATCGACTGGTGTGTTTCCCCCGAGTGGAACTGTTTGGTTCGGTATGATCCCAACATTTTCATTTTTCAGTATCCTTCCCTTGGGGAACCACGGTAACGGAACGGTGGAGCTAGACCCACGTCAGTTGCAACTCTCTTGCAACTGGTGTTTCTTCAAAGCCTGCAGTCTATTCTCAAACAAAGCTTGACATCTTGTTGAGACAAACAGCCATAAACCAAGCAGGAAAATAACCAGCTGCTGGATGTCCTCCATTGCTGTCTGTTGTGATGCATTCAATGCCGTTGTCGGCACGCCGGTGCAACATCACGCTACGTATCTCACTGACATGGCCACCAAGACCCTGCTTCCCAAGTAAAGGTACTTCCGCCAAGTACAACATGAATCATCAAAAACTGCAAAATAGATTCAAGGGCATAGCCACTGCTAAAATCCAACAAGAATATTAGAAAAAACGTCTCTTTTGATGTTGGATTGTGTACTGGACATGTAGGCATAATGTCAAGCAACATGATTAAAGCGCTTTAATGTTGGCGGGGACATGTCATGGAGACTTTAAACACAGTTGCTCATCTAGAGAGCTAATTACTGTGTTTACCTCCAACTGCCCTCAAAAGACAAGTTTAATTGGAAATCTCAAAGAGGTTTTTTTTAGCTTGCCGATTTCTTTGTATGTCCTGCTGGGGTTTGTGATTGCTGCTCAACATAGGAGGAGAGTGCCCTGTCAGCATCTCCAGTTGTTGGCCAACTTCTCTCGGTTAATGGACTTCTGTATCTCTTAAGCCATTTTCAGACATAAACTCTGGGAAGTGGACGGACATTCTCCGGAACTTGCCTTTCACATAATGACAAAAGCAGTGGGAGACTGTCCAGAACATCCAGGTGATTGGTGACGCCTGGGTTAAGCATGTAGGAGACAGAACCCTGGCCCGCTCTCTTTGTGTGTTATGTTCACACGCATGCAGGCTCACCGACACGTGACAAGAACAAGTTCTGGAAGTGACCAGAGTGACTTTTGTGGACTCTCAAATACTCCCCAAAACAATCCCCTGAAAATGTTCAGTGCAAGTCACAAAGCTGCCTCGGTTTACACTAACACAACAATTAGCTTTAATTAGCTACACTTCAGATTTTCTAAATTCAAATCCAAGTGATCTGTACAAGAAAAAACAACTGTCATTATCGCTCACTATGCAATTGCAGCATACTCTATGACATGAAAGGAGTTATAATCCCATACAGCTTCAAGATTTGCCTGAGAGTAGCTATGAACAATATAATTTACTATAATAACCGCCAATTTCAAGCTTGAGCATGAGGACAGTGCGGAGTAAATTGCTGCTCTCTTGTGGTTATCAGTCATTTTTAACTACATCTAGCCAAAGATGATTTGTTTGTCCTATTTTAGCATGTACTGTATGTCAGTGCTCTTGCAGGTGACCACAACAGCCATTGTCTTGTAGTTGTGACCAGTGATCAGTTTTGCTGGAGCAGCAGGGGGTTGCTACCTCAGTAGCCGTATATGAAAGGAATAGCATGCTTTTTGTACCTGGTCTACAACTGAAACCATTCTCAGATCACAGTGAATCATGCACTACACTGTGGTGTTTCACTCAGGCAGTAAAAGACGTACTTCACAATTAGAACGAAAACAAAACTGACGACTTCAAAAGTGCCCAAATTAAATTTCATCTCTTTATTTCATTTTCTTTTTTTTGCAGGCTTGTTAGTCATTTTCTGTCTGCGACGGTTCGACGTGCATTGTAATGCTCCGCTGTTTTACATTTCGGCATCGCACCAATTAATCAAAGTGACAAGGTATTTAATGAGAGGCAATTAGAGTGTTAACAAAAATGCAAATCAGATGAGGAGTCTGTGGTAGAGAGCGAGCAAGTGATGTGTGTTTGTGTTCATGGTGGCACTGGTGGCTTGCAGTGTGTGTGTGTGTGTGTTCCAGTTATTATTAGCCTTGTGGGGACCTATGTATGGTTTCCCAGTCACATTATGGGGACTTGTCTTCTTTAGGGGGACAAATATGAAGTCCCCATAAGGATGAGGTTAGGGTTAGGTGAAGGTTAGGCGAGAAGTAGTTATGGTTAAGGTTAGACTCCATGAAATGTCCTCTGAAATCATGGAAACCACACTGTGCATGTGCATGTGTGTGTGTGTGATAAGCCATCCCAACGGGTTCAAGGAGATCCTGCTCTTATTCCTAACCTCATTCATCGCACTGAGCCGCGCTCTTGCCGTCTGTGGTTATGTGCTTGTCCGCACCTGTGATTGCATCTATTTCCATGCGAGTACACTCGCTGTAATGAGTGTCCTTCTCGCTTTTTCAAAGACACGGGTTCCTCGACAACGGGCGAAAAACAACCAATTAGTTCTGCATGAGGAAGACCACATGACAACATGAAATGTGAATTAAAAAAAGGAAAAAAAAATGTTGGGACGGATGTTAAGTTGCCCGCTCAGGTCAATCCCTTCTACATCACACTGTATCTGCAAGCAGCAGATTAGACTGCGTTTCCTCTGGGAACGTCTCTTCACAGCACGGACTTGTTTCAGTTTCTTCTATCTTGACTTCAGAAGGTTTATTCGGTGCCTCCCATGTGTCCATGTTCAATACTACCTGCTAAAAGTAAGAGGCTGGCACACTGTCATCCAGCTGCTTACGTCCAGGTATGAAGCCACTCATCGTGGAGCCTGCAAAGCTCAAGTGTCCTTGAAAAAGATTGACTCTCCTGCTCCGTGGCCGATCGTACACTGGCGGCTCCCCGAGACTAAAACAAAAGATTACCTCCCACTTGCCAGACAGCGGTAGAAAATGGATGGATGGATGTTTTGCCAATATGAACCAATTGTGCCCAGTGTTTAGTAGTTGTTAACTCAGCTTCAGGAGGCAAATTCCACTCCTTTGTATGTTGATGAGCCTGTTAATCAAAGACAACGACATATGTTTTCACGTACATGTACAGTATATATCTAATTGTAAGTATCACTATAATGTTATTATCAATAGCTAAATGTTCTAACCACAGTAAATTGGTGTACTTAATACTGAGACAAAATATGACTATGATATGTTCCAGTGGCACAAAGTCAGGATTTTCATATTTTTTGTGCAACTGAAAAGAAAAATAAACAAGACAACTATTTGACTGTTCATGGACTTATTTTGTAGTGGTTTCACAGTATTGTCCTTGTATCGAGCACTCAAATACAATCCAAACTTAACCAGATGTGACATCGTTTTTTTTCATTGTTGTAAATGAAGAACTGTTGATTTTTAAACTGAATCTTTTCCTTTCTTGATCTGATCATATGGCATCCTTTTTTTTGCCTTAATTCTCTGTTTTCTTTGTCTTCCCCGTCTGTCGTTGTCAGGCTTCAGTTCAAAAATCAGTATATCAGCGTATAACCAGCCCTTTAAAAAACAGACACTGTGTCACTTTGCGTTTCTATACCTGTCTGTTTCTTGTGTGCGTCTCTGGAGGTTTTCCATCTCTTGTCTATCCCCCCCCTACCCCACACCACCCCACCCCACCCCAGCGGAACACCGTCAGTAGTCGAAACACTCATGCAGACATCAGAGACTGTTGACTTGTGACTGTCATTCCAAGCAGCCATTCCTGATGTAAGTGGGGAGAAATCAAAGGTTATCATCCGTCAGTGAACGCATTAAGAACCATCTCATTTCCTGCTCTTTGTGCCACCTCTTTATGCAAGGCAGGCTTCCTTTCAATTAAGCGTCATGAATACAGATACTTCCTGTACAGATTTCTCTCGTATTCTTTCACACTGTACAAGTATTTTCTCTTATTCATTGCACAAACACAACAGGACGTGTGTGTTCATGATACTTTCATGGGAAACACACAGTTTCCTGCTCGGTAATCCAGTGAGGATAAAACATTATTTCTTTCAAGCGGTTATGCCGTGAAGTCTTGGTGTACTTCACTCTACCTCTCCCACAATCTGATCCAACATTGACCCGCCTGGCAGTTTTCTTCGTTTTCTCTCATAAAATGACTAATGCCCTCCTAATGACGAGCTCATACATCATGGCAGGACCAATGTGTCTGTGTTTAACTAATAGGCGCTGTGTCCTGAAGCAGCCACGGATGGCACGGGTTATGACAAACTGCATCAACAAGACATTCATTACCCTCAACATCCTAGCAACCAAATCACAATTACCGCAATCCGCGAGTGAGCATCCAGCTCCGCTGCCACATTCTTCTTCCTCGCACACCAGGCTGCCAATGCATAAATTAGCCTTCTTTTGTCACACTGGGGGGTTGACGGTGTCGAGAATTCTGCTCGTTTGTTTTGCTCGTGATGAGACCGGGGCGCAACTGACGCCGGATGACGGGCAAAACTTTCCTCTCCGGGCGATTCACGACCAGTCGCTTTCACGAGCTTGCACCCCGTGCATATAAATGTGTTTGCGTGTATGGAGATTAATGGGATGTTTTGGCGTGGGCTTTTTTTATACGCGGGTCTGTCCTTGTGTGTGTGCAACCATGCAGATAGTTGTTTCGACTGACTATCGCACTTAGCCCGCTACGTATCAGGACTCCATTGTTGCGCCGTGTCCTCCCCACAGTCATTAGATCGCCATTAATCACCCATCTGCCATTAAAACAACAGCCCCCTGAGCTGGACTGAACAATGGTGTGGCCACCGCCTTCAGCCCCTCAACACACAGCAGCAATGAGTTTGAATTAGGCTCTCGGGGGTCACAGATTAGACCCACATAATTCATCCGGACGGCCGAGTTCACAAAGAGGTTACGTGTTTACTCCTCTGTATGAGAACCGTGAACAACAAAACCTGTGTTACTGTAGCAGCTAAGTGGCTTTATTTGTACGTTTTATTGTCGACAGATGTCACAGAGGTCACATGTAGGTTGCCAATCATAGGCGACAGGAATCACCACCAAGTGCTTGATAGAATACATGACACACTGAGATTAGGTTTGTAGTGAGGTTAGTTGGATTATTTCTTTACGTTCCTTAGTCGTCATACTTTATTCACCTGCTAGTTTAGTCATTTACATATTCATTGTTTACGTCGCGAGACAGGTTAGTTTTACCCTGCTGATGATGTGTTGATGCTAGCTTGATGCTACATCATCAAAAATCCAACTACACAGTTATGCAAAAATGCTAATGGTTAAACAGTATCCCATTTTTGCCAAATAAACTCCCCTAAATGTTACACACTGGGCCTTTAAGTCAATAAATACAAACAAAAACACAACTTTCATCTGTCATTTGAGGAAAAAACCTAAAGGACGAGGAAGATAGATGCCTTTTGTTTTACGCACTAAACTAAAAAATACACTCCTAACCATTTAGCATATCTTGCCGCTTAAAGTAGTTTGCATATTCATAATTATGAAACTGAAAAACAGAACCAAGTTGGTAATGTTACAGTTTCACCATGTGTAAGTGATCATGCCGTGATGAAAACTCGCACATTCAGAAATGAGGCATCCCCCGGTGGATGTAATCTTGCTGTGAATCGTTTTTCACATGAGCACAAACTTGGTTAAAGGCAAAAGAAAAGAAAAGCAAAGGACCTGCTCTCTAGATGCAGGGGCATAATTAGCAAAACATGCTAAAGCTTGGGAAGCGAAAACATTTTGCTGGGGGAGCAGGAAAATCAAAGATTTATGCACTGTTTTTTTGGCATAAAATTAAATCCTGGTTGTGAACTCCAGAAGTTTCTTTTTCCTCGAGCCTCCTACTAAACCTTTGCTTTTTGCATTTTCAAGTGACATATATACACATTTATGCTCAGTGGAAGCACCTAATCCATTAGCATTATTCATAACACGAAGCTTCGTTAGTCTGCCCTTTGGTGAGGAAAGGAAACGACTTAACACTCCACTGACTGTGAACGAGGGGGGAAAAAGAGCCGTTTTTGTGCAAAAAAAAAAAGACCTTCTTTCAGCAGCATGGTTGGCTAGTTAAGTGAGAGACACACATGAAGTGCAATTTAACTCTCATTCAACCACCTTCAATCAAGACTTCTAGCTGTGTTCACAGTGAACACACCGTGAATGGCTAATCACATCCACCACCGCCGCCAGTGGATTTATCAGTCTGGTAATAATATGTGACTACAGTCAAGTCCCTGATTGACTTTTTTAAATTAGGCCATTGTCTCTAAAAAATGGGTCTCCGAAACAAGTTGTTGCGATGACGACGATGATGACGCGCGGAATGCCTTAATTGTGTGTGTCTGAGTCACACCTTTTAAAAAGGTGGACTTAAAAAGGATGTAAATGTTGCTTTCCTCTGATATTTTGCACACCAGCTATGACAAAAGTGCCACTGTGTCCTAATAGACTTTCAACCAGGAGATATAGTTGAATGCATCTTTTTGGAAGGTAATAACAAAGTGTGGATGTCCTTTTCTATTGCAAACGCAGCACGTTCTGTTATTTAATGTTTAAACACATGCCACAGCTGCCCTAGATTAATATTCCTTTATGTTTCTGTACTGGTGAATACACCAGTTTGTAGAAGCTCTTTAACTGAAATGATATTTGTTGAAATTTGTTTTGAAATGGACTGTTTTACCAAAAAAAAAAAAACAGAAAAAAATAATAACACACATTATGTCTTGATAAAGATAAAGAAATTAAAGTTGTTTACTTGCATTCCTGAACAGAAGAAAAATGTTTTAATGATTGAATGTTATGCTTCATTAATTTCTGACTACATTCATCCAGATTTCAAAAACATTTACTTTATCTCATTCGCGACGAAGAAGCGATCTAATGTGCATCTGCTTGTGAATAACAACAACAACAGAGATCCATCCAATGCTTTGGCCACTCTCAGTCCTGAGGGCATTTCCCATATCAACACAAGGCTTATGGTTACACCCGCTAAATGTAATAACCCCCCCCCCCCACTATGCAGATGGTTTGGTGTCATTCTATCTGTAACTGGACTCGACGCCAGACTCTGAAAGTGCCTAATGACGACTAAACCCAAGTTGGTTAAGAGGGAACTCGACACCCTCACCCTGTGGTAACCAAATCTCCTCCTTACACCACCTGGACCCGGCATCAACCCCTCTGGGTTCAAAACAAACTTGGCAGTGACACAACAACTGCATTTGCATTTCCAAGCGCCGAGATCACGCCTCTCCGAGACACACTTCTCATGAAATAATCTCGCCTTCGACAATATGTGGCAAACCAGACGTCGCGGTGGTCGTCAGCTGTCGCCGAAATTACAGAAATGTTCTTTCGACATAGCTGCTAGAAACGGCCCCTCCCCCCTCTAATAATGATGCATGATGGAGAAATTCTTGGCAGACTGGGAAAAAAAAAAAAAGAGTGAGAGGAGGTTTTCTTTTTATAGTAAAAGTGACATTTGGTCTCACATGAGCGTCGCACCGTGACTGCCAAGTGAGAACAGATACAAGATTCAAGCCCCTGATTGTTATTGTGCAGCAAAACAAAAGAAACGTTTGCGACACCTCGAGAACTAGAAATAGATCATTTAAGACAAACACGAGAGTTAAAACCACATAATCAGAGAGGAGCGGAGCCAGGAAGGAAGTTCTTTGTCTTGTCTTGCTAACCAGCCCGGATTATTATTACACCACTGCATAGATTATGGCCCACATTATATTAAGACTATATTTCACACCTCAGAACTGAGATTTCACAATTTACTACGTTGATAGCAGTTGGGTAAAAAGCGCTATATTAGAAAATGCTCGTGTGGAGGATATTAAAGGGTTTTTATGTGTCACAAGTTTGGTTTTAGTACTTTCCCCAAAGCTACGGGGATAGATAAATAAGTAGGGATTTCTTTTTTCTTTTTCTTTTTTTTTTGCACAATGCCTGCAACTTGTCCAGAACAGCTCCAGGTGAATTAATCCTGACATCTGTGTAACCTGACAAAATAGCCCTGCGGTGTGAGGCCATAAGGTGTATTATTATTAGGTTATTCCAACACAAGGTTGGCTTCAAACCACATAATACTTGACAAAATTACCCCCCTCCCTCTCTCCCTCACTCCCTCACTCTCTCTCTCACTCCCACACATGAATGACAGGCTGCCTCCAAGCCTTCTATCACTATCTTTCTTTTTCTCGGGGTCCACACAATCTGTGGCACCGCTGAAGATGCAGGGTAACGCCAAAGTGTATTAATGAGTGCGATGCATAGACAGTGACGAGCAGCAACAAGACAGACAGGGGCAGTGGAACGGAACAGACTTGAAACTGTGTCTGGCAACTGATAAGTAATGGGAGGATGAGGAGGAGGAGAAGGAGGAAAAAGGAGGAAGGTGAGCTCAGGGTTTTTGGAGAGGGTGGGGTCGACAATCAAAGCAAATTTGGGACCAAATTTAAAAGGCACAGCACTTGTTTTCCTCTCTCCTGTTATATTATTGTCACATCCCTCTACCTTTCACCCTCATTTCCCCCCCTTAACTTCCCATTTTCCCTCAACTCTTCCTCACCCTCTCTGTTTCCTATCGTCTTGGCCAGGCCACTTGGCCGATCGGTGAGTATGGTAATCGGCTGGAGGCTGATAACAACTGATAAGTTCCTCTTGTCTGCCGCCGAGAGCTTGAGTGACATTTTTAAAGAGTCGTAAAAAAAAAAAAAAAAGAAGAAGAAGAAGGGACAAACACGCTGTGAAAAGGTGATGAATGGACGGACCCTTTCTGTGTTTAACAAGAACGCGGCGGCGTGTGCAAATAGCCATATCTGCCTCTGACATTGCCGCGCAGTTGTGTGTACATGCTTAACGTGTCCATCCTTTTGCCGTGTTTGGAAGGGGAAACAGGAGGTAGGGGTGAGAAGTGTCACTCCACCCAAAAGAAAGGGCTTTCAACCCAGGCTTATCAGAGCCAAAGCAGGGGGATTGTTGGCTAGTGGAGCGAAACAGCGACTTTGCAACCCCCCCCTCCTTATGCCGGACCGGTCTTGCACTGACTTTGTGATCTCCCCCCCCCCCCCCCCTTCTATCTGACACACACACACTGTACGCACATGCCAGAAAATGGTGTGTATGTATTTCCTCACAGCCAATGAGACAGACAACAAGCTTTTGTCATCCTCTGTTACTCTTTATACGCTCAGGGTGTAAGAAAATATCAACACACTGAAAAAAACATAAGAAAATCACAATATTTCACGACATGATACTGCACTGATTCTTTCAGTATATATATATATATATATATATATATATATGTATATATATATATATATACGTTGTTTTTATGATGAGCATCATCACCCGCTGTATCGGAATATGACTGCATCACCAGATTCTCGCACTTCCTTATTTACGCACACTAATCTACCGCAGACACACACACAACAGCACTAAGCCGCTGTTTCCACAGTTAACCTGGCATTAACCTGACATGAGTAATCCCCCCCTCCGTTTCCTGTTTGCATTCATTTTTTTTTTTGCTTTGACGACGAGAAGACGTGCAACCCACTGAGCCGACGATGAGGCCATATGCACCTCTAAATCATGAATCATTATCGCCGTGCTTGTGCTCCGACGAGCTGCTATAACCATGATGGAAGACCCCAGATGATCGGTGTTCAACAGCAGAGTTCATCTCCATAACGCTCGACATCTTTGGGGGGGGGGGGGACATCATTGCCCAAGTTTATTATTCCACACCTCTGGGCATATAAAAGCATTATCTGTTTGTTATTTGGGACCTCATGCATACTCTTTTTTTTATTAAAAGCAATGTCACTCTCTTATTTATAGTATCACCGTTTTGACGACGAAAGAGCTTCAGTGCTGTCATTTTTGTTTATCACGCGATACAAAACCACACACTTTATCTGTGTGTGTGTGGAGAGAGACTTATCTCGTGGAATTACACTCACAGGTGAAAAGGTCAAACTCACTGACCCGCAGAGACAGGGGAACAACTTGTTGGGCTGAAAAAATTGGAAAGGTCAACTCACCCAACGTTTTCTGCAAAGCTCAAAACCCCATTACAGAGACAGAGAGAGAGGACCGTGTGGTGTGCTTCTCTGATAAATGGACAGCTAAGTCAGGTGGTATCGCATTTCTTCATCCCCTGCTGGGGATGGAGCACATGTTACAGCCCTAACTCAGAACAAGGATCTCACTTCAAGCTCCTACTTCTCTTTCATGGTCACTCTTGGATGACGGAGATGATTCAAAGGCCAAAGCTGAGCTTCGAAATATACGGCTGCCGCAGCAAGTCAGAGGGGTACGGCGTGAGCAAACACCATGCACCAACATGTTTTTGTTTTTCCCTAATCTGGATGAAGTCATCGCCCAGGACTGAAGTGGACATATGGAGGTGACGGCTGTGTGGGTCTGACCACGGCGTCCCCTGCTCTGTGTGGCACTCTCAGGACACCCTAGGTGGTGGCGGGAAGAAGGGCTGTCAGTCTAGCCCCTTCCATGCTGTCGCACAGGCTGGACATGTGGCACAGCATCTGTCTCCGGAGGACAGGCCCCCACACATCAAGGACCTGGCCTCGTTATGTTATGTTGTTATGTACCACAACAACATATGTGATATCCTCTGATTAGTCAATAATCAGGACTGATCGTTACATACTGTAGATTTGCGCCGCTGCCTCATTAACTAGCTGCTGTTTTGAGTCAGTACATTTTCGAATCAATAAAAAATATGGCCTTTATTATGGGGTAAAGAAATATAAGACAAGGGGTATTAAGGAGAGGTAGATGGATATTGCATGTTTAAATGCCGATAGGATGAAGGAAATTTAAAATATAGTCAATCAATCAGCCAATAACACCGAACTCCCAATTCCAAAAGGAAAAAAACCAGAAGTGAAATACTTATAAAGCAATAACAATATTAATGGTAACATTTCAAAAAAAGACAAAAATAAACCATGTTTTGTCAAATACTGCATGGATAAAACAAACTCTGAATAGACACTCTCTTAAACAGGGGTGTCAAACATATGGCCCGAGGGCCAGAACCAGCCCACCTGAGGGTCCAATCTGGCCCGTGGGATGAATTTGTTAAAATTTCACATTATGATTACACTCTAATCATAATGTGAAAAACTATATTTGTCAGTTTCAGATACCTGCTGTTGTCGATCCACTGTGATCTGTAAGTTGTTATGTGTAAATGATAAACTTTTACATAATATTGTTGAGATTGCACTTATTTTTCTCAACAAATTTCAGGTTGCTCATAATACGGTTTGTAAAAAAAAAAAGGCCTTCATTAGAAGTAAAGAAGATCTTGTTGTTTACAGGTTATTACGCCATTATTCTACTGGTACGGCCCATGTGACCCCTGAACTAGAATGAGTTTGATACACCTGCTCTAAAGAGTGCTATTTTAGAGTCTCCATAAAGTTGTACAAAGGAGAAAAGTGACTTTTAAATAAGCAAATATGGTCATTGACCTGCAGTTTGTGCAAGGCTTGCTACGACCCAATAGCAACCATGGATGTGGAGCATCAGTGCAGTGTGGTGATCTGCATCTGCGTAAAAACAGAACAGATTATTGGCCACAACAATTTATTGGCCAATCTCTCCTAGTAAGTGGCTCTTGTGTAGATATGTTTATTTTTATGGCGCTAACTTATGCTGCAACAAAAAAAGCACCCGAGGGTCTGAAGGCCAGAGGCTCTGGGACAATTTAACAAAGCCTCAAGCGCAATATGCAGCGCAATTGTTACAGCCTGGACGGAGCCCCGGAGTCACACACAATGGGTGAACGTTCAGGGCTGTACACGCAGACGCATACATGCAAAATCACCAACCAAACGACCGACGTAAGTGGTCTGATGAGAGCCATAAATCTGTCAGCGGCCCGCTCGGCAGCTGAGGTCAAGCCTCCAGCAGCCCTGTCACAGCGGCGCAGCTGTGTGAACAGAGATAGTCACTGTGATGTAGGAGAGGCCGGGGCAGAGTCTGCTGGCTGAAAATTGGAAATGGTGCCCCGTGAAATACACTGGGTTCCTTTTTCAGAACGAAAGACGCCGCACATGTCCAGGCCCTGACACGACCGTATGTATCAAGATACATTTTTCCCACTGTGGAAGGTGAAATCACAGCAGTATGTTGACAAGGGGATACTGCTGTAGATGCGAGAAACACTTCACAGTCCGAGTCACTCCTCATGCTTCTGGGCCATTTAGTTTCCAGCGTCCTCTGGCACTGTGCTCCCAGGATTGTACATTATTTCCTTCAATAATGTGTCATATTGGAAGATGGTCTGTCAGTAGCTATTAGGCGCTAATGGTGCAATAAGTCCAACCATCTACCCCTGTCTCATAACCACCTGCAAATCATCTCCTTGACAGTTGCCTAAAACTGAATGGCGAGCCACAGCTAATAAGCCACGGTAGTAAATGGCCGCACTGGGCTTTCTGGCTCTGTTCCCTTAATGGTACCATCAAGACAGCTCGCTATTGGTCAAGGCCGCTAATTTAAACTTGGAAGCCTTGCACAGCAGTCGTTACGACAGGCCACAGTAGGAAACGCACAGGTGTAAATGATCAAATAGCGACGGCTAAGTTCCATTAAGCTCGGTTGGTTTTCGGCGCGCATGCTGGTTTACTGTCACGCTGTTCCTACAAACACGTTGTTAGGGTCTGTTCACATGCAGCATCAAGTACATTATCGTCAGTGGAGATCTCTGCAGGCCAACCTGCCCTCCACGGTTGGGTTAGGGTTAGGGCTAAACAAGACAGGGCCAGGGTAGTAAGTTGGGGCACCGATTTTAAGAACTTATCTATGGGTCATAATTCCTTCATACTGTGTTGCACTGACATTATTTCTTTTTTTTAAATGCAATGAGGCCAAGAAGTAGGTCAAACCGTGCTTAAATCCCTCTAAAAATCATCCAGATGAAGCAAATCAGTTGAGAGGATTCACCCGGGCATTCTTTCTCATTTCTCTACTAAGGGCAAACCTGGGGTGAGGGGCAAAAGGGGCCATGTCTTTAGAGATGTTTTGTGAATAGTTTAAATGTGTTACTTCATTCACTGAAGCTTTAGCGATGTCAGTCATCTCAGCAGCTCGGACTAGCACTTGGTTAAAAACTCTTTTCTGGGTACAGCATGTGCATGACCCTTCATACTGAGACCAATGTCTCACTAACAAGGCTAATAAAGCATTCAAATGTGACCCATATGAGACTTATTTAAACAATATGATGGACCAGATGAACCAGAGGAACTGAAAGACGACAGGCGACAGCATCGAGTAAACGTCAAGTTTGGTCACACCAAAGCGTGAGAAAGACGGAAAATTGAAACACAGCCCTGGAGAACTTGAACGCTCTCCTTAAATCCCCCCCCGTCGAGTGTCATTACACACCTGCTCTGCCCAGCTTTAGCTACGCACCTGTATTGGCACCCTTTGGTTTTTTGACTGGTATAATGAGCTGGTGGCGTTCTCATGTACATGTAGCGGTGCGTGCGTGTGTGTGTGAACGTAAAAGACGAGAGGAGAGGAAACAGATTGCTGAAATGGAGAAAGGCAGAGCGAGAGCTGCACTAATGAAGGTGACAGAAGGGGGAAAAGTACGAGGGAGAAATTAGTTTGGAATGACAAAAAAGGGAAGAAAAAGACAGGGATTGTCGAGGAGTCTCTCTGGATTTGCACAATCCCTTCAGCTCGGAGTTTTGGGACAAAGTCACAGTGACACACTTTCTTTCTTTCTTCCTTTCTCTCTGTCTTTCCCTCTCTCTGCCTTTCTTTCACACATGGTAATGAGAACCATCGGTGTTCATTGACTGTCACATACACACACACACAGTAAGTGGCTGTGCTCACTCACACAAACTACTCCTAAATGTGTGCCACTGTGCCAGAACACCTACAGTGTGGTGCAGTAATAGAGTGGAGGAAACCATAAGGTTGTTGGTTTTTGTTGTGTAGTTACACATATATGGGACACATCTGTTGTTCTGCCATGCCAAATAGAATAGAAACTGTCGGAACTATAGCGGACTATACTGTACAGCGACCCCTTTGTTTCATGCAGTGTATTCACTTCCTCTCAACACAGACATCCTCCTCTATATTATTAGAGCGAAAAAAATATTCAAGTTCGAGACATTTCTAATGGGAATGGATATTTTGGATGCTACGTTAAAACTAAAAAAGGGAGGTATTCAGCAGTGCTAGTCTCATTATGCTGTATCCTCTTACCCTGCTGTCTGTAACAGTGTAAGATACTAAATGATGAATGAGACCTCACTGCTGCTGCTGCTGCTGCTGCTGCTGCTGGCCCGGCATTCACTCTGGACTGTACTCCAACAACAGAGGGAACCCAGAGCACGTGTTTCCTATACTATCAGCCCAACACACACGATTGTACTGCCACATCTTTCACGACTTGGACAGAAGAAGCACCTAAACCTTGATAAAGTTTGTGTAGAGCATCAGTAGATATTATATCTAATCTGCACATTCCAGACAAGCCCAGTACAAGATGACAAGTTACACATTCACGGCGTTTTATTGCCCAAAAAAAAAAAGAACCGTGTGATTGTTGTCAAAAATAAAACATGTCAATTCTGCCCGTACGTTTAGAGCTTTAAAACGGGTTTTCTTTACATGACCGCGGCAACACAATCATGCCCAGAAGGAGAAGAACAACAACAACAACAACTGACAGTCGAGTCCAATTCTGACAGACAACAGAGAAGGAAGAAAAAAATGGCAGAACACATCTGCCCCGTTATTCTTTGAAGTGTTTTCTCTCACAGGCAGAAGAGACGTGGTGATGAATCCCCCCGGAGCCAGCGTGGGGAGGGAACAGCTGAACTTGTTCTCACATCTCCCGAGAAATAACTAGCTCCACTCACTTTGATGGAGAGAGCAACACACACTCACTCTCTCTCACACAGACACGCTCTCAGCCTGGCTGCTGTAGGAAGTCATTCATTTTTTTGTACATCTCCCTCATGTATCTATTATTTTTTTCCCTCCCGGTTCCCAACTCAGCCTTCCTTCCTTCCTTCCTTCCTTCCTTTTCTCACCATCCTTGCACACTGCAGGGAAATCCACTTATTTCCAGACAACAAATCCCTCCTGTCATTTTCCCCATCATTGCCTCTGCATGTCATTAAGCTTATCACAGTGATGATGCTCTTCATCAACCCCACCACACCACACCACACCACACCTCTCTCACCCCCTCCTTTCAGTCTCACTTACCTGTGCGATCTCATACAGCAGTTTGTAGTGTTCCTCCCGTTTCTGCAAGGTGCACAAATTGCAGCCCATTCTAGTTGTCAGGGAAACGGTGCTAAGTGCCCAATGGAGTGTGTGTTTGCTGTCTGCAGTTTGTGTTGGTGTGTGTGTGTGTGAGAGAGAGAGAGTGGGAGAGAGAGAGAGAGAGAGAGAGAGCTCCCCCTCGGGCAAAACACACTCGGGGTCCTCTTCCTTGGCTCCCCCACACCTCTTTCTCATCCGTGTTTCCTCAAAGATCCGCTCTGTCGTTCGGAGCACAGCTCAGACCTGTGCATTTCATTTTACTGCTATAGATGCGAGGCTGTGTGTGTGTGTGTGTGTGTGTGTGTTTGTATCAAGAGATCAGCCTGGAGATGAGTAAAAGCACCTGGCTCCTCTCTGCCCTGAATCTCACTCGCATCCCTGGCCAAACTCTTCCTGTGTAGCACTGCACCTTCTCTCTCTTCTCCTCCTCCACCTCCTCTCTCAGAGTGAGTACACTCTACTACAGCCACACACTTTTGGCTGGTGAAGACACACCTCCTGTGTGGCTGTCCATACACACACATGCACACACACACACACACACACACAATACACATGCTTGCTCCTACTCCTGCTCATGAATAGACAGCATCCTCATTGGCTCTTGAAGGGAAGAGGCTGGGTGAAGAGGGAGGGGACTGGTCGTATCTTGAGCAGATTCACAATCTGAACATCAGTGCTGTTGCATGCAGGCACAGTGAAGGACGTGCTGCATCTGTGTGTGTGTGTGTGTATTTGAGATTGATGCATATTACAGTTACTGTCCCCAATCTTTACATTTCAATGCACAAAAAAAAAAAAAGAAATCAATACAGAAGACGGACTGGAGTTAAAACACCATCCGTCCACACAGTTAATCAAGTTACTGAAAAGGCCATTTGTCAGTGCACACGTTTGACAACTGGGTTTGGCACGAGAATCAATCTCATTTTGGATTCACTCCGATAGCCTCGTGCCCTCCGTACAATAGACGGAGGAGCGGCGCTCGCTCAGTGGCTGCCGTATATTTACAGTCAGAGAGCGAGAGTCACCAAAACAGATGCTTCTCTCCCTCGTGCCGGCAGTTAGACAAGGGCACCGGACTGTGCTGACACACAGGAAGAAACACAGACGAGTATTGATTGGCTTCAAATTAGCTTCCAGCACAACTGTCCCCCCCTTCTCTATGGGGTAAAAGGACATGGAGGGGGGGGGGGGGGGTAAAGGAAAGGGAGAGTGATGGAAAAAGGAGGAGAGTTGTGGCTGCAAGGTGCTGTAAAGGTGGATTTAAAAAGCAGTAATGACATGACAACCCCTTCACGTGAGAGATGACGCTAATTTGACAGCAACACAATGGAGCCCCGTTTAATCACCGTAATGCGGAAAGGTTTTTATTTAATATGTAAAAAGTCCCAAAAAAATAACATTCAAAGTCAGACTGACATTAGAGTTTTAGTTTAGAATGTAAAAAAAAAGCTAATTTTTCCCCCAAAGTATGGTTTTATCAGTCGAGCGCCTTGGCAGCGTTTGACTGACGTCTGCAAAACAGCGTTGACGGGTGACCGACTGCAGCACATCATACAGTAGCTCGGCAGGAGCCTGCCAACGCTGATGCCAGATAATGCTCTCGCATATACAGGAATCTATGAATTTAAAATATTTGTCCCCGCACAAAATTAAACGCCCTGGAGAGAGTCAGTGTGCTGCTTTATTTCACCGAGACTTCACTCACGACATTAGGACTTTGGTTTGAATCACAGACTTTTCCTCAATTTGATTTCACTGCTTTATTCGTTCCCCTCAAGCTACAACACGAAAACACAGACTATGAAGTGTCAGGATGAGATTTAGGAACACTTTATTGTCTGTCATGACAGGAACCCATCAGCTCAGTACCCACCCACCATCCGGTGAAAATGCAAATATAACCCGTTTATAATTTGCCTGAAAACGTGGCTGGTTTCCACAGACGCGAGTCCACCTCCCCACTGTGGACCAGTGCTGCCCTTCGTGCTTAAATGGACCAGTGAAGCTCTACACTGGAAATGCTCTGATGAAGGCTTCGTGCCAACGCGTGCAAAAAGTTTGTTTGTGACGTGAGCCAATAAAGAGCTTAACTGAAATGAGAGTATTTGTGCCCAAGTCTCCCGAAGGGACCATTGTGAGTTATTTACAGATTATGAAAGTGTGGTTTGTAAGATGTCCAACAACGTCTAAATCTGAAACAAATATTATTATTTATAATATTTAAAATATTTGTAGGCACTACTCAAACTGGTTTAGATCCTGGTCCCGACAAAAGGGTATGTATTTGAATAGTTGATGCAGAAAAGCATCTTTTATTGTGAAAATGGAACTGGTGGAACAAATAAATCAAAGTTTCCATAGAGTTAGTACCTTTTCATTTGTTCTCCTTGACATACCAAAAACAATCCTACATTCAGTGAAGCAAAAGTGAACAGAATATAAAAATATATCTGCTACAGCAAACCGAGAAGTCCCAGTTAGAAGAAGGCGCGACATGACGAATAGCCGTCACCGCTAAGACTATGAGCGGAGCGCACAGATGCATCATCCTCCTTATCACCAGTCATGCAGGTACAAGGACCATAGTGATTCAGTCAAGGGCGCTGGAGCAGAACCAGATACAGCCCCCCAGATAACACTTAACCCTTTCTACCACAGCACTTCTGTCCCTCTCTGATGAGGTCACCACCGTCTTTCCCGACCTCTAAAGTGACTCCTGGGGGTGACATCACAAACTAATGAACTTAAGGCTTCTTCTCTTTCTTTAATTATTTTCTTGCCTTCTTTCCCCCCTCTTCTTCTTATTTCCCGTCTCCTCTTTCATTGCCCCTTCCACCGATGCTGATGTTTGCAGTCTCTGTCCAGGATTAGCAACATTGCCGGAAAGGAGCTATATCACGGTAAGCTCAGATTTGCTGATGGACACAAAAAAGAGGGTAAAAATATGAGTGCAGAGCACTATAGTTACACACACTCACACCGTTTATAGTGCATAGCTCTTGAAAGCTTGAGATATCTCTGTTATTCCTCCACTTTTCATTGAAAAGGACGGGAAAGAGAGAAGGTGGCATCGCCAGGTTGTCCATTTATGTCCCATCACCATTTATTTTACTGTCCATATAACACACTTGGGCTGACAGCTTACTCGTGTTTTCGTATAAAGATAAAAAAGCATCAAATAACTTTCGGAGAGGTGGGATTTGAAACCAAGAGATGAGAAATCAAGGTGTTGGGGCCACATGGCGGCTACTTGAGTAGAATTCTCACGTGTACTTTACTTAGTTGTTTATATTTCTGACAACTTTTACTACATTTCCTAAATAAAATGTGTACTTTTACTCCGATACACATAAACGTGGAGCTGGTGTAATGCCCGTTGGTTTTCGCTAGCTGTTTTAAGTGGCGTCAGCTGTTAGCCGCTCAGCTGTTAGCCGTGGATTTCAATCCCCGCGTGGACTTAAAACACACCAGCGGCTCATTGTTTACCGTGTCCGACACCGAGGCTCTGGTCTCCCGTCTCCGGGTTTCTGTTGTACACTCCCGACGCCGGGTTTCAGCTCTCAGCTGTCAGCTGAGCGGCCAACCGGTGAGCTAGCGAGCTCGCGCAGATAAACCGTGTGTCTAGAAGCTCCACAAACACAGGAAGGTTGAGAGAGAGAGAGCTTGTCACCCTTCATGACAGAAGGTTCATTTTAATGTTGTTGTTCGCTTGTACCTATTATCCTTTTATTGTTAAGAAGCCACAATAAAAGTCAGATTCAAAAATGTAATTGCTCACTTTGTTCGAATACTTTTACCTCTAATACTTAAGTACATTTTATATCAGAAAATGACTTATGATACTTAAGTACAGTAAATGTCAGGTACTTAAAGACTTTTACTCAAGTAATATTCTAAAAGATGACTTTAACTTCCACCAAAGTAATTTTCTGGTAAGATACTTGTACTTTTACTCAAGTATCGCTTTCAAGTACTTTATACAAGACTGGACTCAGGTGCGCGACCCAGTCTGGAGTGTCTTTCTGTAGGGAGTTTGCATGTTCTCCCCCAGATTCATCTTTTACCTCCCACAGTCCAGACTTTCTACCCTATGTCAGCTGGGATTCACTCATGTGGAGGATAAAGCTGTAGACAATGAACGCATGAATATTGTGTTTTTTCTTTTTTTAGAAATAAACTAAGAGCTTTCATCTTTGATGATTTATGAATCGACCCGGGCACTGCAGCTGCAGAACGGCGATGCACCGCGAGGTTGCATGTGCAGTAACAGTCTGAGACGAGTTATTAACTTGTAGGTGAGGAGGGCTGAGGCAGGTTCAAACAGCTTACTGATCATTTCATGTTTTGTGGTAAAGTCGGTCAAACGTTAACCAAAAATCGGACGTGGTGCACTTCAAAGGAAGTCCCGAGACCGAGCATTTGCATAATGTCCTGTACGGCTGAGATTGAAAGGAAACGGGCCCTTTCACTTGTTCCTCTCCAAAAACGAGGGGAAACTCTAAAAGCTGAACTTTTGCATTAGAAACTTCTCAAATTAAGAGTTTGTTGCACATATGTCCAAAAAAACAAAATTCTCCTTAACAGGTGAACACGTGTGTGTCGCTTCCAGGAATCAAGCAGAAGAAGAATCATTTTGTGTGCTCTCCGGTCGGAACAAAAGCTCATAACAACATCATTAATATTAGAGGAGGATAAATCTTGCTTTTAAGACAATCTAAGACTGTTTACCACTGTTACTGTTAGTTTTAATGTTCCAAATGACGCTGGATGATGAAAGTTGGAAAGTGGAGTGTTGAAGCACCAAATTAATAGAAAATGATTCTGGTTTTTAAATGATTTAACCTATTTTCACACCACCTGAGCTGATGACTCGTGTTTCACGGCGCGCATAGAGGGATCGATAAATAATAGCATTTGATGGATGAGCCGGGCGTCTAATCTAACTCGACGCCGTGAGAAGATCCTGAGGGCAAGCCACACACACTTCTCAATAGCTATGAGCCATACATTATTGAGCGCTGTGAACTATTCATCGAGGTGAAAACATGATTAGAGTGCTTCTTACGGGCGCGGCGCTAAAGGCCGAGTGGAGGGAAATGATGGGACATGATGGGGATTGAAAAGCCACGTCGTTTTTCTGCTCTTTGCCACAGTAATTATATTGTAACTATTCATTACTCTGCAATTACTTTCTATGAGGCAGCCGCTCAGATCCAATCCTTGTAATGACTCGCTCCTCCGCCTATTTTCTCCTGATCCCGATTGTTCAAACTAAATGACTCTGTAGGAAAAAAAAAAAAAAAGTAAATACATAAATAACCAGGGTGATTCCAGTCATTTAATTATCACATTTTGAGTCATGTTTGGAACAAAAGGAGAAGAAAAAAACAACAACAACAAAACAGCTGAACTGGGATCCATTTAAATCAACACGCTGGGACCTTTTGTTCACAGTGTACAGACTGCCAGTTGGGCAAAAATCATTCATTAGCGTGTTGTTGGAGAAACACTGCGTTTTAATGCCCAATCTTGGTTATGTCCCCTTTGAGCAGCCAGGCAGCGCGAGACTGTTGCATGCACGCAAATTCACACGGCTGACAAAAACGTGCACTAATGAAGCCATTCAGGGCGTCAGGAGAACGGAGCTCGCCCATTAAAACAAGTCAAATCACTGTTGAATCAGTGGCTGACACTTTCCCTTTCCCTTTTTTGGTTTGAAATGCTCCATTTAACGAGGCCATTTAGAAAAGCAAGGGGCAACATTTTCAGGATCCCTTTTTTAAACCACTGTGACCAGATGCCCCAGGGCTAATGTTGCCTTCTCCCTGGTTAAGTTCACCATTCAATATATAGAGCAACTTAACCATCACGGAGCACCATGACCAGAGGGGGAATATGAGACCGTGACGGACTCTTTACTCGATAAGCCCTCAGCCAACCTGGCGTCTGACCAGCTGACCTCACAGCACGACGGCCATTCTGGGGTCAAGTAGCCCATAAGGATGGAGTTGCCCTCAGGCAGTGGGACACAGGTTTACATTTCCATCACCTGCTCCACTATGATTATTGAGCGGCTTGTGGTAATACGCTAGACAAAACATCGGAATCGTAAAATTAGCACCTAAGCCTCAAAATGTCTGTCTGGACTCTTTTTTTGTGTGCTTATTTTAATCCTGAAAAGGGTGTGAAAATGTCCTGTGAGTAAGCGCTTATATCCATTTTTCTAGAATAGCTTTCAATATATGGCAGTTAGTTTGTTTACTGCATGTTAAAATGGATTCACTGCATATTAAAATGGCGTATTAAGAAGTACATGAGATTTTGCATCTTAATTTTGTATTTAAAATAACATTTGTTTGAGTCTTTGTCTCAATGTCCAAAAACAGACCAAAAAATGGAAACTAGTACTGAATGTACAGGCGTTTTTCCAACTCTCTCCTGTCTGATTACAAAGACGCCGATTCGCCAGCTTCCTGCAGAAGCACGCGTGAAATTACCTTAATAATTACATGTTGGCTTTGACGTGCAACTTCCAAACCGTTGGAATTTTTATGCTCGGTATTAAAGGGTTAAAAAAAAATAAAGAAAGTCTAAATAAAGCCGTCCTGGTAGCTTCATTCATATGCCACATTGTGACCTGTCAACTTTGATTTGTATTGAATTGGAATAAAACTAATCATAACCACGAGTGCTTCTGACGTGCGAGGTCTGTTTGGAGATGTGGGCAAGCTGCACGGATTCCAAGATGACCATGGTACAGGGCCACATTTTTTGAAATATCCAATCTAGGACACAATCAGATTTCTGGGTCCATGCAGCCCTGGAAAAAAATAAATTATATTTGAGTCACTTTAAATGGAAAAAGTGACTTCATCACAGATGGTATAAGTCCGGTTGCACATTCATGACCTTGTTAGCAGCTTGGCTCCAAGATGGCAACAAAGACTCCTTTTTTTCCCTCAGTTATACATTCATTCATTCATTCATTCATGCTATTGTTTCCATAATTTCCAACAAAATCAAATCAAGATTTCATCACAAGCTCGTGTGCCACGCAGCTGAGTCTCAGGTTTACCCGCGACCACTGTAACGGACATAAAAGTGACAGAGAGTGAGTGAGACAATACTGTCTGTGCTACAGCCTCAGGGTGTAAACATACACACAAACCCCCGCCCCCCCCAGAGACCACAGCGAGAGCGAGAGAGATAGAGACATTTACATTGGAGTGGGTCTGACCCTGTTGTGTTAACCCAATAGCAAAGCGCCAATAAAACTGATTAGAGAAGTCTTTCCCTGCTGCTCCCATGCCCTGCTGCTGGACTAATGGTACAAGTGGGCCTCTTTAACTTTCCACAACATCTGTGCCAGTATTGAGCCACGAGGACCGATGAAGCACCGGGGCCAAGAGAGCTCGAGCAGGGCGTGAACGATAAGACAGACGGACGAACGGAGGAGCGGATAGACGGACAGGACAAGCGAAGGATGGAATATAGAAAAGACTCTGAATGCACATCACAACAACATCATCATCATCATCTCTTCCTCCACGCCAAGGAGGCCGAGCTCGCTGGTCCCCCATTGTCCAGGTGCTTAACTGGATTGCAGAGGCCTGCTTCACACACACACACACACACACACCTATACAAAGACTTAACCTTAAACCTCCAATGGCAGACGAGGAGCACAAAGACACATCATCATCCCCTGGCTTTACAGATAAGAACTGTAGCCATGCTTGACAAAGTGCTCCAGATGCTCAATTTAAAAAAAGGAAAAACATAGTGTTAAAAAAAAAAAAGAAAGTTACACTGTCCATAAACTTTATATTCATTTAATCATTATCAGGTAGGGATACTGCAACTGCAACTCGTGCATCGCATTAATCAGATGATCAGACATCTACATGTGAAAAAAGCCCAAATGTTCAAATGTGTATTTCTTTTTCTATAACTCTAATACACACTGGCGATGAACAGTGTGATGTGTAATTGTTGCCCGTGGTGTTTATGCATTAACCACTGTCATAGCCTGCGGCTTAAGATTTAGCGCTCCTTTTATTTAATGAATGCACATTTCTCCTCGCTGCGAGAATAATTCCTTACTATAAAAGCAGATGACTTTTATAATGCTAAATCAATTCTTATGACGGAGAAGTATCCGATTTCTTTCGTTGCAAAGTCCTTCTACTTTTTCTGTGTCTCACCATATTTTGATTTCCATCGGCGCACCAGCTGGGTTTAAAAAGGGCTTCCCTATTGTGAATTAATGTGGCCTTAATCTGGCCCCCCCCCGCACATAGAGATAGAGTGGTGTGAGAGCCCGATCGAGTTCGGTCAGAGGATACAAGATTAGTCATCCGCCGCCGTGTCCGCAGTGTCACGTTTCACTTTACTTCCTGCTTCCAGCTGCCGGTGTTGCCGTTTCCCCACCACCGGTTTCCTGTCTCATGCCAACTGCAAGACAAGCAATCGCCTGTCAGGAAGATAAGGAGGTTCCCGTTGTGTCCCTGATCCTCCTTAAGTCTGCACATTATGATGAAACCTTATGTCATTGTGCCAAGCTGAGGTGTGGTCGGAACAATGGAGCCATCTGGAGTCAAAAAAAAAACCAAGGAACAAAATTCTGTCGTCTTTCCATTCACAGACACACTCTGACATCAGTTCCTCTACCTTGCAGTGCTTTGCGAACGCTGTACTGCATCCATAACGTTGTAAACAGGCACCCGGTTATTGATTAGGGCCCCTGTGGCTGACGGTGTAGCGGGCTACAGTCAATATGCTCAATAAAGTGCAGATTGTAGAACACATAACAGTCATTTGGCAAATCCCAAGATCTCCAAATCCATAGTAAGTCAACGGGGGGAATTTCCATTACATAGAAAGACCTTTAACTGATGGTCCTTTACTTACAACTAAATTCATTCATTCATTTCATACATGGTAACCCACGTCATAGGGATCGGAGTTTATCGGAGTTTACATTTTCTGATATCCGATCCAGTGATTTTGACCAGTATCGGAACGATACCGATACTGACCGATACCGATTCCCATCCCTTGTAAATAAAACCAGAAATTTCCCAGAGATAACCTTGGTAAATTAATCATAACTAGACTGTTATGTAGAGTGTTATTTAAAACACACACACACACACACATCCTTTCAATGTAAAATTAGGTGTAATATTCCATGTTCTTTCTACAATGACACATTATGGTTCATGAGGCCTGTTGTCCATGTCCCCTCAGGACTCTGTGTATTTCAGAATAAGACAAACTGGCTCAGGCTGTCGTCGCTGCACCACAGCTACTATAAAAAATAAAAAATAAATCACCAGATAAACAAATAGGCCGACAAAAGTTGCAAAAATGATCTACACGTGAATAAATGTGATTGATCGCGTGATCGAGGGGCCATGCCTTTAGTGCCCTGCTTGTCCCAATCTTTGCCCCCAAAGTGACCAATAAAACCTTTTTTTCTTTTTTTTTTACTGTCCCCTCGATGGCTGTACAGCAATGAAAAAAAAATTTCACAAGGAGAGGACGACCCATCATAGTGAAATGGAATGCTTTCATTTCAGTCTGCGTTGTGTCCGGACGTTTATGCGTGGCTAAGATATTGAGATATTAAAGCTCAAATTCACCATTAGTGAGCCGTGATGTAAAGACAATCTTAAAAAAATAGTCAATAGTCATTATTAGACGCTGATGCGACATGGTTGAAAACATACAAATCTTTGACGCCAGCTCTATGATGACCCCAGAGGTCAAAGGGTGTAAGAATAAGATGGCCTCTGTCTTTTGTTTTGGAGAATGATACCTCGTTGCTAATGAGTGCTGTGGACGATAATAGGAACCAGGTCCAGGGACATGAACAATGAGGACACTCCATTGACTGCATTTGCTTATTGATCCCAGAACCTGTTTGAAAGCGGAAGCTTGAATGATTCAAAACCTGAAACAAAACATAATGACATCACAGAGTGGAATTATTGGGTGAAATAGAGTATCTGCTAACTGAGATTAATATTAGTTAATACTAGTGAAACACTCATTTTCTGGCTGTTAGCGATTAGTAGTGAGCTAATGAGCTAATTTGAAATGGTAAAATACACAAAATTGTCACCAAGCTTTATTGTGTTATTCATCTTCTTCCTCAGACGTGTTATGTCAATGAGAATAGTGTGTTTTTTTAAATTCACTTGGATTAAACCCGGGGTATAGCCACTATTTTGAAAGGAGGATTCCCCAAAATCCTTCAATGATTTGATAAGGTTCGATTAGAGCGAGGGAGGAAGTATTTTAGACGCTACAGTGTGACCTTGTCACCTCACCTCCTCGGTTCGCACAAGGATAAAGCCACGAGAATATCCACACGCTGGATGTTTACAGCTTTCTGTTACCTTGTAAAATCAGTTGTTTTCCTAATCCGGCCGCAGCCTTGTCAGTTGTTTATGATCCAATATCAAACCCCCCCCCCTTTTTTCTTTCTTTTTTTTTTTTTTTTACAGCTGCCCTGTATATGGGGATGAGGCACAGAAGGTCAGAGAGTGGGGTTTTATTTGTACCAGTGGCAAAGTCATAAAGCTGTCACAAACCATTTCACAGCAATTTAACTGCTCGTTAAAGACACATTAGCCTGTCAGATTTGACCGGATTCATTCATTTACGCCGTTCACCTGAACGTACGCGACGGTCGTCATGTTTAAATCGAAAATTGTCTCATTAAAAAAAATAAAAAAAAATAAAAAAATAAGGGATGCCAGGCAGGACCTTTTTTTTTTTCCCCTTTTACCTCTTTTCTCCTGACTTGACTGTGCTGTGGTTGTCATAGAAACCATGCGATATGACAGGGCTGATGACAGAGGAGCACTAAGCGGAGATCTGTCACTGAAATAGCCTCATATGGTGGAGCTATGCTATAATGATATATGTACCATGAGTGTGTCTGTGTGTGTGTGTGTGTGTGTGTGTGTGATTCAACACACAAATGGATGTACTGCTACTTTCTCTTCTGCTGTGTCCACAGAAAAGTCCAAATCATTTTAGACTGATCAGACCCCGAGACAGCGGAGATCTCATCTAACCAGCAAACAAGACAAAGAGCCGACGTCAAGTGCGTTTGGAGTGTGTGTGTCTGTGTGTGTGTGTGTGTGTGTCATGTATTGATGGAGGAACGAGAACAAAGCAAGCATTTTGTTGGTTTGTGCCTGACTGAAAGTCATGGTCGGTGGAAGAAACAGTGTAGGGAGTGAAGGAAAAGAAACCGGAGGAGGAAGAATGAAGAAAAATAATTAAAGAAAAACACACACACACAGACAGGAAAACATCTGGCAAATCTTTCAGTTTTCAGTCTTTTCCTCATGACTAAATTTAACTGCGTCGTGCAAAACTCCTCCAAACAATTCTCACTCCTTCAGAGCCGTCAATCCAGTTTTAAAATTTAATTACGCTACAAACAAATGCAAAACAGTCCGCTTGGTTACTGTTCTTTTTTTTTACACTAAAAACAGAAAATATGTAACAACAAATTCCATCCATTTTGAGCATTGTGCCACATGCGTACATTGATTAATTTGAACAAATTGCAGCCTTCTATACACGCGTGCGTTGCGCTGCACTTCCCACTCTGCTTTGTTTGCTAAACTCACTTCGGTGCCGCGACACAACTGTGCCGCCTCAGCTCCGACGAGACTCAAACTTGTGTTTTTGGACCCGGGACGGGAGGGCTGTGTTGACGCTGATATGCCGTTTGTTGAAATGAGGCCAATTTGTTGCAGCACCCGTTACATATACATTCAGGCAAAAACCCATAGCCTGTCCATACGGCGGCTGATAATTGGCTGCACTTTTCATGCACTGTGGACACACCACCTGCAAAATAATGAGGCATGTGTGCAGAAGCTGCTCTTACAACGTTTTAATCTCTTGCAGCACTAAAGTCAAACTTTTTTTTTGTGTTGTTAATGGTCCACTGTGTACAAATTAGTGACATCTAATGGTCAGACAGCAGATTGCAATGTACAATTTGGTCATTTATGTTAATAGATTCATTTCAACTCTGCACATTTCCCTGTGTTTTTTTTTAACCGTACAGCCTTTTCATTTTAAATTAAGTTATAGTTAATCCTAGAAAATGTCAGGATTACTTATCGCTGCATTTTCAGGGAAACACGGTTTCATTTGCACACCGAAATGATGTAATTCCTCTTTATTTGCATCGTAAACGTCCGTTTCAGAATGTATGCTAACAACACTAACAACGGTTATTTATTTTTGAAGCAGCGCACAATTTGATTAGCTCCGTGTTTCACGCTGGATCTTTAAAATGTTGTCACACCTGATTTGATTAAATCTGACCCTCTCTTTGCCTGTGGAAGGAGAACTTTCTTCTTTGTTGATCTTAAGTGGTCAATTCATCAGAGTGAAGCATAAGGGCACGTTTGCGGTCACCCCGCGTCCCAGCAGGGGGGGGGGGGGGGGGGGTGGTCTCTTCAGTCAAGAAAAGATCAAAAATGGTTAAGAGGCTTAGTCTCATGAGAGGGAAGCGTCTTCGGTGGATCCCGAAGCCACGAGGTCAGAAAGTGTCAGAGTTCAAAAGATGCCATTTGACCTTTCCTTCTTTCGTTTGGCTTCATTTCTTCTTCTTCTTCTTCAGCTGCTTTTTTTTTGGTGAAAAGCAAAAGGTAAAACATTTGAGAGGAAGATTTGTTTATAGTTTAGCCAAGTTTGTCCTCACAGTAATGATTCCTCCTCGGTAGAGCTTTCCAGAAAGGTAAAAATCACTCAATGAATATGTTCACAACATGCCTGTGTGTAAATGAGTATTTTATTTTTTTATACGTAATTGAACAGATAAAGAATTTATATACAGAGCAATGTGATGTAGATGAATTTCAAAGATTAAGATTAAAAAGTTCATGGCGCCGAGATTAAAAATTCAACCAAGTTAGTGTGTTTCCGTGTTATTCGTGTGTTTATTTCACATGAGCGGTCCGTGTTTGGATTTCATGCTAATATCATGTGGGACTACGTAGAATCCATGAGTGTCTTCAAGTGCTGCAGTGGCAACAAGACCACTTGAAGCTTTAAGAGCATGTGGGGGAAAAAAAAACAAATATGGAGAGCTTTATTCAAGGTCCCAGCATCTAATTATGTTACTTTTCTTTGATTAACCTTTTAAGCCATTTTTTTTTAAAGGTACAATTCATTAAAATACGGCTTAATCTCACTACAGCGTGCAGATTTGATTATTTATGACTCCTTCGATTTTTGATTCTCCCCGAAATGTAAATATCAACTTCCATCAAAAGACAGCAGCTGTACCAATGTGAACGCACATTTTCTTCCCCCCCCACTGATTAACTTAAAGTTGCCATCGTCAATGTTTCATAACATTAACACTTTAACGCTCGAATGGATTGAGTGTCATTGTATAAATCAACTCGCAAAATAACCTTCTGCTGCTTCTATAATCTATAAAAAGCAACCGTGCCACCTCCTCTGCAACGCTGCCTGTGCAATTAACACCCAGGGAAACATCGTGTACGAATGATATCCAACTGTTATGGATATCAGTGGAACAGGAAACGGATTGGTCACTCAAAATCTCGATTCATGAAGTCACTTGGCCAACTTTTCACCGATTCACAAAATAAAATGCTACTTTAAATGTGTTGTCTGTATAGAAGCCACTGAAGAACTGTATATGCTTTATATGAACTGTCAGGAATATTCTAAGAAAAAAGGGGGAGCCATTTAGAAAGAAAGATGGACAGAGACCAGCATAATAATGTGAGGGGTGGGGATAAAAAATACATTGATCAAAAGGACAGGGTTGGCTCTCTCCGCTCTGAGTGAGACAAATGGCTGTAGCTCTGTCAGTATCTACTCGGGCATATATATGGTGCGTCTCCCTGTCTATCTGTGCCCGTCATGCTTCCCTGCGTCCAATGCATGACAATTATCCTGCTGCGGACAAGTGTGGCAAATAAAAAACAAGGCCGCACGGAACTCGCTCACTCCCGTTGCCAGTGTTACGCCACACAACTTTTTTTTTTGTGTTTGTAACTTCAAAATGTCTCCTGATCATTTAGTATTTCAGTTATTGTGCGTGTTATCCCTTCATCGCTTGCCGTTACACTGCGGGACTATTGCAGGTTTAAAGCCCCTGGAAATTGGTTTCAAATCTTGAATTAGTTCTCTTTTTCCAAAACGTGGTGATTTCAGGCTGGGAGTGCATGGGTGCCGATAATGCTCACTTAAATGGGGTGCGGAGCTTCCACCGTCATCGCATTTAGAGTCTGCTAAAGCTGCACGCCAACTTCACAAGAAAGACAACGAGGCACGGCAGAAGTCACGGCGAACGCGTGGTGGATTCTCTTTGAATTGAGTGTAGCCAAACTGCACTGTGGCTCTGTTTTTCTGCTTTGCACACATTACAGGGTGGGAAATGCTTCACAGATAAGGTTGTTCTCGCCATCACATATGTTTTTTTGCAGGTTAAAGTGCAGCTAGCATCGCTTAAGCAACATAAACAACTTGCTACATAGTTCCCCATGTCATCTAACATGTTTCGACCCAGCACGAGACGTTGGTTTTATCTTTTTTATAGTTTTAATGTTTGTTCTTAGGTGTATTAGGTCTTGCTTTTTTATATTTTATTTGTTTTATTCATCTCCGACGTACAGCACTTTGTTTCAGCAGTTGTTTTTAAAGGGTTTTATCGATAAAGTTGGACTGTCCATCATCATTAAGCATTAAAGTGATGCATACATGTGAGTGCAGCATTAAATATGTAAGTCTGTCACCAGTTCCGGATGCTGAACCTTATTTTGAAACGACCAAAATTGGTTTGGAAACCAGCCGGAAACCAAAAACAATAAAAATTGGTTCTTCCTTGTGAGCCGTGACATCAACGCACGTGTCATATTCTAGAGCCGGTGTTGCGTTTACTTCCTGAGTAACCTTTAAAATGAGAAATGTGGGACCCCGTTTACTCAAGAGTGTGAAACAGACAAAGAAAATGGGCTTTCAGGCGCTTTAAACTCGGCCAATATTCAATAATAACTAATGGAGTTGGGTCCAATTATCCCGCACACAGTGGCTAATATGGATTTATGTCTCCGGTGAAAAGGCTTTGTATTCTTTCAGAAGCGTCACAGGTCATAAACTGAGAGTCACGAAAGGTCAAACGAACACAGGGGTCACACCCAGAAACACCCGTCGTGGTTTTGCGTTTATCGTATTCACGGCTGTAACCTTGTGTGGGTGACAAATTTATATCAAAGCCCTGAAGAAGTAACGATATTTAAGGTGCGACCCACATTAAAATACTGTAAATATTCTTACAGTCAATGTAAAATGAATTTTACAGTGATTACGTATTTGGCTAGTTATTTGATTTAATACCTTTTTTTTATGAATTTTATGGGCCTTCAAAAAGGCCAGATAGCAGGGGATGAGAAATGCGGTATTGAATTTTCCACCCAATTAAAAGCACCCAAGCATTATAAATGGATTAGTTTCATTATTTAAACATGTTTTGACTCCACTTTATGGGATTTAATGTTTTTGGTACTGCCCATCTATTCCTCTAATTGGACAAATAAAATTTGTTAGAAGGGCGTTTAAGTGGCAAAATGAATTTCAATTACCGATTCCAATTATCGGAAATTAGCCGCACCTCCATCTCACAAACACAAAGACGGAGGGGAAGAAAGCGGACGCATTTAAACCTGCGGAGAAACACCGCAGGCTTTAGATAAACCCTGCAAATTATTGTCATTATTGCAGCTATCAAATAGTATAAAAGTCATTTGAATGCAATTATGAGATACTTACACCAATTAAAAACACTGTGGGGTGCAAAGGCCTGGTTGCAATTATTCATTTTTTGACTCAGACGCAACAGAAATATTCTAAAAGGGAAAGTTTGATTTTTGTAGCTAGAAAATAAAGGAAATTAATACTTTTAATGATAGAGCAAATCCTTGTGTTCAAAGTTTCCATGTCCAAGATTACAAAAAAAAAAAAAAAAAAAAACACACCCCAAAAGTTGAACCAGAAGTAACATTGTCTCCCTGAGCTTCTTGTTTTGTTTCTGGCTCATTTGTGACATCACATTTCACACACGGGTGACACAGGGCAGAACAACCACAACCACAGGAATGGTGCGACTGCTAATTGGCTTTTTTTGTGGGTTCACTTGGGCGTACCTGCCAATTTATACGCACGTTCACAGCCGCAAATTGAAAACAAACAACACGCGGGGGAAGAAAAACAAGTCGGCCTCCTCGTCTATTTTCTTGATTTCTAACCGTCCGAGTGTGAAGTGCTCTACGAAAGCCCACGTTAGGTCGTTCTCTTTGTCTCATTAAGGCCAATTAAACATATGTGATGGCTCTGAAAATTTGCCGTCGCACATCCCTCTCGTGTAAGAATGAGATATTTAAATTATGTAGCATCATTCAGTGGAGGCATGTAAAAAAAATGAGTCATCCAAAACGCTGTTTTTCAACATGAGGCACAAATGTATTCTCTGGAGCTTTTTTATTTGACTGAAATGTGAAGACTTAGCTGCATTTATTAATTTCAGTAATTGCATGAAAATGTATTCCTGGCTTTAACAGCACTTAGTCGCCTCCTTTCTGCGTCATCGTAGGATGCACACACAAAAAAGCACAAAAGGACAGTGAAAAGTGCAAAAGCCTTATTTCACATTTTATATAAAATAAATAAAATAAAATAAAATAAAACATGATTCAGAGCACATTGACAGCACACACTTGTGCATCAGTGCATCGCGAGCAGCTGTGTTGGGAGGCTGCAGGTTTGAAGGTAACCTTGTTGGAGCAGAGGAGGCTGATGGAGATTTGTGTTATTTGCTTCACTGTATCCTTGTAGAGGAGACCTGTTGACCCGTCTGCTCAGCTGCTGATTATCTTTTCTCTGGCAGAGGCAAAAATATGTTTCTCATTATAAGCATTGGAGATTGATTGCAGTCTTCTTGCTTCAGCACAGTGTGTCTGATTGGTGTGGGGGGGGGGGAATAATTGCAAGTCTAGTACTGGTTCTCATGCAGCGGACCTGTCAGTCTGGCCGTGCTCACACCGGAGCCCGGCACTTTCACGTCACAGCTGTGAGTCACACATCTCTCCGATCAAGACTTTTATCGCAATCGTTTCCCCTTTTTGAGCAGCTTCTGTGGCCGATCTCGACACAGACACACTTGGTTTGTTTGCAGCTTAACACAAAACATTAACATGAACTTTTCAACATGACCTCCCTCCCCCCACCATGAAATGCCCCTCTCAACACTGCCATCTGTCCCTCTCATGACCCAGTGAGCGACTGAATATATAGGGAGAGCGTATAGGGATTACAAAGCAGCATCAGGTGTGTCATCCTCACACCTGCACTCACTCATGCAGCCTGAGTGCTGGCCACGCCCCCTTCCACAAGCAGGTTTCAGTTTGGACTCTGAAAAAGGTTCCACCACCAATCATGACATATATACATAGATATATATATATATATACATAGACATAGATATATATGTATATGAATATATATATGAATATATATATACATATATATTTATATATATATATATATATACATATACATATGTATATGTATATATGTATGTATATATATATATATATATATATATATATATATATATAGAGGTCAAAAATCAACTCCCTTTTTAACCTATTACTTAATTATATGAAACAAAAATGTCAACCTCATGTGTTTTGCAGGTCTGTCCACTTCAAAATGGTCGTGCCAACACCGTTCTTGCACTCAAGCAGTTTCTTTTTTGCAAATAAAATGGTCATTTCCATGTGAAACGTAGTGAAAGACAGTGAAATTCAGCATCCGCAGACCTGTTTTTTGCTGGTGGTCTAGCATACACAGCGAGATAACGCGATCCAAAGTGTTGATGACAACTGCTTTCCGTGCCTAAAAACAACTTAACCTTTCAGACCATTCGATGAAAGAGGGATCAATATCTCTCTTTTTCCTCCCAACAACTGCTCAATAATTTCTTTTTCTTTTTTTCCCCCCCTCCTAACAACTGCTAACAGCCATAATAGGCGATTGTTGTTAGTTAAACATCAGTCTCTGCTGTGATTGGAGTCGGTCGAAAGGTCAAATGTTAGTGATGTTTTCTATAATTATAGGTAGAAAAACCTGGTGGAAACATGTTACAGCCGAAGACGAACAGAAAAGTCTGTTGGGACCATGGTCTCGACTCAAGGAAGTCAGCCCTTTTGAATTTGGCATCCTCTTAAGGCCCTGGTATACTTCCAACGTGCACCATCCACCAACTCCGGAAGGGAATATTAGGTTGAGCATCTTGAATTTGTTCTAATTCTAATGAAGAGAGTGAATTCTGAAGATAAAGTTGGGCATTGTTAAAAACAAAATACTGAGCTGCACTGTTGAGCTGCCAGGATCTGCAGAGCTGATGACACAGCAACACATGACATGTAGACCAATTTTATTATTAATAATAATAATAATAATAATAATAATAATAATAATAATAATAATAATAAAAAGAAAACAGCTTGACCAAAGATATAACAAAACTGAAGCTCTTTAAATCCCAATCTCTACAGTGAAGGGAACAAATAAGATCACTGAAACTAAATTAGATCTCTTCCTTGCTAAATTCAGGATTCATAAAGTAAAGATCCCGGGCCACTGTTTGATCACTTCAATCTTTATGCAATATTTAAACCAAACAGAAGAATCCAAAAGTAGAACTTGCTTATCAAAGGCTTATTCTTGCAAACAGATGATATTAATAGGAGACGGCGTTAATTTGTGTAATGTTCAGCAACAATGGTGAGAGGAGCTTCACTGTGACTAATGTGAGCAGAAGCACTTCCACTGGGAATCTGCAAGTCGTGGCACCTTTCGTCCGAGGCGCGTTCTTCACAAGTGCATCGAAGGTAAGGTTTGCAGACCCAACAGTGGATGCAATGACAGCGTGTGTATTGAGAATTTGGATTCTCTCATTTTCCTCAGCTCTACCTCAGTTTTAGTTTGTTTTTTTAATGAGGAAGCTCCGATCCTATAGAACTCCAGTTTGTTTACGCTTCCAAAAAAAAAAAGAACAGCACCAGTGCTGATTCCAAGCCGTTAGACTTCACAGTGCTCTTTTAATCCGTGGAGATTGACATGTGACTGAATATGTCTGACCCTTACAATGCTCCTGGGGGGGGCTTTTCTCTCGTCTTTGAAGACCCAGTAAAACGCTCTCCTGTTTCCTTGTGCCCCGACTGTTTTGGCATCCCAGAGCACGAGAGCTTTCCAACGCTTCCCCTGTTTAAAAACTCAGGGGGTTGAAAAGTCGACTTGCCTTACAGATTTTTACTTCCTGCCAAGGTGTCGTTGTTGTGACTCTGACTGATGCATGCGTGACGTTTGGCAAACGGAGCACCGCGCTGGCCGAGCGCCCGGCAAAATGACTGCATTAGCAACTAGCCGCTGCTAAAACAGTCAAGCGTTTAGGGAGCTTTTTAAAAGTCGAGGAAATAACACACCGCGTCCTGCTGGGCATCCCTTCTGTAGCACTTGATTTGTCTCGGCTTAAGCGGCTCGTGCATCACAGAGACAACCCCTGAACGGCGCACAGATGTTTCCTCCTGCCATTTTTGCACGGGTGCCATTAAATAAGTGACATTAGTACATGACAGGAGCACAACAAGCATCTCCATGCGTAATGAGACTGGAAGCCTTCTTATGTTGAACTTAAATCCCAACTCAAGCATCTGCTGCGCTGCTCATTTTAGCACCCAATTGCAGCTCAGTCTGCAGCTCACTGGAACTCCCCCAAGGCATCTACCACTCACAGGAAATCAGTCTCTGTGTGTGTGTGTGTGTGTATGAATATATACCTGCCTGTGACTGTCTGCACATTCCTCAGCATCGCGACGTACACGTGCACTCGTGCTTGTTGCTCTGCATCAGTATGTGTACCTGGCGCGGGTTGCGGTCGTCCCGGCGACACTGAAATGTCTCCACTTTGATATGTTCCAGATCCTCTCCAGGAGTCACAACACAGTTGAAATACCACCTCAGGAGTGCAGCTGGCGCTGGAGCTTGGAGATAAACACTGCTCGACTGCAGGGGGGGGGAGGGAAAACAGATGTTTTGTTTGGTGATTGTGAATATTATTACGGATCACCGAGCGACAGTCTGTATTTACGCAACGCTTTTATGACGAGAACAAGCCGAAAACGAAACGCACACAAGCAGATTTATCTGCAATGTGATTACAACCATTTAGACATTCAAAATAATTGGATTTCTTTTTTTTTTTTAAATGCACATGACCTCTTTCAGGTTAATGTGATGGGAGAGGACATTACGAAAACTGCAAAGTTTGTCTTTTAGCAGCACCAAGGGGCATAGCAGTGCCATTAGCATTTTTCACTTGCTGAGCATAATTTGATGCCTCTCTTGCTTTGAGCAAGGACCACTCATTAAAAATGCATTTGTCTCAATTAAGGTGATAACGCGTTAACTCTTTACGGCCCATACATGGAGGGTATTAAACATTACAGTATGTACTAACTATGATGTCAATTATGATGCAAGTGTTACAAAAACGGAAATCAAGTCACTGGAATGTTTTTAGGAAACCCTAATTGGGGGGATTGCTAATCTGCTGTACTTCATAGTAAGTGCTACACTGTAAAATATTTGACATTCAGAGTAAATTATTGGCTATTAGTTGCAAATGGCTGTGATTTGGCAGTATTTTGTCTGTATAAATACTATATTTTACTGTAACTTAACAGATGTAATGTTATGTAGTAACGGTAAAACACAATATGACACTGTTGTATGAAGCACTATACTAGAAGTACTATAAAAACCATTATATTATAAATTAAAACCTGTGGAATGATAACAATGGTGAAATTTACAGTTAAAAACCTGTGAAATGACCTGGAATGAGTTGACGTAAAATGCTAAAACACTGACCTAAACTGGTGAAAGTGGTAAAGATTACGTGACGTGTTCCTTTCTGTTTGGCTGATACACACAGAGAAATCATCATTTACAGGGAATGACATTTACTGCTGTGTTGTGTCTTTTTTTTACCCTGTGTGAATGACATTTTATGAGCGACAAAGGGAGAAATCTCTTGTTAAGACCGACAATGGGCATGTGGTGTCGCAATGGTCGCAACACCGGGGGGGAAACAGAATTCGACTGTATTTGTCGAGGTGACTCGAGATCCATGACTCTTTATGTAAATGCTGTGGTGACAAGAGAGCTCAGCCACCGCCTGTTCGTGCCTGACGCAATCTGCCTGCCGTGCACTTACCAAGCGCAAGATGATACCAAAACAACAAAAAAAAAAACAGGCCAATTCCCCAAAAGTATTGTCTTTTAAAACGGAGACAAATGAATATGCATGACACACACACACACAAGCAAATAAACTGAATATGCAGGGATACAGTACGCAGAGAGCACATCTTGCTCTGCATCTGCTCCCACTTGAGATTTGTGTTTCACTGAGAAGAAGAAGAAGAAGAAGAAAGTGTGTAAAATGACATTTTCATTATGGCTCCCAGGGATTATGAGCGCCATATTTGGGAATATTTTCCCAGACAGCGTTGCTTCTAAACCCTTTTAAAGTTGCACATTCTACTTTCATGTGGGAATGTGTGATGAATACCGCTATTATTCTGTCAGTGGAAGGAGGGATTGGAGGTGATGATTTCGCCTCACGGGCACCGAGTGATGCCGCGTTATTTTGTGGAGCCCGTCTTATTTCCCCCTCTCTCTCTCTCTCTCTCTCTCTCTCTCTCCCTTCCTCCGCCTTGTTGCCTGCCTTTCTCTGCTTCCATCCCTGCTGCAGCTGTTCCAACACAGGTATCAGATTCCTCTTTTAGCCTGACATGCATCCTTCATGACTCGGCCTCCTGCGTGACAGATGAGAGTGTGCAAAGGTAATGGTAGAAGAAGCCTTTCTTTCCCTGGTGGTGCAAGGGAAGAATTGAGCCGATGTGTCTTTCCTCCAAAATAGATAAAATAATAATTGTCCTAATCTGTATTATTTTCCAGTTCCTTACATGGATGCATATGTTCCTTTTCAGCTGCCATAAATTACATAAAATGACTAATACTTTGACAAATGTCTTGTGACAGCTGTTTCTGTTTTTTAGTTGTTAATAAAGTGTAATAATGGCAGTGCGCAAGAGAAGAGAGATAATTAGCGAGAGCAAAGTGGTCAAATGATTCATCAACCTGACTGACTAGATAATTATGCTGAAGAAGATTCCTCATTATAAGAAACAGAGAAAAACATGTTTAACGTTTAAACCTGAGAAAGCACAGACTAGACGATCCAGCACTTGGCATTTAATCAAGGGAGGAGATTCCAGGGATTTGGGATTGCAAATGAAGTCATGGCTAAGAAGAATCAACTTGGATTATACAAGTTAGGGTTCTAAAGCAAAGTATATGCAACATCCGTTTCCTGGTCAACTCCTCGTCATTTGTTATTATGGGGTTCTGCTTGCACCCCAATCCCTGTTCAGTCATCTTCTACCATTTTATCGTCCACAAGGGGGTTTCACGGAACCCAAAACTGGAGAACCCGGTGAAAACCCACGCACCCACGGGGGAGAACATGCAAACTCCATGTAGAAAGGCCCTTGTTCCGAACCCGGGTGCTGACCACCGCACCTTGTAAATATCGGACACATATAAAACTTACGATATGAAATCATGAAGACTTATCCAATAATTGTGTTAAGCCTTCAAACTACAGGATAAATTAGCCAGAAATTAGAAGTCGATTGTCATGGGTGCCGGATCGGGAGCAAAATCTGGCCAATTATCCTCTAGTGTGGGGCAGGCATGAGGCAAGCAGCTAGCAGAATGCATGAAACCCCATACAACTCCAAACCCCAGCAAGACACTGAAAAACATTTTTAGTTTTTGAGCCTGTCAAACTCTCCAACTTGTTGTGAGAGTGGCTGTAGCCGTCATAGCCGTTGCCTATAGTGGCCTGCCTGTGAAATGTTTTGGCTCTCCAATCCAACAAGTTGGAGGATTATCATTTTAATTACATCCAACATCCTTTGAGCACTTTGAGTGAATGGTCTTTCAATAGCAGTGGAACAATTTCAGTCTGGCTCAAAGTTGCGGCCTGGCTGGCCAATCAAAAGAAAAGCCAGTTGTCCTTGTTTACCTTCAGTGACGTATTTGTCTCCGTCCTTTCTGTTTACAGCTGCCGCTACCGATGACAAACAGTGACACTGTTAACGGCGTTTCGTGTGAACTGTCCAATTTCAGCAGTCGCTCTGGATAAACATGTCTCGAACAAAAAGGCTGAAAAAGGTGCGGTAGGAAGGGTTCCTGGCTCTGTGTACGTGATTCTGTTAATCTTTAATTGGACTCCAAAAGGACTGGAAACCGCGTTTGCTGGCATCGGCATCAGTGGGGATCCAGTCTGCCAGCGCGAGACGGCGAGGGAGAGCGGGGGATTTGGGGTGATTGCCAAAGCATACTGGGAGGTCCTGGTGCAGAGTGAGCACAAACCTGGCAGGAGGCTACACAACAACACAAAAGCTAAATCACACAGCCGCACAACCTGTCTGTTGTTATATCTGAGTTTGGACAGCACTGTCAGTTACTGGGTAACTGGGGAATATTTTCACAGTGGTTTTCCAATTTAGCAAAATGGAGAGGGAAAGGGCCTCTCTGCGAGAGTATACAATGAACAGCGAGCAATCAATTCCCCCTCAACGCCACACAATACAGCTGAAATTGTGTCCTTCAGCCTCAAGGTGCACATTCCCTTTTGTTCACTAATAGTAAGGAGCACCTGCATTAACCATCACTCCACTAAAGTGCCCCCACCAGAAAGCAGAATATCTGAAGAAGCTATTCTTCTCTGGGTAAACAGGGTCATAAACTATCCATAGACGAGCCAATTACTTGCTGGAGTGACACGGGAGCCCATTTCAGCCAATCGAACAGCAGGAGGAGCCTCCAGTCGTGGTCTTACAGGCTGCTAACCAGGTTAGCCGCGCTGCTAACGCAGGCCGGCTCTGCCAAGCCAAATTGGTCAGAGAGATTTAGTGGGGCTCTTTCCAAACCCCGGGAGCCATCTGATGTTGCTCGGTGGGCTCTTCGGCTCCGTAGGACCAGCTCGAGTGGCTTTTCTAACTCGCTCACGAGCCAGGGAGCCCTGGCACGTCTTTGTGATTTATGGACCGGTGTGACGGTTAATGCAGGCTGCTTTGCATGCTTTGGACTTCTTTTTAAAGATTTTTTATTCAGACTTTTTGAAATCTACACAATACAACAATAGCTCGCTGGATAAAAAGAAGGGAAACAAAATGCCACAGGAAACAAAATGGGCACACAACCAGGTTTTTACAAAATAATATTCCAGTGCAACACTGCAGGGCATTTCCAGTACAAATGATGAAAATGAAATCATCCATCTCCTCTGATATCTCACTGTACCTTGCAAAACATACTGAAAATCACAAATGAATAGTTTGAAATGTATTTCTATATAGACTTCATTTTGAATTGTTCCATACACTGTTGTGTAAAAGGAAAAACGCAGGCACTGGTATATGGATAAGGACAGAGATATTTCAGGGGAAGTGAAGTGGGGCCATGAGGGTCAAGAGGATTTGATATAAATGCAAAGAGAGCATGTGCGAGGCAAAAAATCACGCAACAGGGTCCATCCAGCAGCTCACTTATCACATCTTTTGACAATGCGCGCGTGTTCCCACCACCACAGGTCTAACCTGACAGCCACAGAGCCTCTTCTGGTTAAATGGAAATCAGCAAAGCAAATACCTAATGTGTAATTAATCAGCTGGGCGCTCATATCTGCTTTTGTGCGACACCTGCGACGAGCATATCTACTGCCTGATACAAACAATGAGCTAATAAGCTCATAATAATGAGGGAAATAGAGCTTGTCTGAAGTGAGTGTCATATATGTATTATTAGAACAAGATATTCAAACAAATAGCTGATCAGGCGTCAGCAGCTCAGTGGATTAAGCCGTGTAGACATGGTCAAGACCTGCTGAAGTACAAAGTGAAAACCAGAACGGAGAAGAACGCTTGTTTAAGTGACTTTGAACATGGCACGGTTGGTTATGTTCAAAGTCAGACGGGCTGGTCCGAGTATTTTTCAGAAACTGCTGCTGCTCTACTGGGATGTTCACACACAACTGCCTCTGGGGTTTACATGGAATAGTATGCTGGGAAATTCTCCAGCAATCCTCTGGGAGAAGAAAATGTCCTGTTGATGACGGAGGACGGAGGATGGAGGATGGAGGACAACGGGGGGAACCACTGATTACAACCAGGGTATGAAGAAGACATCTTGTGGAAACCTTGAAGCAGCAGCAGCAGCAGTGGCAGACCAGATACTGCAAACTGATTTAGCAGTATATGCACACCATTGTTTTCTCACATCCTCCACCTGAGACAGCCACAGTTATCCCGCGGTTCATGCCTTCCACGGTGGCATCATTTGACGTTTTTGGTCAACTCTGTGGCTTCTTTGATTTGATCACTGATTTCTAAATAAATCTGTATGGTCTAATGAGTCCAAGGCTCCACAAAAGACTATAGGCCCATACAGAAGAGCCACACTGAGCTGATGTAAATAAAAGCAGGAGGAGCTTTCAGTTTCACAACAACAGGTCCTTCAATATCCTTCTCTGGAGGTAGACTCATTGCTCTGCCAATGAAGAACACTTGCTGTGGCCGCGTGTAAGTGTTTGGCAGCATTGATTTCAGCTTCACATAGACTTTCCTCTGTCTCCGTCCATGTAATTTGTTTGAAGGGAAGGAGGTAAAATGGGGGAAAATGGTGGTAATGGAGGTAGAAACAGGGGAGATAAAGGCCACACACACAATGCTATTCACAAGGGCTTCTTTAAAGCAAAAATGAATACAATAAACAAGACATTCATGCATTGTACTTGAAATGTAGAATATGTTAACAGCATTCAGTGCAACAAATACTTTTACTTTTTCAGAACTGAGCTTTTATTGGCAGGAAAATAAAGACCATGCGAAGGCATGTGTTACAGTTCAGATTTGATATCAAAACATTATATTGTGTTATTTGGAGTGATGGTTAACTGGGATGGGGGTGCGTATAGCATGAGGATGTACTGCCATCTGCTGTTCAAGTTCACACTACATTACATACAGGTTTCAAGCTCAAAGGAAAGCAAGAAAAGTCAAGACGACACAGATGTGTGTCCTCTGTTTAATGTTCTGCAGCTCGGCAAAAAGACAAAAAATAACATCGTGATGTTGCATGGTATGTACAGATGTCGTGTTAAAACATTGGCGACACAAAACTTTCCAAAGTGATGCGTTTTCTTTCCACCGCAAGAATAAAAACATTTTCTACACACATTATTCTAGTGATTGTACTCTTTACCTGTAAGCTAACACCATTGAAAATGTGAGAATGAATAAAAAAAACAACAACTTTAAAATAAACAAACAGGGAGAGAAAAAATTGTACACACACACACAACAAAATTACAAGCTCTTATTCCTCAAACCAAATGCAGCGATTACAATACTGATCTTTTTATACTGTTAGCTGTTGACAGATTAATAGTGCTTGCTAAAAATAAAAAATAAAAAGTTCTTCTGCTTTAATATTGTCTGTCCAGCTCATTTAAACTGCAAACAGCAAGGAAGCATAAGAATTTATTTAAAAAAAAATACACTTGACAACTTAAAAATTACATTTGCAGATGTATTTTTATTCCTATACTAAAGTAGATAGAATAAGCCACGTTATACCACCAGTTCTAATACAGGAAAAAGGTTATAAAAACTGTAATTAATGTCATATCTGTGGCATGACAGATGCTTATAATGAAGGCTTTTAAACATGTGAAGAGAGTGCGGAGGTGAAGACTGGCTCGCTTATGATGTGCTACCCAGAGTCTTTTATATACACGTCACTTATGGCAGACAGCTCAACCTTGCAATCCCACAATGCACAGCGCCAGCAGCACCAAAGACACCAGGCTCAGATTTGGCGTGATCATGGACGCCTTACCTGAGGGAGCAGAAATATCACGAGATAAATGGACCAAGAAGATGATAAAAACAAAATCTCCCATTAGTCATTTTAATTATTTTAGTGTTACCCTTAATGCTAATCTTCCTGATTGGTCCGTCTCCTCCTTCATAACGGCCGCGCACCATCAGCTCATAGTCGGCAACCTGAGGCATGGGGAAATCCATGAAGTGCCAGCCAGTGATGTAGACTTTGCCATAGATGTAGCCCGTCTTTCTGAACATGACCTAGGAAAGGAAAAACATAGGGTTTAAGCACTTCTATTAAGGTCATTTAGATGTGTCTCAAACTCATTTTCAAATGTCTACATAGTCTAGCACCCAGTGACTTTCCAGGTTCATCCAAAGACATGATGGTAACAGAGTATGGTGAATAATGCTAACTGAAAAATATTAAATATAATAATTAATATTTTATTATATAATATAATAAAAATGTATTTCATGGTACCATGTATTGTAGTTTTGATACGCTGATTATTTTATTACACTGATCATGTTGTGCGTTAAGAGTTAAGAGTCAAAATTTAGAAAACGATATAAACTCTCCGTAAAGCACATCAGTTGCATTCTTTGTATTGGAACAGTGTTAAACATGATCGTTCCCTATTCAAATAAAATTCTATTGTATTGTATGAAAAATGTGTAGTATTAAGCTACAGATTCCACACGCACCTTGTAGTAGAGCGGGAAGGAAATATTGCCAAACCAGTCGTACTGGATGTGGTCCCACCACACATACAGCCATTTTCCCGTCCAGGAGATATAGCGCCACATTCTGGGAGGGTCTGGAGGCGCTGTAAACACAACTGCTTGTCAACACACATGTTTGTATATTGTCAAAAAAGGATAACACATTATAATAATTAGAATAGGTGGCTATTAGTTATAGGTCGAGGTTATCAGTTTTACGTGGTCTCTTCGTGAACATCTCGCAGTGTTCGCCCGGTGGTCCAAGGCCGGCGCCGTTGAATCCACGGACCTCGATGAGGTAGTGCGAGTCAGGCAGCATGTTTTCCAGCCTGGTCTGATTGGCGGTGGCTGGAACAAATATGCGATGGGCTCCCGGCTCTGGGTCGTCGTACTTTCTCCAGTATTTGACCTGGTTAAAAATGTACAATTTCAATGTGTAACATTTATGATAGGTCATTTCTGAAATCATGCTAGCCACCCACTTGAGTTTAACCAATCCAACATTATTCTCTTCTGTTGTGTACTATTTATTATGATTGCAGTTAATTATCTTGTAGTGTATGTTGTGTCCTATGTAGGACACACACAAGGATTTCTTGTGTGCATGTTTCCTGGCTATATAAATTACTGGGTTGCATTCCTTACAGTGCCCTAAAGTTGACATTTTCTTTGCTGATAACTTAGAATATAAGTTGTGTGGACTTACACAGAGCTCCTTTTTCTCAGTAAATTTGGTAGCTGGCTAGTCTGTGGGTTTACTTTTGTGAATTTAGTGTCAAACTTTTAACTTGATTTTCTAATATGGCATCACAAGATTAAAGACGTGTGGTCCCAGGTGTTTCATTAGCCTTTATTGGTATCTCAAGTCAAGAAGACCCTGTTTCTCTTAGCCCTCAAAAATCCCACTACAACTTTTCAAGGGTTTTGAGTGACCACATGTACCAGTTCCGAATTATGGATCAATGAGTTGGCTATATGGTTAAAAAGTAAGTTTTTGAGGTTAGTGAGATTTTCTTCAGTTGGTTAAAAAGGACTTTGTAAAGCTTTGTATACCTGGTATCCCTCAATGTACTGCTGCAGGCCTGTTCCAGTGTCAACCACAGGCAACCACCACACCAGAGCCTCAGTGGAGGACACTGGCCTTGCATATACATCTGTTGGAGGCTCTATAGGCACTGGAGAAATGAGACAAAGATAAGAAAACAGTTGGTCATCTTCCCAGGTTCACACCCTCTCATTTTCCGAGGTAACTTGATGACCCAAGAGCCAAAACCAAAACAAAAATTACCATCTCGTGGATAGTAGATGACCTGGGTAAGGCTGTATGGTCCGTCTCCTTTCACATTAAAAGACTTGATTTTCACCTGGAACTCTCGCACCTGGAAGTCTTCCTCAGTCGGAATGAAATAGCTGTCTCTGTGAACATAACGCCTCGTCTCAGGGTCGGAGATGGTCTTGTACAACCACTCGTACGCATCATGGGGCTTGAACGCGACAATGTAACCAAACTTCTTGCCGGAGAAATACCATGGCTGCACAGGCTAGAAAAGGCAAAAAATATTTTAAGATGTACTCAAGTTCTTTCATAACATCATAAGTGTCACATGAACTGAAAGATTACGCACTGTCCATGTGATGACAATCTCCCCATTTCTACCTCCGTATCCAGCTACATCAGTGGGTGACACCACTGGAGCTGAGAAGAAAAATGCAACAAATGAGTTATCAGAGTTATTTCCTCCACAACTCTCATGCTGAAAAGATACACTGAGTGTTAGTGGGCTCTCCTTACGAGCATCCCAGGTCTTGATCTTGAGGGAGGGGATGCTGGCCTCTCCGGAACCATACTCGTTGGTGGCAATGATCCTGAATTGATACTCCATCCAGGGATACAGGTCTGTCACTTCTACTCTCTCCAAACTGCCGTCAACAACAGCTGGAGCTGAGAGACACATGAAGGACACCCAATTCAAGTTGATCAGTTCTTATTTGGAAGTGATAGCCCAGCCTGTCACAACCATGGAGCAAGCTGGCCCTCTACTGGTGAAGAGCAGTACTCACAGGTGCTGGCATCCCTCCAGTCATCCTCATACAGAGCCCAGTAATGCCTGGTCTGAACGGTGTAGTGGAGAATGGGACTATTGTGATCCGCTCCTTTACTCCACAAGAGCTTCACCCATGTGTCCCCGATCTCCTCCACCCGGATCACACCAGGAGGCCCAGGAACACCTGGATTGGAGAGGAATATTCATGGGAAGAAGGTTGTCAAAAGGATATATGTTACAATGAGTAATCATGATTGTGATTTCCCTATTCTTATTTCCTCTGGATAAAAACACAAAAAAGAAAATACACTTCTTACGATGCTGATACTAACCTACAACCTTGAGGTCAGCGTATGCTGAATCATTGTCCACCACAGTCTGAGCTGTGCAGGTGTACCGACCCTCGTGCCAAATCTGGACATTCTTTATTCTAAGGTCACCTCTGCCATCTTCACTCTGGGGACCAGACCAGAGGAGGGAAAGCGTTAGGGGTTACAAAGTGGGTCATTGCTTGATGCTAATGAAAGGTTAAATGACCAACTGGACCATCTGTGAAACTAAAAATGAGGCTTAGATGAATCATCGCCGTACCATGACACGCTCGTAGTGTTGCCACTCAGAGTCAAAGTCAATGACTCTGAAGTCGATGGCCCAGATGAAGGTGATGTCCAGCATGGGGTCAAATGAAGCAGCGCACATCAGGGTGACCTCATCCCCAACCTTAGCCTCAGTGTCCTCAGGAGGCACAGTGAGGCTGGTCGGATCTAGGTCATAGAATACAACAAATTAATGTAAATGGTAAAGTTTCTGCGTGTTTAAGTCTGTAAATGAGTACATAAATGCCATTATCAACCTGTAATGGTGAGATAACCCGAGCTTTGGGCCTTCCCTCTGTCATTCTCAGCAGAGCAGGTGTAGATGCCCTCATCATTGCTGGTGGCATTAAGGATCTCCAGAGTCCCATCATACATGATCGAAATGCTAAAAAGGAATGGAATTAATGAAGGTAAGCTACTTGATTAATGCAGATCAAAGAAGCCCTGTAATGGTTGGAATACTGTTTATTGCTGTTTATTGTCTTTCCTTTCCATTCCGTCTTCTTCTTCTCGTACTGACCGTGAATTGTTGAAGAGTAGCTCCTTGTCCTTAGTCCAGGTGAACCGGGGTCTCGGAGCGGCTCGGGGTTTGCACTCGATCACCACACGTCCGTCTCTTGCTCCAAGCAGCTGCTTCTTTACAGGGTTCAACTCAAATGTAGGAGCACAGGCTGGGGGGGAGATAACAGAGCGTTCCAGTACGCAATTTTAATGCCACGGGTGAACGGTCGTACTCCGCTCTTGTGACCGGACATATGTTTATATCGTAAGTGTAGTTGTTTGCCACGACTCACCGATGACACGCAGCTCGGCGTTGGCATATTTGATGCCCCAGAAATTCTCAGCAATACACTGGTACATCCCAGAGTCGTCAAAGGTCAGACTGGAGAACTTCAGCTCACCTTTGCCATACTGGAGAAACACACATACACAAAACCCAAATTCATAATTGAACACACTTTAGAAAGGGAAACTAAACACACACTGAAACGACAAGTCTTGTGAAAGCGCTCAGTTTCACCATATATCCATCTTTGTACCAGCGGATGAAAGGAAAGGGCTTCCCCGATGCCACGCAGCGCATGGTATGTTCGGAGCCAATGTCGATCTGAGTGTTGTTGATGGTTTCGGCCCACTCTGGGGCAGCTGATAAACACAAAACCGGCATTGACTGATTAAAGATGGGCCACAGAAAGCACTGAATTTGTGTTCTCTTGTAAACACACACTTCACATCACATCACAGACATTTGATTTCATTGTACTGCTTTGGAATAATATCCCTGGTTTCATTGCCCTGTGTTTTGAGAGTACACTACAATCGACTGCTGGTAGAGGACACTCCAATGCTGATGGGACTCAGATCTGGATTGTTTTTTCAGGGCTGATCGTCAATTGTGTTGTTGTGGTTGATGCATGCAAATAGGCATTTTAGAGGGCAGCTGTGTTCAAATGCAAGGCAATACTTCAGATTCCGAGTCCGATTCAAACAAACTAGACTTACACTCCACATAGAGCCAGGCCTTGTGCCAGTCCTTCCCTTTGGTGTTGATGGCCTCACACTCATACCCCCCAACGTCTTCGTACTGTACATTGTACAAATGAAGCACAGCTCCTGACTCGCTGATCTCGTGATTTGGCGGGAGATCTGTGGCGTCGACCTTCCTCCAAACAATGTGAGGGATGGGACTGGAGGACGTACAGATATATGAAATAAGCAAAGCATCACACAATACATTATTTGTGCACCTTACTGTGTTCAACCTTGAACACTTACTTTCCCAGCGCAAAGCACTCTAATGTAATATTAGAGGCCAGCATGGCAGTAGTTTCTGGGAATCTGACCCTGATGTCCGCTGCGTACTTCCTTTCCTCACCTGAAGCAAAAAGTGATTTATTTTTTTTACATTGGAGGAGAAAAAGGCTTCCTCTTGTTCAATTTTCTTCTTAAAATGTAACACAGATGGACTAACCCTCTTCAGTGGGTAAAGGGATGAGTGGGATGAACTTGGAGAAGACACTTTTGCCAGTGATGGGACTGGAAACATAGCAGGAGTAGTTTCCTGCGTCCTGAGCTTCCACCTTGGAAATGTAGAGGTTTCCCGTTCTCTGGGAGACGAAGCGGCGGCGATCTGTGTTCAGGAACACTGGGAACTCATTGAAGATCCAACGGTAAGTCACCGCCTCTGCAGGAGAATGAGGAAGATAATTGATACTGAAGTGACAATCCGCCAATGTGCAGTGCAAAGATGGAACTGCTTATAAAGTCTTACATACCCGGCCAAGCTTTTGGAGGGGCACACAACAAAACCGCTCCCTGTCCTTGTTTGACAAACACCGACTCTCTCTCCTCATCAGAAAACTCCTCCACAACTACAACCACAACGGATATAATGTTAAATATGAATAATAATTCTAAGGCTATGGCAACCACACACCATTCTAAATGTTGCATCTTGGGACCTTTAATTCTGTTTTGATTGATGAAATGTTTCATCCCTGTTAGCTCAGCTGGTAAGGAGTTGCACTTAAAAACCACAATCCCTGCTTTGCGACCCACCTGTGACTGAAAGATTGTATTATGTTTTGACTCCAGATGTGAGGGAGTCCCGCATGGCCTAGATTTGGTTACATTGCCATTTATAAAATGTGACAATGAAAATAAGATTATAAGACTTTTACTGTTGGAAAAAAGGGACCAGTGGCCAAGTATCAAATCTGGCCCTGGCTAAAAAATGTTTGGACACCCCTTATCTGCGCCCGGGGAGCAAAGGGGGATTGATTACGAGCCCAATTCCTTCCCTCTTCCCCAATTAGCTTTCAAATCTGTGTTTATGCGCTCACATCCAAACTTGACCCTGGCCTCCTTGCTGATGACAGTGCCGTAGATGTTCCTGGCCACGCACACATATGTGCCAGCGTGTTTCTTCTGTCTGGGGTTGGTGATAACCAGGTTACCCCCCACCAGGCTGTAGTGCTCATCCGGCTGCTCCATCAGCTTGATCTCCCAGTTGTCTCGACGCCACCTTGCCGTCATAATAAAAAACAAACATTGATATGATATGACACCATACATATGTATGTTTGCAGTACATGTGACATAGCACATGATCTAAGCGTGTAACCTGTATGAAGCTGGAGGGTTCGCCCGTGCCCTGCAGTTCATGGAGATTCTCTTGTCGGGTGAGTCCTCGTTGTAAACCACATCCACAGGCTCCTCCTCAAAGATGGGGCCATAACCGGTGGCATCATCTGACAAAACGTATCATAATGATCAGGAAAGGATCTGTATTGTCATGATACGACCAAAATCATGACAAACTCCACACAGAAAGGTGCCAGACTGGGATTTGAACCCAGCACCTTCTTGTGGTGAGGCAACAGTGCTGACCACTAATCCACCATGTCACCTCATGAAGCAAATATTCAAAATGTTGAGCACCATTATTGACAACGTTAAAACACAGTCGAGTAAATGTCATTTGTTTAACTTTCCATGCAGTCCGGTACCATCAGAGGAAACTCCTGTACTACCGGTGGTACCACGTACCCCAGTTTGAGAACCGTGTGTTCAGTGTGCCCTGCTAATTCTGAGGAGTTGAACTCACCTCCATAAATTCTTGGCTCACCAAACAGAACAGCCACTGCAAAGCAAAACAAGATTACAACGTTTACAACATACATCTTTTCAATCATATTATTCTGTGGTGTGTTTTTTTTAAGGCATTTAATGTGTTTCTGACCTGTGAAGGAGATGCAGGAGAACAGGGCCAGGAATAGTAAAACAGTGGAGGCCATGTTGTTTATCAGGACATAAAACTAAAGAGAGAAAATGTAAGATTTCAGAATAACAATATACTGTACATATAATATGTGGAATGTGGCCCAACCTTGGCACTGAATGAATGGATTCTCCACACTAGAAAAGCATCAGGCACCCTTAAATAATGCAGGACGTGAGTGACTCAGCAGAACACCGAGCACCGAGTGTGTCTGCACTTGCACCTGCAGAGACACACACAGAGCACTGCTCTGCATGTGCAAACAACTTGGACTGGCAAAATTGTGAGGTAGCTTCGCAGCGGGGACATTCTGAGAGAAAATAGACTCCCCATTCATCTATTGTGATACCAACACATTTGCCAACGTGTACCCGAACCAGGTCAATCTTTGGTTTCACATGCATGGTATCATTTCTGTTCATAAAACAAATAACATACTGCATAGATTTGGGATGTTGGTTATAGGTTGACTGACTTTTTTGAACTCATCGTACAACACTCAATGAAACCTGTCCACCAAACTTCTTCTTTTGCTGCTGATACAACAACAACAAATGAAATGAACAAATATAGTCTCCGGAGTATTTTCTTATTCTGTTCATTTCATTGACGACAACACAGAAGCTTTTCATCTTCTAAATTTGATCATTTCACAAAATACAATGAAAAACTTCGGCAAAAACAACTTTTGTGAACATAAAAGCTTCTTCAGCCAACTGTGCAACCAAGGTTTATTTATTCTGCACAATCTGCACGAGCCAGTCTTTTCCCTGAAACATTGTGGATGAAAGATGGTAGAAGACAAAATACGTGAGGTAGAGCACAGGAATAAAGATACATCTCCAGCAGGGGCCTACACCCAGAACAGCACACTGACATTCAGAGACTGCAGCAGTGGCACTGACTCTTCATGTGACTCAACACAAATATCAGACTGCATGCACTAGCACTAGCACTAGCAGACAACTACATCTTATCCATCCGTGGCCCTGTTTTCATCATAACAACAACAGAGTGAGTTTTATCTGCCCCTGCATGATCCTCTGCACTGACAGCACCACAACCTCAAATCACACAGTAATCCCATCCCAGATCCTCTTTAGACCAGAGATGATTTAGGTCAGCACATGTATTAAGCCTTGCATCTGGGGTGGGTGACTGCAGACTGCAGACTGACTGAATAATAAACAGTGTTTTTTTATGCTTTGTGGTTTATTATTTCACTGATTGTGCTGTTTGTTAATGACATTAACTCAACCTGGATTGTATTTATGACTCTACAGCCAACGCCATTCCATGAAGGACTTTTACCAAACAGGATATGGTGCATCCTGCAGCTCCAGCTGCGCACTTTGCGCACACACACTCGGGACACTGTCACCTTGCGTCTCCTTCCACTGTCCATGTTAAACTATAAGCTCAACTAGTTTTTTGTTTTTTTTAAGAAATCACACAGAGCTGACTTCATGACATTCTCTCTATAAGTACCTACGCAGCTCCTTACATCACTCCGCTCCAATGACGACTGAGCGGCACCGGCAGCTCTGCAATGCGGTACTCTGGCTGGGCCGGTCCATTTTCTGCACCGCACAGCGCCAACACTCTCGCGCTTGATTCCCACATCGGGGTCCGGACATCAGAGTCACTCAGGTCGCATGCTCAACTGATGATGTTCGCGCTCTTACCTTTGAGGCAGAGAGGGGGGGAATCTCAGCACATTGTCCGCATGGCACACCTGGACCCGAACCTTATCGTCCCGCAGCCCACCACCACCACCACCACCCACAAGAGCGTCCCGTTCAGCTGAACTTTTCTATTGGATGGCGGAGGATGAGAGGCGCCTCTGGTAGGCAGCAAGGATGCTGCTGCGATTGGTCCATGAGAGACAGAGGATGGACGAGAGAGGGAAGGAGGGAAGGAGGGAGGGAGGAGAGCATCATGATGCTGCTGCCGCTGCTGCATCCTCCAGTCAGAGACAAAAAGCAGCAGGAATTGTCCGTTTGTTCTCTTTAAATGTAAGAAAATCCCATAGAAATACACAATGATTGTGATTTGCTGTGGTTTTGTCAGTGGAGGTGCAAATGTAACAGTTACTGCAGCACATTTGTAACACACTGCAGTTAATTACACACCTACTATTCCTTTAATTGTTCCTTTTCATGTTATAATTTTACACAAAATGCATGTAAAGTTTTTATACATTTATATTTTACCCATCTGGTATTTAAAGGTGGTTTCTGGTGATGAGTGCTTGTGTTATTTCCGTATTGTTTAGCATTGTCGTTATGCACAATTTGACACTGTACATACAGTATGTTTATTTGATAGAGGCCACAATTTCCTGTGTTCCAAATGCCGATGGGAGTTTCTTTTATTCGCCTCGTGTCAGAAACAAACGGAGGCTGGCTCCAAAAGATATTCCAAAAGATAATTGAAAATGAAGACACATAACCAAGTTGTATTTATGTATGTTGTCTTTATTTTGGACCTATAGGGATCAATCTACAGACTCATACTGAACAAAGCGTGTGCCTTCCTTTTATTAGTAAAAAGGGAGAGAAGACACAAGTAGTAGAAGTGGCAGGTATAAAGAAAGCTATGTTGTTCAAGGACAGGTAGTTGACTCATACTTCCCCTCAATTTATGCCAGATAGCATTAAATAAAGGCAAAGTTGTAAAGTACAGCATATAACCTTTCTACTACAGTTCAGATCTCAGCATTCTCATATTGGCCCTGCCACTCCTTGGCTCAGATCACCGACCTACATCTCCTCGAACTCTTCCCCTGAGGGCAGACCATCATTGTTGCGCCACATCTTTCCGTGCAGTTATTGTCCTCCGTGCCTTCAAAAATGTGAAGCTCCTCGCGGAGCTTGTTGTTCTCGTCGTTAATGGTCTTTTTAGTCAAGAGGAGCTTGCCGCAGTCGCTAAACACAGCCTTGTCGTGCGTGACCTTATCCCGAAGCTTCCGGTTAACCTGCATGAGGATGTCGTTCTCCTTCTTCGTGGCGTCGATCTCGGCTTTCATCTTGTGACACTTGCTGAGCCACGGTCTGGCGTTTTGGTGTTTTTCTTTCAAGTCTTTGAGCCTGCAGTGGAGGACGTTATTCAAGCTCATCTTGGCCTGTCGCTCGGCTTTCAATGCCGCGTACAGGGCCGTTGAATTCGTGTCGCTTTGGAGTTCTTTGGTCAAATCCTCAAGTTGTTTGTGCAGCACGAGGTTGCACAGGTTTAAAACGTTGTGCTCCTGCTGAATCTTTTGCATTTTGTCTCGGAGGCGGTTTTGCATGGAGAGTTTCTGGTTGAGGTCCTGAAGCTGACGCTGCAGCGCGCCATTTTCCTGGCTCAGAGTTTTGATGCCCGTCTTGAAATTCTTGTATTCGCTCTCCAGAGCTTTCAGATCGCACAGTTTCTTTGCTATCCCAGCAATCTCTTGTTGGAGATTATGTTTGTTTTGGACGAGGGTCTGTGCTTTTTCTTCTGCCACTCTCTTTTTCTCCTCCAAGGTCCTTTGAGCCTGGAGTTCTTTGCGCAGCCTGTTCCTCTCCTTCTCGATGTGTTTGTTTGTCCCTTTGGCCTCCTTTTCGGCCGCGTTGAGCTTTTCACATTCACGTTGCAAGTCCTGGTTATTTGCAATCTTACCGACACACTGATGTCCTTCAAAGTCATTCTGCAGAGTGGGAGCGTCGTCACCCTGAACCTCCGCGGGAATTACCTGTTTACGCGTAAACATTGTGCTGATCTCCTGCATACCACTGTATATGCATGTGACCGTCGTGTTGCATTATTGCCTTGTTTTCCCATTGCTTCCTCTTCTGCAGCTCTCTGGAAGGATAGTTTGAGATTGGGGTTGTTGGTGACGGTGTCTCACACCAGTGAATGTATCATTAAAATATGACGTCATTTTTGTCCAGCCTTTGAAGTGTGGTGATGATCATTTAATTCCAATCGAAGAATTTCTCTTCTCTCAAGCTTAATTTATGGGAAGGTTCATGTCCACACAAACCCCCCCTGCTGGTCAAAGACTGTAAAATGTGTTTGCAGTCATTTAAACTGTCCGTCTTGCCACAGTTAGGGCACGGGAATTAAAATGACTGCCAGGAAGAAGAAATAAATTCATTTTCGTTTAACTACGCATTTTTCTTTTGTGAGCGCAAGATAACGTTCAAACCCTGTGTTTTCTTGGCTGATACATTCTAAATCGATGTAATCAATTTGGCAGTGTTAACAAGGAAGAGGTATAACAGTATTTGTTCAACAGTGTTGGGATTTGAGCGGTTGCTCTTTTTGGAAACGACTTATCCGGCTTTGTGAAAAACCTGTTCATAGGGTACAGCGTGTTGGTACAGGTTTCTAAACACCAACTGAATGGCTACACGCAGCAAAGCTTCTTCAAAATGTCCTTGATGACGCCACTCACTGTAAACAAACGCTGTAATCTTTTTAATACCCTGAGGGAAAATTCTTTCTCTGCATTTGACCCATCCTAGAATTAGGAGCAGTGGGCTTCCACACTGAGTGGGGCCCAGGGAGCAATGGGGGTTTGGTACCCTGCTCAGGTATACCCCAGTGAGGAGTTGAACCGGCAACCTTCCGGTTACAAGCCAAGTTCCCTTTCCACTTGCCCGTATACTGTATGTCCCATCACGAGAAAAGTCAACATCTTCAGTTAACGACCAATTTTGCCGATTCAGCTCATCTATGTCATCTTTTGTGTGTGTATATTAGATAGCTTTTTGAAGAACATGAGCTTTTTCTGCCATTTTCCAATCAAAGATAAATGGGCACTCTCAGCTTTGATCCGTCTGTGTGCTGCTGTGGCAACAGAGTTAGGAAATGAATTTGCCTTTGATGGGTGCAAAGCAGATTGTAATCAGATCAAAGGCAACAATATGAGTCCTCTGCCAGAAATGCACATTTTATTTTTACTTCTGGTGTTCAAATTCCCTCTCGTAGACTTGACAAACATTCACATCGTGATCGCCATGTTGTGTTCACTTTGACATTACTCTAGATCGTGTTTCAAAATCTATTCTACAAAGTTTGCAATCTGCAATGCAGTGTAGGGCCCCAACACTAGGCCTGGCTCTAGAGTGGGACCCCGGAGGAGACCTCTGGCCACCCTTGAGTGGTGTAACACTACTTCTATTTTCTCTTACCATTGACTGCCAAGTTAAAGTCAGCTCTTATTGTTGTAAATGCTGTCTTTTTTTCCACAGAAATATATTGAGCAAAGACTCTCGGTGCTTACAGCTTTGTATGATTTATCGTTTTTGTCAAAAAAGGATTTTTCAATTAGTACTTTTTAATGATTTTGACCCAATCACAGGACAAAGACAAAAAGACAACACACAAAGACAAGTCTTAACACATGGTCATCCTTATTGCCACGGTTTATCCAAGCCACATATTTGATTTTGGCAAGGGTTTAACGGCGGATTCCCTTCCTGACGCAACCTACACCAAGAAGTAGACGTGTTTGGTATGTCGGTTTATGGTTTATGGACTCTGCCCAATCAGGCCATCTATCTCCTGCCTCCGTTTCCCCACACTCATGAACAAAACCTCAAGAGCTCTTCCACTTGGGCCAGCAACACCCTTTTTTTCTTGCCGATCATAGCCTCAGATTTAGAAATGCTGGTGCTCATCTCAGCCAATTCATGCTTGACTGCAAACCATCCCAGTGCAAGCTGTAGGTCACTGTCCAACGTCTCCACAAGGACCACCATCGTCTGCAAAGACACAGAGACGGAATCATAACACCAAACTGCCACTTGCTGTGCCAAGAAATTCTGTCCATAAACAGAACGTATGACTAAAGGAAGCCCTTGCCAAGTTCAAGCCCAATTAGGAATGGGTATGACTTACTTGAGAGCAATGCCAACCAAACTCCGTCTCGGACAATACAGTCTCCCATGCAATCTCATTCTTGTTACGGAATAGACCTGGTGCTGCAGGGCAAAAACCTCAATGTTCCAACTGAATTTGAGGTTTAACCAACAGAGAGCTCCTCTTCCTCAGAACTTGGGTGTAGGTTTTTGTCCACTGGAGGCTGAGGAGTGTGATTTCCCTCTAGTTGGACCACATCTTCTCCCACTTCTTGAAGAGAGGAACCAACAGTGCTCGTCTCAGGGCAAATGCTTTCCAGGGTGTCACATGTTTCGTCTGAGGCCAGTTCTCCGTTCACATCCCGTGTCATGACCTCGTCTTCGTCGACATCCAATGTCATGACTTCATCTTCTTCGTCGACATCCCATGTCATGACTTCATCTTCTTCGTCGGCATACCACGTCATGACTTCTTAGTCTTCGCCGACATCCCGCGTCATGACGTCTTCGCCAACATCCAGCGTCATGACTTCTTCGCCGACTTCCCGCGCCATAACTTCGTCTTCGTCGACATCCTGCGTCATGACTTCTTCGTCGATATCCCGCGTCATTACTTCTTCGTCTTCGTCGATATCACGCGTCATGACTTCTTCGTCTTCGTCGATATCCCGCGTCATGACTTCTTCGTCGATATCCCGCGTCATGACTTCTTCGTCTTCGTCGACATCCCGCGTCATGACTTCTTCGTCTTCGTCGATATCCCGCGTCATGACGTCTTCTGTGACATCCCGCGTCATGACTTCGTCTTCGTCGACATCCCGCGTCATGACTTCGTCTTCGTCGACATCCCGCGTCATGACTTCGTCTTCGTCGATATCCTGCGTCATGACGTCTTCGGCGACATCCCGTGTCATGACTTCGTCTTCTACGACATCCCGCGTCATGACTTCTTCGTCAATATCCCGCGTCATGACTTCGTCTTCGTCGACATCCTGCGTCATGACTTCTTCGTCTTTGTCGACATCCCGCGTCATGACTTTGTCTTCGTAGACATCCCGCGTCATGACTTCTTCGTCTTCATCGACATCCCGCGTCATGACTTCGTCTTCGCGGGCATCCCGCGCCATGACTTCGTCTTCGCCGTCATCCCGCGTCATGACTTCGTCTTCGCCGACATCCCGCGTCATGACTTCTTCGTCTTCATCGACATCCCGCGTCATGACTTCGTCTTCGCGGGCATCCCGCGCCATGACTTCGTCTTCGCCGTCATCCCGCGTCATGACTTCGTCTTCGCCGACATCCCGCGTCATGACTTCTTCGTCTTCATCGACATCCCGCGTCATGACTTCTTCGTCTTCATCGACATCCCGCGTCATGACTTCTTCGTCTTCATCGACATCCCGCGTCATGACTTCTTCGTCTTCATCGACATCCCGCGTCATGACTTCTTCGTCTTCATCGACATCCTGCGTCATGACTTTGTCTTCATTGACATCCCGCGTCATGACTTCTTCGTCTTCAACGTCATCCCGCGTCATGACTTCTTCGTCTTCATCGACATCCCGCGTCATGACTTCTTCGTCTTCGACATCCCACGTCATGACTTCTTCATCTTCATCGACATCCCGCGTCATGACTTCTTCGTCTTCATCGACATCCCGCGTCATGACTTCTTCGTCTTCAACGTCATCCCGCGTCATGACTTCGTCTTCGTCGACATCCCGCGCCATGACTTCTTCGTCGGCATACCGTGTTATGACTTCATCTTCTTCGTTGACATCCCATGTCATGACTTCTTCGTCAACATCCCATGTCATGACTTCATCTTCTTCGTCAGCATACCACGTCATGACTTCGTCTTCGTTAACATCCCACGGCATGACTTCTTCGTCTTCATCGACATCCCACGGCATGACTTCTTCGTCTTCATCGACATCCCGCGGCATACCTTCTCCGTCTTCATCGTCATCCTGCGTCATGACCTCATCTTCCTCGTCGACATCCCGTGGCACGACTTCGTCTTCATCGTCATCCTGCGTCATGACCTCATCTTCCTCGTCGACATCCCGCGGCATACCTTCTTCGTCTTCATCGTCATCCTGCGTCATGACCTCATCTTCCTCGTCGACAACCAGCGGCACCACTTCGTCGTCGCTGTGTAGTGTCACGACTTCATCGTCGTCGACATCCCGCGTCACAACTTCGTCTTCGTCGACATCCCATGTCACAACTTCTTCTTCGTCGGCAGCCCGTGTCATGACTTCGTCAACAATCCGTGAGACGGCATCGTCTTCATCGACATCCTGTGCAACGGCTACATCTTTGTCGACATTCTGTGCGACGGCTACATCTTTGTCCTCCACAACCTCAAAACTTTGAAGTTCTTTGTGGAAGTCCCTTATTTTGTGTGTGAGTGTAATATTTTCCTGGTTGGCACTCTTTTTATCCAAAAGCAGTTTTTCACAGTCAAGAGCTCGAGCCTTGTCATGTTTTAACCTTTCAAGAAGCTTTTCGTAAACTGATTTGATTGTGTCATTCTCTTTCTGAATATCATCGATCTCAGCTTTCAGTTGATGATATTTTTGGACCCGAGATTCCATCACTTTACTGTCAACTTTCAGATCTTTGAGTTTGCACTTGAGGTTATAATTCAGCACAAACCTGGCCTGTTTCTCATCTTTTGCTGATGTATAAAGGACATCCAATTTTCTGCCCTCTTTCACTTTTGTGGAAAGGTCCTGAACCTGTTGATGGAGAGAAATGTTGTGCAGCGCTAATTCTTGGATGTCCCTCCGTTTCTTTTCTATTTTATGTGCCAGACGACCCTGCATAAAGAGTTCATCATTGAGGTCTTGAATCGTCTTCCGCAGTATATTGTTCTCCTGGCTCAACACTTTAACCTCTGTCTTTAAAATGTTATATTCAACCCCAAAATCTTTAAAAGGTTTAAGTTTATTATCCATTTGTACAATTTCTGTCTGGATATTATAGTTGCTTTGGATAAGGGTTTCTTTTTTTACTTCTGCCAACCTCTTTTTTTCCTCCAAGTCTACTTGAGCCTGTAGTTGTTGGTGCAGTTTGCTCTTTTCAGTTCCAAAGTATTTGTTGAAACCCTTAGTAATCTTATGGACTATGAGCCCTTTAAAATCACGACGTAAATCAGAGAAACTGCTATTTGGTTTTGTGGCGTCTGATTCACTATACGCTGGCCAAAGAGCGCAGAGGTGGCTTGCTTGTCCTTCATCGTCTCTCTGCAGGAGGGGGGTATCTTCCTCCTCAAACTCTTCACAAATTCCCTGTTTATGTGTGAACATTATGCATCCCCTTTATATCACTGTATGGTCTTCTCTGCCTTTGCTTTGAGTGTTTCTCTTCAGTTGACATCCGTAATGTTGCATTACTGCCTCCTTTATTTGACCTTTTTCCATCAACTGCGTACCTTCTGAGTGCCTCTCTCTACCTAAGAGAAGTGGAGGACAGAAAATGTGACATCATTTGTGACATCGTGTTCTGCCTTTGAAGAGTTCTTATTTTAAAATAAGAACACAAACCCCATCCACAACATGAAGGATCGGACAAAAGACGGACGTAGAACAACTGTCCAAAAAGAAGATTTAGAACCACAAAGGAACCATGAAGAAAACTTCAGCAAAGGGGAAAAAAGAGAACCCGATTTGAAATCCTGAAACCAACATTTATTTCATCTTTTTTTTTTAAACGTCATTTAAAATACAAAATATTTTTGCAACATTATACTAAAGAGTAAACCACTTTGACAGCCTTCCATGCTTCTCGTGTAGCTTCAACATTAACCAGAATGTCATATCCCACTGCATGTTTAACCACGATTCACACTCAAGTGTGCCCATACATTATCTGTCCATGCCGGCTCAATATGCTCCAAATTACATTTGTCGTGTTTATTTTTAAGTGCACACATTCAGGAACAAAGGAAAAAAAAAAAGGATGAGTCAGTTTCAGGAGTTGTCTAGTTTAGAACGACAGTTTTCCAACATGCTGCCTTCAAATACCCAATATTGTTCTGAATTAAAAGCAGAATTTATTGATTTTTTGGGGGGGGAAATGACAAATCCTACTTAATTGTGTGCCTTGTTATTAAAAACAATACAGGGGAAAAGAAAGGTGCATGAATCATCAGAGACGGAAACAATACAGTGTCACACAAGCTCAGTCACAAGTTAAATAGTCTCTTGATACCTGATGGGCTAAAACATTTCGAGCAAATTCACCTGACAAGATGAAAAAAAGGGAAAGAAATTGAATGAACATTTCACTGCAAATTAAAAACAAAACAAAAAAACTTGAAATGATCTCATTGCACACAAAGCCATTTTGCGCTCAAGCTCTCACCTCGGCACGGCGACGCTTCAACTCAAGCCGTTATTTACAAAAGAAACAGAAAGTATCTACTACATGTGTAAAGCCGACACGATGCAAAACCGAAAAAACTTGATGCAAGTTATGATAAATTCAGGATATGGAAATGTTCTCCTGGAAAAGAAAAGTATTGATTCTCCTGCTGAGTGTAGGTGCAGACTGCTTGACACACATCAGAAACATAGACACATTCATGGAACTCGAAAGCAAAAAAAAAAAAGTACACATCACGCACGCTTTCACATAGTAGCATGCATGCGCTTCACATGACACACGCACGCACACACACACACTTCTTTCATTTACAGCAATATAAAACTCACTGAGTGCCGCACTTGGATCGTGACAATATACACAGATATAAGGTTAAATGCATAAACCCAAGTCACCAGTGTGTTTATCATTTGGAGTGTAACAAGCAATAGTTTTCCATTCACATAAAACAGGTTACACTTGTTTTTCACATTCAGTATCATTACACAGATTTTTCTGACCCCCTTCCTTTTTCCCCCCCCCCCAAGTGCACAGAGTAACAGTTAAAGATCCGTCCCCTACCGGAGTCTGTCCGTGACAAAGTTGAGTCTGGTTCCCATTGGCAGTTACCTGGCAAGTACGCTGGCAGTAAGTTCGGAGCTGCTGAGCAACACTGATCCTCCGCGGGATGAGAAGGGAGAATGTTTTGAAATGAACTCCTGGGACTTTTCCCATCGGGTGTTGATCGGCTGTGACTTAAGGCTTCCCCACATTGTTTGCTTTAACCCTGAAAAATGGAATCGCGTGACGATGACATGATTGTCAACAAGGCCCTTAAAACAATCTGTAGTTGAGGCTAATTTTAGAAGTCTATTGTCAGGCTATTTTCAGACATAACCCAAACAGGCTATGTAGATGTTTCACTACTGAGCGTTCATATAGAGTTGCCCAGATTTTAATTAGCAAACTATTAAACGTCACCAAAATCCCATGGAGCTAATTCTCAATGAAGGTCCGCTCGCACGGCCTCTCCCTCTACCCGAGTGGCATTTCATGTGTGCTCTATGGGCATGAAGAGGGATGTTACTATGGATCTACGGCACTCGAAACCACGCTAAAGGGGTTCTGGGTCAACATTCAGAACCTACTTTTTGTACTCTCAGTATAAGCTACATGCAACAGCATTCATCTCCCTTCTGCCAGGAGCTGATAAAAAGGAATAGAAATTCCATTGGAAACTATTCTGGGGGGGGGGTAGCAGTTTGTTCTGACAATGCTAGGGGGCGGTAGTAGCTTGCGAAATAAAAAAAGGGTCCCACAGTGGATTTGATTCAAAGTGGAAGCACAGTGACGCAGATGGGGACACTGGATCGACCAAATCAGTGTGAAACTTCTCTTTTTTTCCCCCCCCTAATAAAACAGGTTGGAGCAAATATGAACGGGCCCTGACCTTAAAAACAGAACTTGTTATTCTACATACCACATACCAACTTCTACTACGAGTCAGTGTCCGAGTGGACACCGCTGCCAGTGAACCTCCATGTGTTAGATGCCATTTTAACACTGACAAAAAAAAAAAGAACCCCAAAAAAAACAATAGCAGTGCACCATGTACAGTCCCAACACACTGCTCAGACAGGATGGTGGTGAAATGCTTCAGTCAATGCAGATGTTTATGAATGTGATCGAAATGCATATTTAGTTACCTGTGGGTACTTTGATAAAATATAGATTTGGACACGTGGGAAAGAGGACGACACTCCTGCTCAGTCTAAGTGATAATACTCTATTGTACATTCCGTCTGCTTTTCTGTATTGCTCCCTCTCGCTCTCTCCTCACATTCCTCTTTTCACACCTTCAGTCAGTGGTCGTGGGGGGGTGGCAGGGTGGCGGTGTCAGTCTTTACCATGTCGAGTGTGTGTTACAGGATTCAGAGGGGGTCACAGTGTGACAGGGGGGGTTAGCGAGGGAGGGTGAAGATGACGGCGTGTCAGCAGTCTCGGTGACCGGTAGCCATGACTGCTCAAGCAACAGCAAACAGCTACCGCGGTTAGGGAGGAGGAGGCGGCGCCCACGAGGTCCGTCACCTTGGCAACTGTCACCACTGTCAGATGGTCACATTTGCGAAGGTGACAAGAGGAGTGGCCACAGCGCGATCACTGCAACAAGGCGGCGGCGGCTGCTGGCCTTTTAGACGAACGAGTTCATGGCGTTGACGGGCGAGGGCGCCTCCGAGCTCTCGTTGCCTTCGTGCGTGTCCTTCTCCTTCTTGCCGCTGTACTGGCCAATGAAGGAGCCGTCCTCGTTGAACTGTCCGTCCCCGCCCTCCCCGTAGTCCACCAGGCTGTCGTCGCTCTCGTCCCGGCGCACCGTCCCATTGGACGGCGTCCGGCTTCCTTTCAGCGGCTTGTGGTCTTCTGTGTCACTATAAATAGATTTGAAAGTGGGGGGGGGGGGGAGTTAGGAAATAATTCATACAATTTGTTCTGCAGTGGTCATAAACCTGAGTGTACACGGGGGGGAGGAGGGGGGACAGGCTTCTACTCAAGCATATGCATGTTATCAATAAGCTATCTGGCTTTCCTACTGCAAAACTTTACCCGTGCTTAGGGCTGAGCGATATGGCTTAAAGAAGAATATTTTTAGACGATGTGCCAATATGAGATGTATCGAGATTTAAAACTTGACTCCACCCCCAAAAAAATACAGTAATTTCTGTATTATTGACGTTACTATATATGGTGTAATTCTTGTACATTTACATGTGTTTTAAACAATGGAATAATATAGTAAAATTAAACTGCAACGGCCTTTAACACTGGAAAAAAAAAAAACAGACCAAAATATCTTGTCATGATATATGTCATGTGTTGACATATTGCCCAGCCCTAACCTTGACACACATCGTCTCCAGGGTATAAAAGCACAGCAGTCCGTCTTGACCACCGAGTGCAAAAATACACACGGAGGCTATTTGATTGCACTGCAGCAGCTCAACTGCACGACCTATACAGTACAGTATACATCCACAGTGTTAGTGCTGCTGTGACTGAAGCGTGGGGTGCTGAAACTTTGTGATTCAGGGTTAGTGACCACTGCTTAGGGAATCTTTCTGCAAACGTGTGCCGTTCAGTCCTTTGCAATGTAATAATAATAATAATAATAATAATAAAAAAAGCATTAGAATCCAAAACAATGTCAGTCAATATGCTTCTGCTTCACATGCGGTAATCAAAAATGCAACTAAGATTAACTGTTCCGTTTCTATTCTTTTTATGCTCCATTTATAGGAAACAATTCATACCGCTGGATGCAAGCTCTACAGTCATTCACTCTCTTGGCATTAGTGTATTTTAATGAAACTGAAACTAGGATTTAAATGAGGGAAGCCATAGAAGTAGAAAGATTTTAGTTCTATGTTTAGACCATGGTTACGGTGCTCACTATGTCAAAGCAGTGAGTTTGATGACCGTAAACTTTCTTCCTTGCGTTAAGATTTACCTAAAGCTTAAAAAGACATTTTTATAGGTTGCGTGGATTGCATGCTGGGATTGACGTGTCTCGTCTTACCTCTCCATAGACCTAAACCCCACCCCCCCCAAAACAAACAAAAGATAAAAATGGAAGGACACATGAAAAGCAATTCATGAGCTATATTATGAGTGTTTTTTTTTTTTTTTTAAATATGCTTTTCATAGACACAGACAAATGAGTTCACAACTCTAGAAAGGGCAACATTTAAAACGCTCAATGGCATCCAAATAAATTTCAAAAAAGTAACACAAAAAGTACCCAAATTATTCATTAATGACAACAGAAATGTGACAAGACAACTAAAAACTGGTGGGGGTAGCATATGGGATTGTTAATGGATATAACAGCCTGTCCGTTAGCCTCTCTCTCCTTTCCGTGACACACTTGAGGGATGAGTTCTGTTACAATCTGCTGTCTCACCATACGGTGTCACTAAATCTTACACACTGAACCTTAAATTAAAGGAGTGGGGAGCAGTGGCGCTTCCTCTAAGATGTTGTATTTACATTTCAATACTAAACGTGAGCTAGACCGCGTCACGGGTTCGTTCAGACTCAGCCGTTTATCACAGATGACTGATCATCTTAGGCGATTTTCCTATTCCCGTAGGAGCCTCCGCAATATAACCACTTGAAGCTCAGCTTCAACTGTTCTCTATAGGACAGTGTGGCAACAAAAACCCCAAAAAACGTTACTTCCAGGGAAGCTCAGCTTCTCTTTGGGTCAATGGAGCAGTGGGTGGGCGGCACGGACACTTGGTTTCTGCATGATGATTGGAGGAAGATTTGTATAGATAACTGGGCCTGAAATGAGCTTCCCCCGTTTCAAAGACCAGCAACCGCCACTGGTGGGGGACAGTTGTGTGGATATGGCTTTGTCTCTGTGGAGTGTTGGGTAATGGAGTCTGTGGAGTCTCTGCCCCCATGGTAAAATGTTCTACATACAATCAAGTGAGAGGAAAAAAAAAACCAAAATACTGATGAGTGAAGAATGTAGTTTTTCCTTTCTCACCTGTATTCTCCAAATGTCCCATCATCCTCCTTCATGGGCTGGATCTCAGGGTCTTGGTGAGCCTCTTCTTTCTCTTTAACTGTTGTTTTAACAGTGTATTTTTCTTTATATGTAAACGTTTCCACACAGCCATGTAAAGTGCTTGTAATTGCGATATACAGTTATGTGTATTACCTGGATATTTTCCACCTTTGTTCCTCTTGATGAAGCACACTATGAGGAGGACCAAAATGAGAAGCGCGATGGCACACATCAGTCCAATAAACCAGCCCTGGGTGGCAATGTCTACCTGCCGACTGGGTACAGCTAAACAGAGAGAAAAGGTGGAAATGATGATAAGCATAACTGCCTGTTTCACCTTGAATCCAAACTTTTAAAAAAATGGTGGGGTCTGTTTTCTTCATGCACAGATTAACAGAGGCTGTAAACACTGAAATGGAATATTAAAATGGGTTAAAATGCGATGTTTGTTCAGGTATGGATGGGGGGGGAGGAAAAAAAAAGAAGGGAAAACTAAAAGTTGCCATTGTAAAATGATGGATTTCTTAGTCGTGATTTGGCAACATGCTTGTACGCCATCTAGGGAAATGATTCTACGCTACATTCACGACTGTACATCTGACACAAAAAAAACAAGGTAGACAAAAGGTTAAGGACAAAAAGAACCAAACATTCATCCTGAGGCATGCCGCCTCACCTGGCACTGTAACCAACACTTCGTCTGTGCTGTGGATTGTCGCATCAGTCGGGTCTCTAGCTACCACACGCACCCTATAGGACGTCCCCGGCTTTAAACCTTTTATCATATGCGAGTGTGAACCGTTTACCAACTCCTTTTTCCAGTCCTCTTTACCTAGAATTGGAGTTGCAAATGGTAAAAGTGAAATTCATTTTAGGGGGTTAAGTATTATAGTTGACAGCTGGTTTTAGGTAAATTGCTGTAACTGGGCATATGTATGGTGGACATACAAAGTGCAGTCTTACTGTTTTCTACAATATATTCCACATAGATATTCTTATGGTGTCCGGAGTATTCCCAACTGATCGCGGCACCTTCTTCGGATACAGACGTGTTAACTGTGCCAAACACGGGGCCTACGGGAGGTGCTGAGAGGAAAAGGGTATTTATTCAAAAATGTATGACTTGAAGTCACTAGAAGTCTCAACTTTAACTTAATATACGACTGAAGGAAGCCAAAATGTTTTCAGTGTCAAACTGAAACCAGTTTTTTGGTTTGACAAGGGACACAAGTAAATTTAAGTCAATTTAAGATTTACAACAGAACCTCATGAGTAGGAATAGAAAATCCAATTTCAGTTTTTTTAGCATTTTCTGCCATCTTATACTAACCAAAACCAGTTATACAGTATTAAATGTATTAAAGCAGAGGTCTCAAACTCACGGCCCGGGGGCCACATGCGGCCCCCCCACTTGATGTTATTTGGCCCTCCCCTTAATATCAAGTTATAATGAGAAGTGGCCCACGACCTCCTACACCTGTAGCTCGATTATAGACAGAATATAATACCAATTATGATTGTTAGCTAGTGAGAGATCAATATCTTTATAACAGTAACACCTAAGATTGAGTGGTTTTCATAACAATTGTTATTTAATTTGTGGGGTTTTTTTTTTATTGTGAACTGGCCTCTACTCTTCCTTCCTTTCCCCCACCTCTCCTCTAATGCCATTAGAGTGCCATTTTTCCTTTCACCCTAACCTGTCTAGGCAGATGGCAGCACATGTTTGAGTCTGTCTTCCTGAGATTGTCTTCCTGTTAAAAAGGGAGTTTTTTGTATCATTCCATTTTTCAACACTTTTACTTTGCAATTCTGTGAAATAGCATCATGAATACAGCAATTACGCTATCGTGGCGGGATATTGCAATGTGATTTCAAGCTAATTTCCCACATAGTTGGACTTTTGTCACATGACCGGCCCCCTCATGACCCCTCATTGGCCCCCAGGGTAGTGTGAGTTTGGGACCCTTTTTCTGAAACATTCGCTCAAGTGGATTATTTTTGCAGTTTATTGACTAGAAATCTAAACGTGGCACAGTAGTAGTTGACACAGGTCGTGCTTGTACCCTTGTGTAACGGGGAATGTGGAGACTGAGTGATGGGGGAAGTTGTGTGAGGGGGCTCTGTGGGGCCTGGAAGAAACATGGAAAAAGAGTGAGAATACACACCATAATAGTAAAACAAGAGAGAAATCTGCCATCAACAAAAAAAAAAGGTCATCTGGTTCAAGCGTTGGGCCTGCCTGTCATGCATATTATTTGGTTTATAGTTTAAACTACTCAATTTATACTGTCCAGCTTAGCATCAGCAGCTAACTGTGTTAGTGCTACAAGGGGAACAATTCACAAGCATCATGCGAGAGCCATAGATTTCATAAAAATGGACGTAGTCTTCCTGTTGTAGAACAAACTCGCCCTTTGTAGCCTCCAGATTTGCAATTTCACCTTCGAGACCATTACTTTCAAGTCAGACAAGCAACTTGATAAATAGGCACATTTTCCCATTCAAATTAAGGTATTTTGGCAACCAGCAGTCACCCCATCTTACTTCCTAGGCTTCGACTTTCAAACTGGAATGCTACGTCCAATTATTTAACCGTACAGCGTATGGTGAGAGTTAAAGAAACAAACAGTGTCTAACTCCTATAATGATAGAAGTACTGTGCTACAGCAGAATACAGCCTATAGATTCTATCCAAATAGGACACAAGCTCAGTTTGCAGATGCCAGGAAAGTTTGCCACACTTAAAATCCCATCTTATCACACTGTAAGTCTGCAAACATGCTAACTTAGTCACATGCAGGGGGAAGTAAAGAAAGCAATGCCAAGTAAATATATCTGGGAGAATTAAAATTAGCATGCAGGGACTTCTCGTGGCAAACTTGGTTTACCTTTGCCCGGCTCTACTGTGGGCTGAGTATGAGCTTCAGAGAGAAAAGAAAGAGATAGGGGGAGTGTAAGTTTGAGTGGGGTTTGTGTCATGATTGTCTCCACGTGTATCCCTCATACTGAAAACTGTACTCCTTAATGTGGTTGCCGATGGAAGGCCCAATGCCATTTCTCTTCATTTTGACCCCATCACCTACGCTTTGCCCTTTGGAAGTGAATTATAAGAGGTCGTGGTTAAAACCTAGCCGTACGCAATGGAGCACCCCTTCAGAATTGTGACATGTTATCAGACATAATGTGTTTTGCCAAAGATTCAACATGCCAACATACAAAAAAAAAAAAACAATCCGATAGTCGCGATCACGGACAATAGGCATTATTATGCACTCATCTCCTACCCTACATACCTTCATGCCTCTTTGGCATGTAGGATTTTTGGATGTTACCCAATACTAGCGGGCAATGCAGAGTGCCAAGTTGCAGGTATCAACAAACATGGCGACCCACTGAAGGAGGTTATTTTATTGTGCTCAATCTGACATAGAAACACAAGTGGATTTCGCAGCGGAGGAACATAAGATCACTGAATGCGAGTTTCATTATCATGTAGATGGATGTAATTTCGCACCATCTCGCAGATGCCATTTGAAAACTTTCCACCATTTTTAAATGCCTGTATAGAGTCTTCTTGTCGTTTTCCTGACTAGACTATTGACTGACTCTGAAATCTCCACGATTTCTGCTGGTATTGCTCCATTTCAGCCATCATCGTAAGCTCTCCTGTGACAAGCTCATTGACGGACGAAATTAATGCAAACTATTGATAGACTCCGCTCCGACTCCATAGTATTAATGTGCCCTAATGCTTTAACCACTGTACTTGGGTTCATATACACAGGACTCACCTGTGTCCATGACTGTGAAACCTTCCTCAGTGATGATGTGCCCAGAGCCCTTGATTGTCTTTGCACTTAAGTAAAACTTGTAGAGCATGCTGGCATTCAGATTTCCCAGAGTGATTCTGGTCTCGTTGGCAAGGAAATTCATGTATTTGGCTGGACCCACTTCATTGGTGTTGTTGACTGTGGTGAGAGAGTTAGAGACGTAAAACATTATTTTAACCGATATTCAAATGCACCATAAAATATAATGTTGGAATATATATGTGTCAGGCAGCTGGTAAGATTACCTGCTTGATATTTTAATGTATATCCAGCAAGGCGTCCATTGCTGTTTTTTGGTGGACCCCATTCCAGAGTTATTGAGTCCAAACTGGAGCTGACGATGTTCAGAAAAGATGGAGACCCTGGGACTAGAAACACAATCAGAACTAGGTCAGGTTCTGACTTTCAAACAGAACCAATCATTGTTCTCTGTGGATGCTGTGGGTAATTGATAGAGTAGCTCAGGTGGTTGCTATGGTGATTCTGATTGGAGTTATTGGAACGAGAACTTGTCAGATGTTCTCAGAGCAGTGCTAATAATATTACTAGCCAGCCAATGGCAATTTTAGATATACATGGAGCAGAAAGGTGATTAAAAGTGATGGACAGGTCTGAGTATTTCAGAAACTGCTGAAATATTGGGATTTTCAAGCACAACCATCTCTAAAGGATAACGGACAGGCTTGAAGCAGATGAGGTAGTGAGCAAAAGACCACACTGGGTCCCACTCTTCCAAAATTATTAGGTGTCATGTGTTCCCAATAAAGTTGCTTGTAAGTGTATACCATGTATACTAAATGCTAAGCTAGGGCAATAACCATGAGGTAAATGAATTTAGGAAGCAAAATGAGCATGTGGCACCATGGTGGAGTTTCCTCTACCAACCAACCATATAAGTCAAATGTAAGCAAACACACCTCCCTCAGGTGTCTCAAATGTCTTGTTGGGGCTCGGAGGCCCATCTCCTTTGCTGTTAAAGACCTTGATGAAGAGTTTGTAGAGGCTGTAAGGCTGGAGGCCTGGTAGACGCCCCTCGCTACGGTTCCCACTGAACATCAAAACCTGCTCCTTATGATCCTTCTCCTCCTCAGTCTCATGCAAGCCGCGTTCACGCCAGTAGAATACCTGGACGAGACACAGAAGTACATGGGTTTTTTGTTGAGATTTTAAAGCACTTAACTTTCTGCAGACCTAAGATGGGGCAAGACCATTCAAGGCTTTATAAGTAAAAAGCAGAATTTTAAAACCGTCAGTGCAACGCTGCCAACACAGGAGTGATGTGCTCTCGCTTGCGAGTTCCAGTCAGCAGACGTGCAGCCTGGCTAACACCAACATAGAGTGCATTACAATAATACAGTCTAGTAGAAATCAAAGCATGAAAGAAAGGCTTGACCTTTGCTAAAAGTCACAATTGGAAAAAAAAAAGAAGCTGGATTTGACCACTGAATTTATCCTTAGATCCATTTTAAAATCTTATTCAATTTTAGTTCGTTAGTTAGTCACAGTAGGTTTTTTAGTCTGAGCAACAGTATCCAGAGCCATTGGGACATTGGGGACACCACTTAGTCAAAACAAGATGACCTCAGTCTTGTCCTCATTAAAGCTAAGAAAGTTCCAGGCCATCCAGGCTTTAATGTCTGCTAAGCAGTCAAACAAGTGCTGTACTTCAATGGCATGTAGATTTGGTGTAAAAATTTAAAAGAGATGCCATGCTTTTTGATAACAGCACCCAGGGGGAGCACATATAACGAAAATAAAATGGGCCCCAGAATGGAGCTTTGGGGGACTCCATGTGGGAGAGGAGCACATGACCAAAAATCACCAAGACTGACAGAAAAACATCTTTCAGACAGATAAGACCAGAACAATTCTACAGCAGTTCCCCCAATGCTCAAATAGAAGTATGCAGGTTAGGTTTTTTTTTAGTAGGGGCTGGACCACAGCCTGTTTAAAATACAATAGTACAACACCAGTGGCAAGGCTGCTGTTAACTATGGCCACGATGCAGGTGGCTCAGCAGCAGGTTGTATAGGGGTGATACCTTTAGGACTAAATCAAGACTGAATTTATTTTTATGACTTAAAATAGAATTGTGAACAAGACAAGATCATTTTACATTTGAGATTGGTTTCTTATAATCCAACTATGTGGGTCATGCTTAAGGTTTCTTTCCCCAAAAATGTTCCCTTAATATTTTTTTTCATTATTTTGTCATAACAGCCTGGAGTGCATCACATGATGGACTGAATGTAACTGCAAACAGTTATCATGTACTACTTCGCTGGAGGTTTGAAAACTCACTCTCAGACTAAAGGTCTTGAAAGGGATCAAGTTTATATGGAGGGATTCAGTTTCTATTGAAAACTTGGGTGAGTTTTCATTCATGTCACAGCCAACTAAACATGAAACAAAACTCCTGAGGTCATACCCCAAACACTTGTTTTGTCATTAAGCTTTGTTTGCCCATCCCTACATACAAGTACCAACACATGAACAAAAAAAAACATTCCCCTCATTCAACACATGCACACAAATACATTTCCCCTCATTCAACACACACACACACACATCCCCCAGCACCCATTTCCCTCTGGGAAATGGCGCCTCTACCCATATATATACACACCTGAAAAGGCTGACTCGTTTAAATGATCCAATAAGGTGCAGACACACATGTGGGCGTAAAACAGGGAGGAGCCAAGAATGGCATTGTGAAGCACAGCATGTGTTGTGCATTCCCTTTGATTGAACCATGTGTTGGCTCAGCTAAATTCTGTCTTTTCTTCTGTTGTTTTTTTACATTTCATATAGTTTATTGCCAAATGTTTGAGCTTTTATTTTGATATTCTTAAGGCTGGCCTATATACATATATTGGCACATATAGAAGCAGGACATGAATGTCCGGTAAAAACATAGCAGTGAAAGACAGAACCACATTAGAGGTCTCATTTAAAGGATATTTATTTCCTGTGACATTTCAAGCACACTGGCAGTTTTAAGAGCCTTTAAACTGAAGGCCATGTGCTGAAATTAGGAGCCTGGAGAAAAAGGGGAAAATGCTTTTTTTGTGGCTGGGTTATTGTTCTCATTAAAAGTCAATTAGACAGAATGCTTTCATGTGCATTTAATGCACATCACTCGTGCACAAATGTGACAAACGAAGCAGCAACGACCAGCATGTGCTTTCTAAACCAGAACTCAGTCAAACAATACCTTGTATCCCTGCAGGTTCCCCCTCACTGAATTGGGAGACACAGGTTCCCAGTGTACTTCTGCTAGTGTACCGTTATTGACCATGACCTGTATGCTCTCAGGTGCAGACAGTGGCACTGAAAAACATGAAATGGAAACAGGAATCAACAACGATTAAACGATTAAAAATAATCAGATTCAAACTTTGGTTCAAAAAGGAAAATATATCACAACCACCTATGAAACTAAAAGGCAACACACAATGTCTAAACCCTCGTACTATTCTGTCAATGCACAGTATTACTTTGTAACTGGCCTGTGATCAGTTTTGACCAATAATAGCTAAAATTGCAGTATTCATTTGACTTACAGTCTTCTCCAGAGTACCCAACCACTAATTCAGGCTCAGGTCCGCTGCCATAATCATTTATAGCTTGGACTTTAATTTCAAACGGCACAAAGGTTGGAGTTCCAGTCATGATGAACTTGGAGTCGTTGGCCACATTTTGCGATGACCAGTCTGTGTCCGTGTCCTTCTGTCGCCACTGCACTTTGTACTCCAAACCCGGTCCATTGGACTGGAGTCCTGTCAGTTGCTGTACAGAAGGAGCAATTGATTAAGTCTGCTGCGGAAAAACAACACTGACAGAATTATAATTATAGGCCCACAGCGATGACATGTCAAACCAATAAAAACTGCTTACTGTCCAGGAAATGACAAGGCTGCCAGGTTCTGTTCCTACTACCTGGACATCAGATGGGTTTTCATCAGGAGCTGTGAACACCAAAGAATCAAGACTCAATCTGTGACTGTTTTAGATTTCAAACCCCTCCAAAAATGTCTATTATTCTTTGTTAGATAGGGGTGAGAATGGAGAGCTGTTTGTTTCTATGTGGCCCTGCGATGGATTGGCAACCGCATGATTGGATGGATGGATGGAATAATATTCAGTACCTGCAGGGTTGGTCCTGTATTGGCGCGAGGGCTGGCTGGGGTCACTGTAGCCCACATGATTTAGAGCCAGTACTCGGAAAGAGTAGTAGACGAACGGAGAGAGGTTTAATTGTGCTGTGGTGCTCGTGCCTGCAACATCAGTCAGGTTGTTCCAGGTTCCTGGCTGGTGCAGTAGATCCTCATATTGGATCAAGAACTCTGGGGAACATTAAGAAATATTCACATTTTAAGAACGTGTTGATGATTATTAACAGATTTTTCCTGTGGTTGACGTCAGTGATTTCTCATTGTGCCCAACTACCACTGAAATTCATTGATTTGCTTTTGTTTTCACTTGCTATCATTCATAGTTTGGGGTTTGGCAGTGGACGGGACACATTTTGCTTACTCTGAGTGGGACTGTTGTGGTCGTCACCAGGGATCCAGGTGAGCTGAACACTCCTGTCTGTTTGGTCCGTCAATTCTAGGTCAGTTGGAGGGTCAGGTTTCTCTGCAGGCACAGTAAGAATCTTAGGACCGACTGAAAACACTTAGAATGAGTGCGTTACAACTAAAGATTGTTCAATCTGTTTTTGATAAAAAAACAAATGAGGTGTAGATTAATGTTTTTTTCTCCTTTTAATTAATATGTGCATAAATCAAATGCAAAGTAGTGAATGGCAGATATATGTTAGCAAAAAAAAGAGCAGATAGTAAGGGTGTGCTTCCTTGAAAGAAAAGCTGGTTTTTTTATTAGTTTTGTTTTTTAAAAACCTTTACGCTTTAATGACACAAGACAAATGTTGGAAGGGCTTTGTAACCTATGAAAAAATAATGCATTTTATGTACATTTATTTAAAAAAAGAAATACATCTGAGGGAGTTTGGAAAGTTTGTCAGAAGGTTCAGGTGTTGTCACTTGTGGCTGATTAAGCTGCAACTCAGGTCTAATCAGGCAGCTGAGTGAAAACAGCTGAGTGGGAGCGCCACAGTGCTGCAGAGCATTTTCCAAACATTAATCTTAATATGGTTCAACATAAACTGGATGACATTTATATCATATGATGTAATATGCTCATACAAAGATGAGTGACAGAAACAGACAGAAAAAAAGCAGCTACAAACAAACACAACTTATGATGCTGAAACAAAAATAACTTGTTACTGGAGATGATTAAACAAAAATAACTTGTGACTGGAGATGATGAAACAAAAATAACTTATGACTGGAGATGATAAAAACTACTACACTGTTTGTTTACCGTAGACAATAGCCGGAGTAGGAGTTGCCTCTGTGACCACAAGAAGCAAGAGTAAAGTGCAAGAAGAGGGACAGAAGTTAGTGGCAGATATTGTAAGAACAGTGGAAAAGCAGGAGAATTCCTATGGTTATGATTCTCAGAAGATAACAGAAGGTAAGGTTAGGAAAATAGTGAAAACAGGACACAAGGAAAAGGCTACCTAGCTTACCTAGCTTGTTTACCTAGCTTAATTCTTGTGTTAAAAGAAGAAAAGTCAACAGTCAACAGGCATTTACCATATTTCACTCAAGAAAAAAATGGTCTCATTCTTTTGCATGTGTTTATGGATTGTTGAATACATTTAAATTAATCAATGACTTGTCTCTATGGGGATAAAACTTCATGGGGAAGTGTTTAATCATCTGATTGGAATCACCTGTGTGTGCTGCACTCTTCATAAACAAAAGTCCACTAAACCCCTGGAACAATGGGCCTTTTATACTAAAACTAAACCTAATAATTGAAATTATTTCTTTCTTTCACATTCAGCACCAGGAGGCTTTGCTGATTACAAATATGTACGATGTGTGTGGATCGAGTGAAAAATGACTGAGCTGTGGCAAATTTGTTTGTGCGCCATAGGTTAATAACATTCAACTGTACAGTAATACGGTTTCGGACACATGTGGAGTGAAAGATCTGGGGGCTGCAAGAGAAGTAGGACAATTTACTTTTAAAGCACAAAAGCTGAACGACTTGGAGTGGGTGACATCACACACTCTCGAGGACGTTATACACACACGTTAGAGAAGCTAGGATTTGAGATATATTGAGCGTGTGTGTGTGTGTGTGTGTGTGTGTGAGTACATACCAACAACGGTCAGCATGGCACTGGCTGAGTCTCGGTCCAGAGTTGTGTTGACGATGCAGGTATAGGTACCCTCGTCTTCACTGGTCACATCTTTGATGTTCAGACGGTCTGTGTCCACCGCAAACCTAAATTAGCCCAAGCGAGAAAACATTTAAATCAGTTCCCTGCGACACCGCTGGATAGATGATGTTGTGATTTAAAACGATGGGCTCTATTTTTATTGATCAAAGCAAATGATCTTCATCTCGTGGATGCTTCTAGGGCATGTTCACTTTTGCCAATAAGGGCTCGAGCACTCATTCCTCCGAAAGGATCACATTTTTTAAGCACTATACGTTGGTGAAAACGGACGACAGATGCTACGCAAATCAGAACTGGCAAAGTTGTGTCCCCAAAAGTGAAACCGGGTGGGACAAAGCCAAAAACTAAGTTGCACAGAATTTCACAAAACTTGGTGGAAACAGCCAAAGATGAACAAAAAAGTCTATGGAGACCATGGCCTCAACTCAACAGGAAGTCGGCCATTTTGAATTTGGTGTCCATCTTGGCATGTTTGGTAAAAGGACCAAGTCGTCTGAGCATGTTAATCGTACCAACAAAAAGAAAAGAGTTATCAAGATGAATGGCAACAGTCAGTATTTATGTAACACTTTTCTAGTCTTGATGACCAATTCACCCATTCATGCATCTAAACACTCATATTTCATACTCATTCCGCATGGGGTTAAGTGTCTCACCAAAGGACACATCAGCTTGTAGACTAGCGGAGCCGGGAATCAAACCCACAACCTTCGAGTTGAAAGAACACACGCTCTACCGCTGAGCTACTGCCCCCGCCTTGAGACAATGAGGTCTCACAGATTTGAAAGGGCGTGGCCACGGCAACCATACATTGACAGATCAGCTCAAAAGTCAATAGCATAGCGCCACCCGCTGGCAGCACGGTGGCTGCGACCGACCGCATAATGCTGCTTGCAGCTTTAATCATTCAGACTTGGCGCAGCTTCGTGCTTGATATAAGACGTGATTCTCACTGTAACGCCAAAGTGTTTCGTACCTTCCATCGTCCGGCAGTTCTGCATTGTCTTTCAGCCACGTCATGGTGGGAACGAGGGAGTGGTCGTGTTTGACTTTACACTCGAACACAGCGCTCATTCCTCTCTGCACCACCTTGTACTCTGGCTGCCTCAGGATGCGTGTGGGCTCTGTGGGAAGATAGAAAGAAAATTGCCTTGATCTTTGCTATCCACCATATTATTACTATCCTCCAATGTTACATTTCCTCTGATGCCTTTGTGTTTCGCTTCCGCCCTGAGCATCGTACCATGAGTTTGTTGTTCTTCTAATGGAAAGCAGATTCATACAGCAGCTATATTACATTCCTGACACCTGTATAAAATGTCATCACCAGTAGGGGTCTCTGTTTCACTGTGTGTGGAAATGTCCCCAGGTACTTTGCTTTTAGACAAAAGGTTCTGGATCTTGTCGGCTAAATCAGTAATGAGGAGGTTCCTCTCGATTCTGGGTTTGCTGCTCATGGAAGAGACTTGACGATGGTGGAATTTAGCAGTGATTAAAACGTACTTAGATCTTAACAAAACAGAAAACAATAAACCAATCTTTCCTTATCTTCTCTTTGATATAATCCATATCAACTGAGAGCAGATGTGTGAGTATAAATCAAGCTCAACACTGAAACCAACAGTATCATTGTGTGTAGCTATGGACCCCAGCTCACCTTTAACTTCCAGGAAAACATGGTTCTCCTTGATCCCCAGGTTGTTGGTGGCAATGCAGGTGTATTTTCCACTGTTTAGTGGCTGGGCCACGTGGATCTCCAGCGTACCATTTTCATGAATCACATACTGGTCTCCATCCTTAACGCTGGTCTGACTGTCTTTGAACCTGCACACAAATGACAGAGATCATTATTGTAAATAATGATAATAATAATGATAGACAGTACTTTTTTGGGAAAATCATTAAATACGTAAGTGTGTACATCTAAATCATACCATGTGATGGTCGGTAATGGTGAGCCAAAGGAGGAGCAGTGAAGGAGCGCCGGGTTGTTGGTGATGACCTGGTACACTTGGTTGGGTGGAGTGAGCACTCTCGGTGGTTCAGCTGTGGGAAGACAACCAAATGTCTCAGCAACTACTTCTTGAAAGTGGACTGTACATGAGAGATTCTACCACAGTGTTTGAATATGTTTCCAGCTACAGAGACAAACTCACCAAGAACACTGACAAAAGCGTTGGCCATCAGGTAGCCAAACTCATTGGATGCATTACACTGGTAGACAGCGCTGGATCCTGACTGCACAGTGCTGAGGATCACAGTGTCGTCCTCCACTTTGCGACTCTTGTCCTCAGGAGTATCTAGCACCAGACCAAACGTCATGTTTCAATCAAGTTCTTACACAAATACCGATACCAAAGCCTTTTGTAGAACAACATAAGCATGGTGTCGTTTTACTCACTTGCTATGGGGACTCCGTTGACAAACCAGCTAATCTGTGGCTTGGGTTCTCCATTGACTCGACAAGTCACAATGCCAGTCTCATTTGGGGCGAGGATCAGGTTCCTGGGGGCACTGATCCAGAAAGGAGCCGCTGTGGATGAACAAGAATAAAGAGGAGTGAGAATTGAACAAAATAAAGTTGTTTGATCTCATAGGGCATAGGGCAATAGGGAGGGTACAATCTGAACTGTTCGCCAGTCCAACGCAGGGCCACACAGGAAGCAACCACATGGGGAGAATAAGGAAACTCCATGCAGAAAGGCCGTTGTTCCAACCAGGGCTCGAACCCGGGGCTTCTTGGTGCAAAGGCAAGAGCACTAACCACTACACCAACCTACCACCAACAGCTTTTTAATGTCTCATCGTACTTTGCATCTTTACTTTTCAGTTGGCTCAAATATTTATCAACTGAGAATTAAATAATACACACTTGAATTGAAATTGACAAGAGTCGGTGTGCATACCTTTAACAGTGACCTTGATGACATGGTGCGCAGTTCCCAGTTTGTTTGTGGCCGTGCAGCGGTAATCTCCAGCATCAGCCTCGTTCACATCAGAAATCTTCAGCATTTTTTTGAAGTTGTGCAAGGAAATCCTGCTGCTCATCAGTTCGCCTCCATCCTTCTGCCATGAGATCTCTGGAGTGGGCCTATCACGGAAGACAAAACACAGCGTTGGTAAGCTGAGCTACCGTCGCCCTGACAGTTGTTGCTCCCAATAAAACCCTGAAACGTCCCCAGGTCATTTTAAAAAAAAAAAGTTTTGCGAGGAGAAACAAATGCTGTCCTGACATATTTTGTTGTCATTATTATTATTTTTGTCAAAATTGCATCACCCAGTACATATATATATATATATATATATATATATATATCGCAACCGATTCACACTTACAAGCCCTCAGCGATGCACTCCAGTACCAGAGTCTCTCCTCTCAGAACCATCTGGGTGCTAGCGGGGCCCAGAGGCAACATGAAACCCGGGCGATGCTCCCCCTCCGGTCTGTCTGAACACATGAGGAAATGAAACCACATCAGAACCAAGGCCACAACATCAATGTTTGAGTTACCCACACAAAGGACAGGACAGAAGGAGAGTCCAATATACACCGGTGATAAACTGGTTGGTCAACATGAACAGGTGGGATAGATCACATTAAAAACAGTATGAGCACTGACAATAAGGGAAAAAAGAGGAATCGCCCTGCAGGGAGGTAGTTTGTTGCTATGGTAACATGGCCGATCTTGGTAGAAAGCAACCCTGAAGTCACATAGATGAAGATTGTGCATGTTGTCCTTATCAGTACTTTAAAAGTAACGAAAAATAATCATGAGCGCACCAACTTCCAATTCAGAGCGTGGCGACAGATGAAGATGCAGATGTTAAAATGAACATACAGCTGTCTTTGCTCATCACTGAAGTCAGCTTGATGCTGCTGGTGGTTGAGTTTGCTGATAATTAATGTCACGCCAGCATCAAATGTACACATTTACTTTTATCCACAGCGACTTACAAGGGAGTTGAGTATTGAACTGGGAGCTTGCATTGCTAACTTTGTACAACCTGCCAGGGGTGGAGTTGAACTTGTAACTATGATGTCTCTGCACACATAAAAATAAAATAAAATAAAATAAAATAAAATAAAATAAAATAAAATAAAATAAAATAAAATAAAATAAAATAAAATAAAATATAATAAAATTAAATGTAGTTCAGAGCTTGGTAGATAAATGTTACATAAAAGTGATGTACACATTATAAATAGAAAATATTTGACACTCTCTTTAATTTGCATCAGAATGAACTTTCACATAAAATTGACCAGATAAAAAAAAAAGTATTTTTGATATTTAATTGTAGAGGAGGGGATTGAGGTCAAGTTAAACGTTGGGTATGGTTATGCCAGGGAGTAAAAGCAGGGCTGGGTTTACACTGAGAGGAGGCTGAATGAATCAACAACACTCACCGCTACCGAACTCAGTGATATTGTGTAAAGCAGCCACAGTCTCATTCATTCTTTCCACTGTAATATAACAGAAATTCATGAGCATGCACATCGAGGACATACAGAGGCGGTTTCCTGCATTTAATTTACTAATATTACTGCTAAAATATGGTCCCAGTATAGGTGTAACATAAAAAGCTGTTTAGACAGAGCTCGTACACCTCTTCCAAGGTTAAATTCAGGCCATTTTCAAGCTATTTCAAAAACTTACAGCTGTGTTAACTCACATAATTTAAGTAAGAATACTTAAAGTACAAACACAAAATTATTATTTCACTTTTTTAAATCAAATAAAAAGAGATTGTGTTATGCTATGAGCAACCAAAATTTGATTTTGCAAAACATGAAACACGGAAGTTGTATATTTCAAAATATGCAGAGCAGTTTTCATTTTACAACTTGTTTTAATTTCTCCTATCCTATAAGCAAAAGCATTTTTCAGGCACCTGTATAAAGCAGAATACAGGATGACGAGCCATTGAAAAAGCCTCCAAGTAAACTAGTGACTGCAGAAACTAAAACTCCTAAAGAGTTTATTTCAGCTCATGCCAAACTGCTTTGACTTACTGTCGAGCACAGTGACTGAAATGGGCTGTTTCTGCTGGATGGTCCGTGTGTGAGGGAAGCGGGCGTAGCAGATGTAGTCGCTCCTGGTGTCTTCTGGGAGAACGTTGGCAAAGTACAGGTCTCCGTTCAGGGCCTGGGACACGCGCTGATCCAGCGGGAGCTTCTGAAGGTCTACAGATAGTGGGATTGTTAATCACTGGTTGTATTTACCAACATTTGAACCACATTTGATTCACATATCAGGATGTTTACTTAGTTTTAAGGAACTGGACACACACACTGAATGATTTAATATTTATCTGTGTGCATTTGACAAATAAAAGTCCTTGAATCTATGCACAAATACCTCACTGTGGGTAATATGACAGTGGCATGTTGGATAAATATGCAAATGACTTACTGTTATCCATCCAGAGTATAAGAGGAGGCGGCAGCCCAGCAGGGGGCCGGCACTGCAGCACCAGGGAAACCCCTCTCTGCACAGTGATGGCGTCATTTCTTTCCTTTGACCACAGGGGGGACCCTGCGAGTCACATCACACACAAGTGTTGAGGGCTTTTGTTCACAATCACTCTAGCAAGTATTAATAAAAGTATTAATAAATAAAAAGAATTCGTACTGGACTGCCTGATGACAAAGTTGTTGGATACAGCCGTGCCGTGGTCATTATGGGCTGTACACTGGTACGTCCCTTCGTAAGCCTCCGCTTTCTCCCCACTGATGTCAATGACCAGAGTTCCTGAACCGGGCTTCATCAGGACCTTGGAGTCTTTCTCAACATCAAAGTGGGTCCCATTTCTCGTCCAGGAGAAGCTAAGATAACAATAAAGATGAATAAATACAATATCTCTATATATTGTTGCAAACGGACTTCAATCACTGATCTCATAGCAGGGACTTGGATTATAGCTGAATATAATCTGAGAGACTGGCGGCAAATCGACACCGTGGCAAACTCCCTCTGCCAGGTATCTCTTAAGCTATTGCTCTCCGTAACAACAGTTGCTATGGTGATCCATATTTCCACACTGCTTCGGGTTACGTTACCCTCAGCAACACATCAGTAATTTCAGACAGGAAATCTCTACAGTCTCAGCTCTTCTCCTGCTATTGTGCTGTCGAGCGGTAAAGAAAACAGTGGATTATGCAAACAATGTGAACTTTCTCTGTTTCATATGCTGGGATAAGTCAAAGTGATCGTCTCACAAGGGATGCGGCTTCCCCTTGGCCTCACAGTGGATGACGATGTTCTCCCGCGGATCGAAGATGTAATCTTTTGGGGACTGCAGCGTTATAGTCGGGGGCTGAGGCACTGGAGGAACACAAACGGAAGTGTTCAGGGTCAGACGCACAAAAAGGCATGCACGGACACAGCACACTGGAACTTGCATAGGTCAAGCAGAGGACAGGGCAAGCGACATGCAACATGCAGCCACACCTGAAACACGCCCAAATCATTTGAGCACCACTCCAAAACAAGCAACGAATGAAAGAAGCGCAGGCGCCTTTAAATATTCCGCATGCCTCGACACACGGTGACAAATGAATTCAGTTCAGAAGAGCAAAAACTCCACACTCCGAGTCAGCCAACTTACATCCTTCCAGTACTTTAGCTTTTAGTCCATCATGAAACGCCATTTCATAGTAGGTAGAATGTCGAGGAAAAGTGTGTTAGTTTTTGCAGTGATTGGAAAGAACAGCAGAATCAGATTAAAATAAATAACATAAATCTTCCGGGTACTTTTAAGCATCTGATCGAGCCTGCCTGAAATTGAACGGCCATGCGCGGCATAGGTTTTTTTTCAAGCAGGAACAATAAATGCAAGAAAAGTAGATGGAATATTAAAGGTCCAGTGTGTAACATCTTTGACAGGGTTTTGTGGCCCAAATTTAATATACATTTAATGTACATTTAGGAAATGTTTATAACCACTATAGAATAAAAAGCTGTAGCCTTACAATAAGCCTTTTACATGTACTTTAGGAATCTAGGCAACACCATCTTGTGCCGTTTCAAAAGACCAAAAGGGAAAAATTAGGGAAAAATTAGACAAAGCAGGTGTTTTAAAGAAGACACTTACTCCAAAAAAAACTATGCTAAGCCCATAATAGGCGAATAGAGTGAAATCTCACCATTAGATGTCATTAATTCTTGCACACTGGACCTTTAAGGGAAACGGTTTCTCAAAATGTTTCTTAACAAGAAACAACCACATGCTAAAACATGCAAAAAGTCTTTTCTCGTGGTTCTCACAGAAAGAACAAGTGGTTAAAAATAGCACAAATTTAAAGGTCATGAAGTTGTAAGATATGCATCCTGAGAGTAAATGTGATCTCGGTGGCGGTGATACTTACGATCAAGGGGCACTTCTAGCGCTGAAGTCATGTGACTCAAGAATATCAATAGTGCAGCTCCGGAGCCTGACACCCACACCATATTCCCGTCAGCGGTCGAGTGTGCCATGGTAAAAGCCTTTTTTTCCCCCCAAATTCAACAGCAGTTGGGGTCGTGGACAAGGTGAAGTCTGGATCCACACTACAGAGAGGAACAGTGTGCGGGTTAATGTGATGTTTTTATTCAATTACGTACATTGACTCTGACTGCATTATCAGAAAAAGAGCTGTCAATAAATGTCACATCCATCAAGTGAAACGTAAACCTGCCGTCGACGACACAGAATAACAAAAACTATGTGTGTGTAGAAGTGAATTATGGACACAGACATAAACATTTAGTCTGAACTTTTGTTACATTTAACTGTGAACTTAGGAGAGCCTATCATTCTGCCAGTGTAAAGACTTCAGCAGCAGAAGACAAAACAAACCCGATTTCAGCCATTTTAACTGACGCTCTAATGCTGGAGAACCCACGAGGAGTGCACTTGAGTCTATAATTCTTTAGTAAGTGTAACAGCTGCCAACATCTTGGTGCATTCTGGTGCTTAAAGTGTTCACGTTTGCATTCTTCTCTACAGCAGTGGTTTCCCAATCCCTGGGCCCGGGACCAGTAATAAGCCACCACAGGGCCACATCGAGACAAACACTCCACTCCACACCTACAGTCAGTATCCAGGTTTGCCTAATCCCTAATCATGTTTTTGGACTGCGGGAGGAAATCCAGAGTACACAGTTTATCACCAGCACGTCCTGTTGTATATTACTGTCTACTGTACTTAATCGAGAGGGTAAGACCAAAGAGAGTGGAAGAGAAGGAGGGAAAACAACACGACTGAATGAATTCAATGCATGCTAAATCTTCCAATCTAATTATGGAAAGGGCAATAATGATATCATGCAAATGTAGTGGCCCGTCTTCAGATTAATTACAACAGTCGTCCATGCGGCTGCAGGAGAAATTGCCTCCCCAGCCGCGGCGACTGTGGCCACATTCACGTGGTTAACTTTGTTTTTTAAAACATGCCTTTTGTATAAAAGGGACATCTATCTATCTATCTATCTATCTATCTATCTATCTATCTATCTATCTATCTATCTATCTATCAATCTGATGATTCTTTTTGTACAAAAACAAAATGTTTCCCCAGCCTTTTGAAAATGACTAATTGCTTAGTCCTCTTTGACATGTTCAACAATAGGCCTACCAGTTTCTTGCCGAGTGTTAGATGAGATGCTTGATGAAGAGCAACTGCAAACAGCTTGCCTACTCTTCAATTATCGGGGGCCACTTAAATCAACATTGGCAAAGAAAGACGCGGAGGTACAGCAAGTGACGCAACCCTCGCAAATCGTCCTGCCTCTAAAGCGGGATCGGTCACTCCACAGCCTTGAATCACACCGGGTTAGGAGATGGTGAAGGACGACAGCCCGATGATGTGGGACGAGGCAGGAGGAGAATTCAGGGGAGGAATGAAAACACAGTCACTTCAGATCACAGTGACATATCTGGGACAACAGACCGAGCTGGGCTGCTTCCATATAGACAGGAGTAGATTGTAAGCTTTCTCTTTGTCCTCCTTGTCAGGCCCATATTCCTCTCACCGCGAGCAACATGTCTTATGACACACTGATCTGCAGTCGCGTACGTTCTTAAAACGAACCAGGTCACTAGAATAGGAGCTCTGAGTTCCCTCAAGCACATGGAAGGCGAACTGCAGCCTAGACGTGAAGCCACGTAACGACTTTGAGAAAGCACACTTGTTTTTCTCGACTCTTTCTTCAACTTTTCAACAAGGGGAATGTGCGTCCGATCAGGTCTGAAAATGGTCCAAAAACAGACATAAAATTAAAATAAACAGCCAAACTCCCTGGACAGGTAGTTAAACACAGAGGTGGCGACCACACAGGCATGACCGCTGCTCATATGACGCCCAACAAACACCTTTTTGTCTCGCTGTAACGCGAGCCACTTAAATCGCCTTTCAGGCTTTTGACTGGCTTCACGCAGGAGACTGCAGTGACAATGAAGCCTGATCATTTCAGAGCAACCGAGTGTAAACAACGAAGTGCACTCGTGCTTTAGGGAGGCAAAAAAGACCACAAGTGCAAAGACTAAAAGGACTATGTCCTTGTAACAAATGATGGCCGTTCTTGACGACGTCTAGGTGGTGTTTAATTGTTATTTTATGGTACAAGTTGCTTTTAATCTGACAGCAGCTTCATCGGTGAATCAAAACGGGGGATTTGCACCCAAAAACCCAGCATCATTGAAGCTCGGTGGAGTTAAAATAAACTATTAGTGACCCCATTCTTATACAAGTGGTCATGTGACCCATTGTTAACGTCTACATTTGAACTAATGCCGCTTTTAAGCAGTGCATAACCTCAGCATTTATTGCGGCACAGGTCAAACAAAAGGGCTGGTAGCTGAACAGGCAGGTGTTATTGGTCACCATGAGAGGCAGACATAGACAGACAGGCCAGAAAACTCCAACCTCTACTCTTGAATTTGTCATTTTGGTACATTTATTGGCCATCTGCTCTGTCTCTTCCTCCCCTTATCTCTCGCTCCTCCCAGTCTGCTTGTAATGTGAGAAAAATGGCCCTACATTTTTGAGGCAAAACCCAGACTGGACTGAACAAGAGGTATTATTTGCCTACATAAATGTGCAGTACTCTGACGAGGTATTCACGGAAAGTCGCGTATCTTTTTACAGAGTTAAGTATTATTTACTTAAGCACAGTTATGGCGCAGACAATGGACGGATAGTGTTGCACTTTTCATTGCAACTCCAAAAAGGAAAGGAGACACATTACAGAAAGGAGTGGGGAATAAAGTGCGCACGCATTGCTTGGACAAATACTTGGACACAAATGCAGATGTAAGGTGTATGAAGGGGTAAACGGTATTCTTTGTGTTATCTCCGGGGGAAAATATCACCACATTCCAGGAAACAGGTTCACTTTTGGGTTTCAGGCAAGAGGAGCTTCCTCTGCACTAACGCCACTTCTTTGCAATGAAAATACAAAAAACAGGGCAGCCTCTTTGTCTCCAGTGGCTCCCAGACCGGATCACACACAGCCAACTAATCAAAACAAACTCTCTAAGCCTCTTTTTTTTTTGCATGTACACAAAAACACACACACACACACACACACACCGGGGCCTTCCCTTTTGGGAGTCAGTTATTCTAGCACCATCAACAGAATCCCCCAGCGCCTGCTTTTCTCTGAGGCTTTTGTGAATTGCTGATGGTCAGCATGTGCCAGGCCATCCGCACCCTCTACAACCACACCGCGGGGGCTATTGTCCGTCATGTTGACCGCTGGAATAACGCTGAGACAGCGGGGGGGCAATTTTTAGGGCACGGAGTGACACGTCTGTTAATGTGACAACAGCTCAAATACGGCTACATCCGTAATACTAAAGGTTTTCTTTTAAGTCTATTGACCACATTACCCCTCAAAACAGAGAAGTTGCACTGCTGGCTGTGTTTTAGTTTGAAAAGGGTATGCGATCATTTCCTGTAAGGATGCATGATATTGTACTTTTTTGCAAATATCCACACTTAGGCTGATAACCAATACCGCATATATACCGGTATTTTTCCCTGCGCCCCAACTGCAGATGTCATTTAGTCTCTTCTGTAGTTGAAATTAACATATTTTGCCAAAATGATGTCGATATCAATTTTTTTAATTGTGCAATGTAGTTAAAGACAAAAATTACAGTTGGTAAGGGCACTGGCATTGACGTCAAGGAGGCAGCAGCCTATTCAGCCTACTAGTTTTAGTCATTAGTCATGTCAGTCAGGATCTTGGCATGTCCATCGATATCCAATCGTACATTTTGAAGCCAACGTTGTACCGTTATTATTTCTTGTCCTTACTTGTCGCCATTGTTTGTAATTCACGTGCCTGCTCAACGTACCTGTACGCAAATCATGGGAAATGTTACTCTTACTTTGAGCAACATTCAAACCCACCGCAGCACATTCCCAGGCATCTCCTCGGTTCCTCGTATGAATAGCGTGACCTTCACGAACAGAGTATCTCAATGTCATTTCCTGTTCTCCTTTTTCCTTTTATTCCTATTCAGGGAACGTGAGCATCCCCGCCTCTCTATGAAGTGAATCTCAACAGCTGTGCTCCAGGCGCAATCACAGCGTGATCCTGTGTCTGGAGGTGAGAAAACTGGAAAGGTCGGTACCTCCTCTGTCACCTGCTGCATCTTAAAACAAAGTTCTGTTTGTCTTTAGGGGAGGAAAAAAAATCTGATTATATCCTTACAACTGGTTCTTAAACTCTTATGTCTAAGGTTACTGAGTCTATACTAACTTGCAAATGTTTCTTTTTCTGTGAACTTGTCTTTTGCGACGTTGGGGACTGCGTGTTCATAGCCTGATTAATTAAAGGATAAATAATACCAATCTGACACAATAGGCGCAGTGTGCTATTTTTAATTCATAGGCAGAGAACATTCAATATGATTAACCCACTCAAACTGTACAGAGTGCTCCGTGGTAAAGCCCTTTCAAGTGTGCACCATTTCAAACCAAGCACTTTCAAAACAAAGCACTGGATCCGTCCATGTGTAACTCGTTAAGCGCCATCACTGATAGCTGCCATTAAAATGCACTCTGTCTTCCGTCCAATTATACTGCTGTGATATGTGGACGATTGCGCACATTTTTCCACCCATATGGACCGGTTCGCTGGCTGCTGGGGGGGGCTTGACTGGCTACTGGGTGCGTGCCAATCTGCACGAGCACGTGCACGAGAGTGCGCGCATGTCTCGCCTGTCTAAGGTCATCTCGTCAAAAGCTGTGGGCTCAGCAAGGGAGGAGGCAAGTGCGTGTCTCTCTGCGTGCGATATAAAAGTGAAATGGTGGAGTGGCGGTCCACCGTGTAACATTTAGGTGGGTTTATTGGTAGTAAGTGAAGAGGCTATACCCATTAGCATGTCCCATAAATGTGATAAAGAACTTTGAACTGTAATTAAGACCTTAGAACTGTGAAGAGCAGCATTGCACCTCTTAGTGTACAGCCTGTCGGAAATTATAATTAGCAGAAGTGTATAATCGCTTTAAAATAAAATAAAAAATAGCTCACTATGCAAGTGTGAGTGGAATAACTCAGTTTTCTTAATGTCATGTAAACACGTTAGAACTAAAATCGAGCTAGCCTTAGTCTGACTAACATACATGGACATTCATAGTCCGATTACTCCAGCATGTACAACCACAGCACGATATCCACGTCGGGGTTCCCTGTTTGTTTTTCTGTGACGCAAAGGTCAACAGGAAACTGATTCATTACGCACTCACTTATGGAGCGATATGGTGCCGCCTATGGAGGCGGGGTCACACATACACGGCCAATCGATTTTTTTCCTCTCCATGCATACTCCCACACGGCAAGTTGTCCCCTCGTGCTTGGTTAAGGAAAAGATGAGAGTGGAGTCTGCGGTCATCGCTTAAAAACACAGTGTTGAGATGTTCTCCTCATACTATGCTTCCAAACTCTTCATCCAACAACTCTATTTCTTTTCTCTACGCACAAGTCATGACAAAAGGACCTTGCATCAGTGGTTAATGTCATTCTAATACAGTGGGACAATGTGACAGTGGCCACATGCGATAAATCCAGCCAGGCTTGTCACAGAGCCAAGCTCCATTAGTATTCCTCTGTGCTGTTGCTAAGTAATAAAAAAAAAAAGGTATTGATGAGCAGACAAACGCACGAGGCCTTGGTACGTGACTCTGGGCTTTGCCATGACATGAGTTACCGTGCGTCTCTGACAATTGGCCCCTTTGCATGTCCTTCAGGGCAAGTCTGACGCCGTTTTATGGCTGTGGCTCCTACATACGTCTTCTATTTTATTAGGGCTGATCCTGATCCGAAGACCTTGTTGTAATAGGTATAAATGAACCCTTCAAAGATATCGAGCAGGATGATCTTTCTTCGAATCAGAAGTGGTGGTGTTATGTTGTTCGGGGAACATGCTCTGTATAAATGATGTCAGTCGGCCCAGCAGTCGCTGGCACCGATGAATCATAAGACAGACGGATGGTCAGATCGGCCAATAGACTGACTGACAAAGCCAAATATCAGGATGTGATGATACACGAAAGAGTGAGTGATGGGACGAAAGACTGAAATGATGACAGGAGAAAAAGGGGCATGATGGGAAAGGGGTGGTAGGTGAGAGCGGGCGGGGGGGGGGAGGGGGGCGGTGTTATAGCAGCACAACAAGCTGGCATGTTCCCTTTTTTTTCCTCCTTCACCCATCTGCTCATCAGGATTAATCATGGAGAGGAGAACAGAGGGGAGAAAAGATCCATTATCACAATCTATAATAACTGAATCTTTTTTTTTAATGGCACCTTTAAACTAAAATAGACTGTCGGGATAACGACTCACTTAATATTACGGCTCGGTGCATGTGAAGTGCTCTCATGGCGTTTTTTCAGGATGGTATGATAGTAAGCGGAGGTGCAGAGATTGTAGTGGCGTTATGTAATATGTTGCTGCAGCACGTGTTCACTCGCTCCCTACTGGCAAATATGTTTTATGGATTTGCCAGAAATCAAATGCAGCACGCTGGGTACTACTGTCCTATTTCCTATGCACATAAATGCAAGCTTTTATTAGTTAGAGCTTGGTATTCAAATGGAAAGTGTGCAGTGTAGTCTGTAAGTAAAGCAAAAGCCCCGCTGTCAGTGTAATCGCTTTATCTCTTTATGTTTCTGTAACCGTTTCCTCTGCTTTTTTCCATTGCTATGTTCAAACATACGGTATATATAGAGGGGATAAGAATCTGCAATATAGATAGTGTCTTATATCCTTTTTTTTTCAGCACATCCTAGGCAAAAAAAATCATTTCCACCAACTATATAAACACACCTGAGCAAAAAGTACTCAAAATGTTTGTAATCAGATTGAATTTGTGAAAGTAAAAGTAAAAAAAAGTGGATTCACTGAAATTCAAATCAATCATTCACTGACCTGTGAGGAATCAACTCCAAGCGCCACAGTTTGTCTTCAGATGGTTGTTCAAAACCTGCGTCAATGAGAGAGAATATTAGCCATTAATGCGTCATGCTACTATGAAGGTGTTGAACAGACTGAATAATCTAAGACAGGGGTGTCAAACTCAGTAAAATAATAGTATAATAATAACCTATAAACGACAAGGACTCCAACATTTTCCCCTTTGTTTTACATTTAATGAGGTATTTTTTTTTTACAAAACATATGAGGAACAACCTAAAATTTCTTTACAATATTCAATGATATTATGGCTAAGTTTTATTATAACTTACAGATCACAGTGGATCTACAAAGGCTCAAAACATTCTCACACAACAGGTCTCTGGAACTGAAAAATATAGTATTTTACATTATGATTAGATTCTGATCATAATGTGAAATTTCCTGGTGGGCCGGTTCTGGCCCGGGGGCCGTACATTTGACACCCCTGATCTGATATGTTTTACTATTTACATGATATGCAAAAGCGAAATAATCATTTCTGTCTTTTGTCATAAAAGCAGCTACATGCATTAAAAAAAACCCAAAAAACCTTTAATTGACAAAAGGGAATAAAAAATAAAATCTGTCCCCAGAGTCATCAATTCATTCGTCATATTAACCCAGTGTCACACACACTGCAACACCAACACATGGGCACGGGTTAGTAACTCTCCAGGGAATACATAATAAATGAACGTGCCTTCCCGAACGCGAGGTCTTCAATCAATAACCAAAATGTCTCCAGTCACTTTTATTACTTCTACCTCCATCAGGACACACACACACACAAATAAAAGGTTACCCACGTGTCCGTGAATGCATTAACATAATCTCCGGAGAGGCGCTCTATTCATCTTGCATTAGCACAAACAAATGTGACTGACAAAGAACGCCATGCCCATTTAGACGTGAGGCCATTAAAAGTGTAGTCAGCTCACAGAGACGTGGGAGGAGCATTGATAGGCTGAGGTCAAACAGTTTGAACTGGATACAGTGACGGATGGGAGGGGGAGTCTTTCCATTGAACACGAGCGGTTGATGTTGGAGAGAGCGAAATTTAAATAGGGAACCCAACCAGCCCAATGTCCAAACTGTGGCCTGTTCCCATGGAAACGGAACGATGTGCAGTCGACGGAGAATAGTCAAGTTTACAACTGAAATTAAGAGGCTGTAACATCATTGTCAGTATAGCCGGCATTTCAACAGAACATGTTTCCTTAATCTCTGATGAGACATTGATGATGATGATGACATAAATTGATGAATTAAACTTATGGTTGACATATGTGGGTTTTTCTAAGGCTAATACAGATGGGGGCCGGGATATGACATGATATGACATAATATGATATGATATTGGCTTTTCTTTTTCAGCTTCTTCCTGTTGGGGTCACCCCACCGTTTCATCTGCCACCATCCTGCCCTCTACCTTGTGTCCTCTTCTGTTACACCAATTGTCCTTCTCTGTGGTCTTCCTCTTTTCCTTCTGCCCAGCAGCTCCATCTACAACATCCTTTGTCCAACATAATCACTATCCCTCCCTCCCTCCCTCCCTCCCTTCCTCCCTCCCTCCCAACACATGAACAAACCATCTCAACCTTGCCTCTCTTACTTCCGTGACCATCCTGGTCACTCCCAGTGAAAACCTTCAGCTCCACCTCCTGTCTTTCAGACAGCGCCACATCCTCCAGTGCACTCCTCCACCTCTCCAGGCTCTCTTCCACCTCTGCCCTATACTCTCACTACAAATTACAATATCATAGTCCATGGAGACTCCTGCCTGACCTCATTTGTCAACCTGTCCTTCACAATTGCAAACATTCTTCTTCTAATTGTTTTTGTTTTTTTTTGCTAATGATTGAGGATGTGAGAAGATATGTAGAAATTAGGCCTGGAGAAGCAGAGCAAGAATGATGGATGAAAAATCTGTGTGCATGTGTGTGTGTGTGTGTGAGAGAGCGAAGGCACGAGAAAAGAAGCCCCGGCCTCTGGGAAGAGAATCATGCATTATTAAGAGGCAAATCTAAATGTGCTTCATCATCACAGCATCGGGGGGGAAGGAGAGGAAGAGAGATGAGAGCTGGAGGTGGCAGAGGAGAAATGCTAACAGGCCTGACCCCCAAACTCCACTGCGTTACCATGGAGACGGAATCAGAAAGACCTGGATACCATACAACAAAAAGAATGCAGTTTCCTCTCTTTAAACTGAGTATGTACACATTTTTTTAGGCATGTCATTATTTGCTTTCTTGCTCAGTGATGAGATCAACGATGTGAGCCAGGAGACGGTTGGCATAGCAAAGAAGTTATTTTATAGTTATAAATGTTTGAAAACTATTTTTCACGGACATATGGTTAAATATCCCCATTTGCTTAAAAAGACGCCTGAACAAGTCCATTATTGCCAAAATGGGAGAAGTGCAAGTCAAAAACAACGGCATTAAAAATAAATCTACCTGGCCAAGTTCACTGCTGGGCCTGTTCATCAATTCTGATGCATTACAACACGAACCCTGCATGAAACGACGACTCCGGCCCACTGGCTCCGTTAAAGCTGCAACTTACTACAAATCCTTAAGCTCACAAAGTACTGTGTGATCAATGTGTCTGGCGATATGTCCCAAAGTCAGATGCCACCTCCTTGTAATTGACGGCCTATCTCCTCTTTCAATTAGCTGTCTGAGCTTATGGATCCACTGGGAAGCAGTGCACTGTGTGTGTCTGAATGTTTCAGTGTGTGTGTGGGGGGCGGGTGCACAGATGAAGATAGAATAACTGACCCCAGGCATGAATAAAAAATGTGTGTGTGTGTGTGTGTTTGTGTGTAAAATCCCTCGAGGATAAGGGCCTCGGCAATCAGCGAAAGAGGCAGCTGCATGAAAAACACACTTAACACATGGCCTGGCCTCTTCGACCACTGCTGTTCTCGCCTGATTCCTAATACAAAATATCACCACACATACACAGATACTGGTAAATTACAACAACCCCTGTGTCAGCTCTGCATTAGCGGGTTCATGCACACACTCACACATTCCAGCGATCAGGCATCTCGTTGCATTTTGCGTAGAAGGGCCATCGTCGCATATTTGAATCAACGATATTAATAGTAAACAAAGTATATGATGGCATCAATTGTGATTTTTTTTTTTTTACGCTCAATAGCTGAAATATAATATACATAAGTATTGAAGCACCGTGTTTTCCAGCTGGAACAATTCTGCACCATCATTAGTAGGTGTAAGCTCTCGTCTAATTGGCTCTGGACTCATTTCTCTCCTGCTCATAGCAGAGGAATGAGTCCCGAATGACCCTAAAACGTCGGACTCCCAGCAGACACCAGTTGCCCCGGAGCAGGACATGCAAAAATACTCGTCTTAAACATTCTCTAAATCCACTTTCACACTCAGTATATGAGCTTAAAGGGTTTGACGGAGCAGAAACACATCAATGCGGCGCTGTACTGCCGAGACGTGTCTCCACAGCGACTGCAGTAACACCTGAACACTAACAACAGTCTGCAGCAGGAGCCTGAAGGTTGTTTGTTCATGGGCTGGTAACAGACATAGCATCTGTGTGTCAAAAGAGATTTTTCTGCAGGCCTTAGGGTTATTTATTATCACCGTGTGTGTGTGTGTGTGTGTGTGTGTGTGTTTTCTTTGTCTATGCTCATTTGGCTACATGTTCCTGATCACAGAAAATGACAAATGACCTCATTAAGACGGCCACCCCCCACGTTGGCTTTATTGCACAAAATGCCCCACTGTCATTATAAAATGCCTCAATATGTAAAAAATTACACAAATGGGCTTTGCATTTTCCCAACAGACAAATGGATTCTGGCTTTTTTTTTTCAAACAAATTAACTTCCATTTCATTTGTAAAACTAAACGGAGGCAGATTATCACCACACCAGACTTTTAACGACCAGTGCCACACGACGCAAGAAAGAGACCTTAAAGGAATACTTCACCGATTAGCATTTAGCTTTGTATTACTAGAATAGGTGTAGTATTTTTGAAAAATTGCGCTACCCAACCTCAGTTTCAGATATTAATATCTTTAAAGGTTGTCACAAATAAAACAGCTTTAACTGCAACGCTAATTCCACTCGTAGGGGGACGGGACCCTCATTCCCAGGATGTAAACAGTGTCCGCCATCTTTGCTAACAGTTACGCTAACAGGACAGGAAGTGTCGCTGGTGGGCACATAACAAAGAAAGGAATGAAGATATTTCTGAGGTTTTCAAAAACACTACCCCTATTCTAGCGATACAAAGCTAAATGCAAACCGCTGCAGTATTCCTTTAACTAGTTTCTAAGTTCTAACTAGTTTCAGTCAATGTCAGTTGGAGGTCCTTGATTTCATGGAGTCCTTGGCTATGTCAAAACATTCCAAGGTTCCTGGAAATGTAAAGAGGCTATCTCACTATCCTTGAACTGCTCTTCTGCACTGGCACACTCTAGATTTCACACTTTGTCCAAACTGTAAAAACTTGTTTTTTCAAGACAAGAAAAATGTCACATGCTATTCTATAGCTTCCACTGAGCAGTTTAAACCCTTTTCATTGTGTGTGTGTGTGTGAGAGAGAGAGAAATGGTTGGTTACCATGACTATTTGAAGTGTTTTTTTTAACCGCACTCATCCTTCAGATGACAGACAGCACACACAGTCAGACATAGTCACACAGCACAGACCTGGGTTTAATCAGAGAGATTTACTGCCTCCTGAAAGTTCGGGTTTTTTTCCTCTACCCCTTTCCAGAGAGAGGTTAAAGAGACAATTCCCCCTCTAACCCTGCTGTTCCCACTCTGCGCGACACACAGTGCACACAATGGAGTCATCGAGAGCATCACTCGTGCACACAGAGACGGAGAGAGCAAAAAAATATATATATAAATCAAGATTAACAAGCAGCTGGAAGTAGCATTCTTTAGCCGCTCCACTTTCTACAACTGGAGTAGAAGGTATTATTAAAGTGTCCAGGTATGAGCCCTCTCTGGGGACCAGATCCAATCATGAGACTCATTTTACAGCCTTAACCGAGGGAGCGTATGAAAGAGGAAACACGATAACGACAGCACCCTGCAGAAGAGGAAGAGCGGGAGGTCCGGACGAAGAGACGGGAAACAGACGCGGACGATTTGGAATGTGACCGTGAGAGTGAGCGCCGGTGCAGATGAAATTCTCCTCCATGCGACGCTCGCGTCCATTAAATCAATCACAGTGAGAGAGGGGACTGCCTGAGAGTTTGATTTGTATGTTAATGCTGAATGTGGAGGGGAGATGATGCCCCCGGGCTATTCGCTGGGGGGACATGAAAAACCTCATGAAAACACAAAGCGTGCTCTCCCCACACAACAAAGCCCTATCCAGTCCATAGTATGGTTTTGACTTCCAGCCACGCGCACCTACTGGACTGTGCTTGGCACCAACGGCGGCACTTAGTTCATGAACAAATGCAGCGCTGAAAAAAGACTGTGGACACATACGGGGGAACACATAAAGGGCAATGAAGCTATATGTGTAATAATGAAACTCATATAATAAGCAAGTGACCTCCGGGGCATTAAAGAGGCAGTCAACAATCATGCATCAGTTGAGGAGAGAAACACAGAGGCAAGCCTTCACACACACACAAACACACATGCACCAACCTCTCATTTAAAGCTGCAGTACGTAACTTTTGCTGTTATTTTTCTGCCTCTGTTTGGTCTTTGAGAACAGAAACCGAGTGAAATAAGGGCTCGTCTTTGTGGTTTTTTAGTCTGTTTTGCAGCCAAGTGATGCAATGTTGCTGTTGCCTTGCCCTGTACCGACAGAAAACCAATCACTTCCTGTGTGCAGTCCTAGGGAGCGTTGCCAGGCAACATGAAATGTAAACATCTGACAAAAACAGACAGAGAGAGTGAGAGACGTGGAGCTGTTTCATCAGCATCGTGTGGACTAATTTGACAGTGGTTCGAACGTAAGGAGCATTTGTTGATTTTTAAACGTTACACACCACAGCTTTAACGGAAAAAAAAGTCAAGATGTATGATATCACATATTTAGATATGTGTTGGAATACTTCTTTCAATATCCTTGTTACCATCCGATACAGAACAACCTGAGGATCCACCAAGACCTGAGAGGATGTAACCACATGGAGCAAAAAATGTCTTTATGAAGGCTGCGTCACTCTGGAGACCATTTTATCTAAAGGCACAAAACCATTGGGAAAACAAGGGAAAGACAAAGATGGAGACAAATGTGGTCAGAGCGCAATAAGGGGAGGGCAATAACGGACGGACAAGTGGAAATAAGAGTGTGAGGAACAAAAGGTGCAAGGGAGGGCAAACAGTAGAGGCTATCGACCTGTGGGACGCCTGGGAGACGTCTAATATTGACTGCATATCTTGGGGGGGGGGGCAGCGAACTGAGGCCTCCTCATACAAGTAACAGCACATCTCCATATGATCTCATTCATTTAGGACCTTGTTCTCAGGCTTAAAACGGTGGCGAGAAAGCGACAAGACATAAAAGCTGCTCAGAACAAAAACCTGCGACTATGAAAGTGACGTTGACATTCGACAGTGCACTAACCGCGTTCTCTTTGGCGGCCAAACCAATGGGATTACTGTAAATCACTGGCATATCGCTGTTTTCCAAGTTGTTTCGACAAAGCGCCAGCAGGAACATGGACGTGACCTTCTGGTTTGGTAACTGAAAAATGCAAGAAGGATGCAAATAGTCGTTAGCCACCGGGGGGGCGACTCCACTGGTTGCAAAAAGACCTCTGTCATTGCTGCAGAAACACATGCTTATCATCTCAAAATGGACTGGAGGATGTGATAGAGTGCATCTAACGGAAAGTGACTAATTACACTCCACTCAAGAATCGCCATTAAATCAAAAGTGAACGCTCTAAAACGTGTACATCACGAGACTGAACTGGTGTTAAGTCCACTTCTGTATGAACTTGAGGTGATGACAAGACAAAAGGGAGCGCTGCATATAAACAATAGGATTTTGCACTTATGTTGGCTGAAAGAGTGTCTCTATGTGCTGTTGAATTTATTCAAGTGCTGTATTGTTTGTTTATGGCCCTTGGGATAAAAGAATTACCCAATAGCCCATCGCGTGGCTCAACCTGCGATCCACGACCTCACCTGAAGAGGAAGCCACATGGTGGAACTCATTTGGATGCTGTCACAGCTCGGTAGTGCAGAGATGTCGCTGCAGAGTGCAGGGTCACCGTAGCGCGACGTGAACATGCCAGAATCAATATACTGCAGTTGATGCACAGACCCACAAACGCGCTTAATTTGCCTCCCACCTTTGCCCTGATTTTCATTAAACAAATCCACAATGAAACAACCCTGACCTGCAGTCAAATATGGCACAGACATAACAAACCTCAGAATCCGAAGCTCAGAGGTCACAGGTTGCTAAAATTACATGTCCACCTTTTTGCTACCATTTGGACACAAATATATTGTGCTATTTTTGTGCTTTTTTACACTATAGACGATGGTAAATTGAGAAAAACTGTGTGTGTGTGTGTGTGTGTGTCCCAATAACCTTATATTTTGACACCAATCTTGGAAGTGAGGACAGACTAATGTAGTTCCAAATTTAATATATCAACATGGTTTTTGGAGGAGAAAAGAATCAATATCTCTTACAAACCTGTCAATCTCTGACCGTAACTCATGCATTACTCAATCACTACTTGTACTTCATGTGGAAACCCCTTCATTACTTAATGTCTGGTGAGCAGACGTGGAAAAACATCTCAATCTTACACAATCCGCCTGCACTGAACACTGCGCAAACAAACTCCATGCATTAGAGTGCTGTTTTAAGTAATGTGTAATGTGAAAGGGGTCATTAGTAAGAGAACTAATGCAGTTTCCTAGCAACTCTATGGAACCTTTTAGCAACTATCAGCTGAATGTTTCCTTTGTTTTTTCATTACTTCGGGTCCAAGGGCCGATATCTTAGCAACTAACTGATGCACACCTGAGTATTTAGCAGTGAAACAGTCATGTACAGTATTTCTTACAGGCGTTTAAAAAGATGATATTAGTCAACTGTACTTAAACATTCACTATAACGTTGTTATTCTATGTTGTCTTTGTTGTTTTGCCGAATTAAATGACTTGAGCAGCTCTAGTCTTAACAGTTTAGAAACAGACCCAAAACTCAAGAGAAAAACATCCGATTTACATGGCGCTAAGTAGCACATGCTCATAGTCCCTCATTCCACACACACACACACACACACACACACACACACACATACAGATAAATGCCCATGGATTTCTTCTGCCTTGTTGGTCAGTGATGCTGAGCTTGTGGCAAACAGCACAGAGCCAGCTGTAAAAGAGAGAGGCCAGATTTATCTCTATACAAAGGCCCCAGTCAGCACTTTGGTTTTCTAAAAGCAGATGCTGTCGGAGCGAACGTGTGCAACTCCGGGCAAAAACAGCACACAGGGGTTTTTTTTTTTTTTTGGAAAAGTCTACAACTCCATCTGTGCAAATGTGCCATTATACATGCGGCCCACCACGTAGCACTATTATTGTTCTATTTTATTGTATTATTGTACTGTTCATTTGACTGAATACTTTATACACAGTCTATGCATAAAAGGACATGGAAACAGTCGGTGCACTGTGCGTCAGAGGGCACAGACGCAAAAAAGGCACATCCTTTATGTCTTGATTATGTCGTGCTTCGGTCTCTTCTGTCTTCCGTCGCGCACAATCGTGCCGCCGCGACGTATCGTCTCAAAGCGACATGTGCCTTCCCTGTGTCATCACTATCAACTTCTGGTGCTTGCTTTATCAAATCTGACTTTGGCACATTTCTTTCAAAGTGCCTTGAGTTTTTTCCGCCTGTAAACAACGCTTTCATGGTCTGATTGTTTTTATGCTCCACTGGCAAAGCATAGCCGTCTCCTCGGCAGAGAATCGTTCACTCATGTATTCGCCATTTAAATAGCCTGGCACAGTCGCACCGGACTTTTATAGGGAATGACAAGCAAAAATTCTGATTGGCTTAATCGATGTTATGCCCAAATTCACCTATGAACAATTCATCCTGGCGCCTCACATTTTGCCAAGTTTGCTCGCTGTGTAACAAGCGAAATTGCGCTATAGATCATATAAATAGGGCCCTAAAGTGAGTTAACCCACTCCTACCAGCTTTGTGAGGGACCACACAGCTAATTGACACAGGGGACTCTGATTTCAGCAAAACCCTCAGCAAGGCCCCCAGCCCTAATCCTAGAATCAATAATCTCTGTGTCAATACAAGCATTCCCACTGACACTTATAGATTTATGATACCTGATACACACTGTCAATCAGTGTATCAGTGTGAATGATCACAACCCGAGTGAATTTGGCATCAAAAATGTACGAAAAGACATACAAAACTGTCTTGAAAGCGCAACGGAATACAAAACCTTGATTCCGAGCCTGCATCTAGGCAAGAACAAGAATAGTACCTCCCTTGTCATTCCAAATTCAGCCCCGTAACATGGACAGTTGTGAGTCTAAGTGACAAGAGGGGCAAAAAGCTCAATAATTCATCACTCAGTGAAGCCCTGTAAGGCCTGGCATTGACACACCAAAGGAAGAAAAGGAACATATTTTTGTGTATGCGAAAAAAAGAGATATCCATAATTCAAACATGAATCATCTTCCATGGCAGATGAGACACACACACTACACTTGCTCCATAGCTTGCAGTGCAGCTGCTGGTGCAGACTAATAAGATACATTATCTTAACCTTGATCCCGCAACATCAAGGACCTTGAGCTAACGATGGGGCAGAATCACTCTGGAGCCGAAGAAGAATGCAGGTATTTAACACATTTTTGTGTTGTTTGTTTGCATTTTTTAACATTATTTAGCAATGCACGGTTGCTTGTGTGTTTTTTTTACCAGTACAAACATTTCTTTATATTTAGACTCAACAGGCACAAAAAAAATTCCTGTATTGTACTTTTTAAAGATGTTGATTCTAATACAGAGCAAACATGTACATCAGTCATCAGCCTCTGAGGACAGGCTGACAGAAAGAGGTAATAGACAAACAGAGGCGTGCAGTAACAACTAAGCCAGATCCTCAGGTAGATACTGATGTGTGTGTGTGTGTGTGTATAAAAGGATACAGCATACATTTAAAGGGCGGGACAACATTAGAGATCGTGGTGGTATTAACTGCTTGATTACTAACCAAACAAGAACTTTATGTGATCCAACAATATATGGGACACTCCCTTGTGTTGACACCCGACACTCACATAACCAGGTAACACAAGCTACCTGATTATATGAGTGTGTGCAGAAGAAACCACCGTGGGAAAACTAATGTGATACCCACTTTACAAAATTTAACGTTCACGGATCTCTAGGTACATATCTGGCGCGTGATATATATATAGCCTACAGCTGTCGTGGATAACACAATCTAAAAAAAAGCAGAGGTTTTAACTGGCGTCAATACCATCCATTCCAACATTTTCTACCGCTTTATCCTCCACATGAGGGTCGGGGTCCATTATAGGACCACACATGCAAATGACCATACATGCAAACAACCAACCACTCTCATACTCACACCTACAGTCAATTTAGAGTGTCCAATTTACCTAATCCCCATATTGCATGTTCATGCAAACTCCATGCAGAAAGGCCCTTGTTCCGACCGGGTCACGAACAAGGGTATTCAGATATCTGTTTGAAAATTGGGAGGGAAAGCAACCTTAAAAACCAGTTTGAGTGCTAAATATACAGCCTAGAGGTGCATCAGACTGTCTGAGGTAATTACCGAGTAATCCAGCAGAGACTACTGTGAACACAGACATTAGGTCCCCCTTTGAGTGCCTTATTGGTAAGATATAAGTGACACAAGCAAGCAACACCAAAACATCTGGAAAACCATGTATGGAAGTAGTTTTGGGGTCTACACCGTTGATGACAAACCAACGAACATATACGCAGCCTCACCTGCTAGTTTAGCTGTTAGCTCTACACAACTAGGGTAGCAAGTGGAGGAGGCATCATGGGAAACGCAACAGGAGTGCACCCTTGAATAAATAATGGCCCCTTTTATACTCAATTTATACTAAAGACGGAGACGGAAGGCATTGAGCTTACGATGACGGACAAAATGGAGCCATACCACCGGAACCCGTGGGGGCAGTATAGAGTCTATAGTCGCAATCAGTCAGGAAAATGACGAAGAAACAACCTACAGTTGCAGTGAAGCATCTTTAAAACGTGCTGCCAGATCTCTCTGTGGTTTTATTCGAGGAGCTATCCGGCGTTGTCAAAAGTAGTAATATTGAACATGCCGCTCGTCATCGATCTCTCTCATTGGCAACACTGACGAATATTCCCCCTAAATGGGATGATTCACATTTAGTGGTCTTACATTCCACCGCCCCGAAATCCGCTTGCGTTTCAGTCCATTTCGGATCGAGCACAATAAAAATAACCCCTTTTAATGGTTGCTTTGTTTGTTGATGCCTGCCACTTGGTACTCGGCACTGCCCTCAAGAGGAAGTATTGTGTAAAAGTCCATACCAATGCAAAAGACGCATGGAGGTATGTAGGGTAGTGACGGAGAGAGACATTAAACGGGCGATAATGGAGTATAAATGGGCCTTAACAGTAGGAGTAATAGATAACAATGTTGTCATGTTTGGTGCCACGCAGCAGAGTAGTGGCTAGCACTGTTGCTAGCCAAAAAAAAAGAGCAGAAACAACACAATCGTTGGCTCTTGTGGCAAGAGGGAAGTAATCGAGTGCTGGCTTGGCTTTAGCGGGGTAAAGGTGAAATGGGATTTATGACTCATGGATCACAGAGTGAAGTGGAAGGATGGAGTGGGTTGTGGGTCAATACCAACAGCGTGCATATGTGGGAAAATCTGGAAGGACACAAATCTCGGCAGACAGGCTTAATGCAGAGAGCTGTGCGTACGGCCAATGAAGTGATTACATTTTAATAACGTGGATGTGTAATTTATTATTATTGTCTTTCTTTCATAATGCCATTTTTTCATGGTGCAAAAAGCTTGTGTCTGTGACAGTCAGAGAAAACACACACAGTCCACGACCATGTGGCCACGGCTATGGCTACTGGCTCCCTGCCAAGTCATTAAAACAGTTAATTATCTGTGAGCCTGTGGAAGAAGCTGTGAGCAATCACTTCTATTATTTAGAAAAAGGTGAAGACGAATATCTTTTTAACAAGTTCATTTTGCCACTAAATGCAAATGGAGATCTGGACATGCTTTTAAAGCTCCTGCATTCTGGGTGATAGTTGTTCCTCAAGGAAAAAAGGTAGCTGCTATTTACAATAATGTACACAATATTGTATATTATTATTTTACAAATATGTATGTATGTATGTTGTACGTCAAAATCAATGACAGCAGTGATTTTTAAAGCCTTTTAAGAGCTGATTGATTATCTTCTAAAGGATAAGCGCTGCAGTGGTTAGGGCAAGGCAATAATTCAGTACCAGTTTATGCAAAAACATCTTCTTCAATAGCAATATGACAAAAGTTAACAATATAATGTTGACAATAAACACTGTCAACACTGTTGACAATAAATCAACTATTGTCCTTTTTTTAAGCATTTATCTCAAGCGAGTTGTATATCTATGCAATCTGAGAAACAACATCAGAGTGAAATCCTCATCACGCCACAGAGAATGACTGAAGAACCATCAACACAAAACAATAACCTACACAAGCTTCACTTTCCCTGAGTGACCACTGTCTCCTCCTGAAGTGTGTTCATCTGTACGTCACCTCCAACTGCAATAATCCTAAGTGCTTTGCAGGCAAGGTAAGCTGACAGTGCACAAATCAGTCTCCTTGTTAGTCTCCCTAAAAAAAAGTAGTACCAGCCTTAATTTTGTCACGTTATAGTTGCATCGTCTTATTTTTCTGTGTAATGATCTACTTTATTATTTCTGGGTATTAACCCAGAGATGGGAACTGTGGTGCGTGCACGGACTTTGGTACCCCGGAAGGTTTCTAAAGCAGCGGTTCTACAGTTCGCATTCGCAAGGGCGTGGCGCTTTTCTGTCGCCCAATAAGCTGACTATCGTGGGTCTAGCTCCACCCTAACACCATGTCCTTTTTCAGTGTTCCCACACCTGGTGCACATCAAATTCAAGGACTTTCCAGAACCAGTTCGCTCAAGTTCAAGGACCGAATGTGCTGACACAACTGAACGAGAGGGCAACTTGTAAGAGCCGCTTCACCCATGGTGTCTATATTTTTATTGATCTGCAGCACGCTCCACATCCGGCCAAGTGTTTGCCCTTGGGATCTTGGGCAAGTCAGTCTTTGTCATTTTCTCTGGTGAGACAGAGATCCTGCAGAGAATTTGCATTTCACAGGCATCACCAATAATTCACTCACTCTGACTTAACTTTACTCGCTCATTGTTCCGCCAACGGGGAAAGAGACAGTGTACAGTACACCGCTACTAATTACAACTCAACGGTAGTCTGCGTAGTCGATGTACATGCAAGCAATGCAAGGGGAGCATGAAACAGGGAGATATTTACCTAAATATCAACTGAACTTCTTTCTTGCATAAAATTCAAGCACTTTCAATCACCCATGTCTATTTAGGGCAGTTTTCAAAAACTTTTCATGACCCTGTTTTATGGGACGACATCCAGGAAACATAATAGCAAATGACTCATTCTTACAATAAGTCATCAGATTTGTTGACATGGACCATGTGCTGAAACAGCATTTAATCTGCAAATGTATCAATTACATATCATAGTATTGGATTTGTCAGTTATTGTATCTATCAAGTTTTGTGTAATTGGCTAGAGAAAAAAAAGTATAAAATGTGAACTGCTACTGGGGGTTGTTCCTTCAGGGGATGTTTCCATTCACCCCGCTGCACACGGCGGGGACATGAGAGCATGTGGATCAGTTCAAATATAATTAAAAGCTGGAATAAACATGTAACATATTACAACATGATTAACAAGGCAGATGTTGTGTTTCCCACTCCCTCTTCAAGGCCCATAAAGCTCTGTCCTGCCTTTAATTGGTTTATCAGCTCACAGACACATCTAAAGCTGATTGATGACTTTTCCACACTGAGAACGGCTTCTGTTCTCTATCCTCCCTTAATCTACTTGCAGCGTGGTTTATTTTTATCTATAAAAAAAAAAAAAAGGCAGTTGTTCAGTTCAAGCAGGAGATTCTGACTGAAGGCATTGTGGGACGGAAGACACAAGCAGGCTCAGAGCGGCTTTTCCCACATCATCGAAGACAAGCAGATGTTTAATGGAAATGTCCCCTAAATAACTGTTAAGTGTTTTGAAAACAAAGAAATTGAACTGCACGATATTGCGATTACTTTTTGACAGATATTGTGACTGTACTGAATAAGATTTGTACGCACATACAGCTCGTCATTTTCATGAACAAAAGTATCAGAATCAAAAGATTTTAAGTATTTTGGTTTTGTCAACAAGATTTTTAGGCCATAGGATTTCTTTATAACACCGTTTTCAAGCATACTACGGAGTATTAGGACCGATCTTCAATAATAAAGTCGTAATTATTACTCACATGATCACATGCGACCTGCTTCAAGATGAGGAACACGGAGCATTTCGTGGATTGGGGCTTCACAAATAAAGAAACACTTCCTCTTGCCTTTCTTAACTTAATTTGCCTTTATCAAATAATTACAGTGTCTTACAAGGTGGACATTTCCCATAGTCGCACAACATTGAACAATATCGGCAAAACAGCCATATTGGCACAGATGCTGCATGAAGGCCCTCAGACCCATTTCCCATCAAACTAATCTCTCCTTTAAGAGAAAATGAGCTTATATAAAACAACCACAGCAGCATATGAAGGAAAATCAAGTCAACCTCATCTGACAGATTAAATTATATTAAAAAAAAACATCTTCAAGGCTCCATTTTAACACTCATCATGTGACGCTGGTGCCTTGGATCAATTGGATGCTCAGTGCGATGAGGGAAGCTTTTAATGGCTTCTATGACCTAAATCCTCACTAATCATTTTAGAGCTGTGTCAAAGATTCTTACTATTACTTCTAAGTCTTACTGTACAAGGAATTAAGCTCCCACCACTGGGATTTGAGAAGTTCCTCCTTTGTTAAGTATAAAACCATATACAGTACATAAACCCTTAGGATTTCTGTCAATAAACAAACCTCATGCACATATGGCTCAGAAAAATCAGCTGTTCCCGTGACGGCGATATGTGTTTTTTTAACACTCGGTACGAGGCAGCAACACAACTTAGTCTGGCAACTTCTGAGGTCTCACCCACTCTCCCTTCTGTCGCCCACCATGGTCTCATGTGCAGCCGAGAAATCCACTCAAATTTCCAAAAATGTTTACTGTGAAAAGAAGAAGAAGCTTGATAGGAGAAATGAGTACTGTATTTCCCATTTTATTAACCCTCAGCTCTAGTTGTCTGAAAAATAATGTCTGAAAAGAAATACAAGGCTACATCCAGACCTATAACTTACATTTGTATGAAGCTAAGACAATAAAATACCCTAAAAACAATGCAAGTTAACAGTGCTGTGTGTGGATGCTGGAGCTGTTAATTTCCCCGAGGGAACCTCCTAAAGGGATTAATAAAGTCGTCTGTCTGTCTGTCTGTCAAGTCTCTACCTGTCTGTAGTGACACATTCAAACTGACACATTTTGCCTTAACAACAAAATCCAAATATCAAACTGCTCACATTTATTTAGAAAGAAAATGGTAATAAAAGCTGGGCAATAACTCAATAACAATGCACAACTCAATATCATTTTCTCCAATATAATAAAACAAAAGGATTAGTAAATCAATAAATTGTGAAAACACACAATGAAGGTTTTTAGTGCATGAAGAAGCAAAAAAAAAAAAAACCACAACAACAGTTAACTTAAGAATTAAATCAATCTTTAATTCTCTGACTTAAAAGTCTCTTATCCCGTTCTATCTGTGCTCCTGAAAGACATCTCCTCAATCTTCCGGTAATAAGATCGTCTTCATACAGCAGCAGGAAAAAAACCAAAACAAAAAGCCATCTGTCTCCACTGGAAGTCAAGGAGAACAACAGCATCTGCTTCCAAAGAAGTCACCCACCACCGGCTTTGGCTTTAACTCGACCACACTTTCTTATTCATCACTCTCAGGGCAGTCGTGCTAATTCAGTGTGTTCCCATACCTTCATTCAACAGCCAAACAAACAAACATGTCCTGCTGTGAACCAACTTTGTGTGTGTGTGTCTGTGTGTGTGAGAGAGAGAGTCAGCCTGTTTGTGACATATTTAAGACTATTTCCTGCCATACATCCGAAACTTGTCAGGACCAGTAGTCCTCATAACCTGGTCCTAATGAGGCAGAACCTCATTTCTTAACTCCTGCACCTGTACTCGTCACTATAAGTTGTTTATCTAGTTCTGGGAGGGATGAGTCTAAATAAAGAAGTATTGTTTCCTCAGCACCTGAAGCACTGCACGGATACACACACAGTTTAAAAAAAACAACAACTCTCTCCATAGAAATCCATTTGTATGAAATGTGAGCCTGGTTGTCACTAGGTTTACAGTCAGTGTGTTTATATGCATGTAAGACAATAATTTGGTTTTCTTAATGTCATGTAAACACAATAGTACAGCGCAATCTAATTTGTGTCACGAATAACATGTACAACAGGTACGAAACATACAGAACTACAGCACGAGCCATCTCACGTGTATACTCAGACTCGGCGAGTTGTCCAATTGCCTGTCTTAGTCAGACTAAGGCCTTAGCTTGATTAAACTATGCATGTAAACGTACTGACTGTTAAAAAAAACAAAAAAACAACAAACATCTAAGAGGCAAACATCAGCACTGAAAGAATAAATACCAATCAATTTTGTAAGCTGATATTGATATTTTTTTGAGTTATTCTCAGGCAACATCCACACTACTGAGTATTCATTTGAAACTGGAAGCTGCAGGTGTAATGAGAAACAACATTGGTGAAAAGTGAGAGGAAGACCGGAACTGTGGTGAAACTAAAACTAAAAGTTTTCACAGCTGAATGGGGTAATGTGGACGGCAGGTGTGTTTGGTCAGACCTTAGAAACTCTTGAAGAATGAAAAAGAAAAGAGATGGTACAGGGAAAGTTCTGTTTCCATGTGGATAAGGCCTCAGACTCTCCATCACAAACTGCTCCAGTCGAAATAAAAGTTATACAAGCGATAGCACGAACAAGTCCTGGTTTTATTTGAACCTCAGAGAAAAGAAAGGGAGCTGACCTCAACTGCCTGAAACCAACACGGAGCATTTTTCTTGTCTTACAATAGTGTCTTCACTTAAGGCCACGGTGGGCAGAGGGAGAATGTAACTAAACAGACCATAAACTCCATCACCTGACTCGCCTCTAATGGTCCGTGGACAAGCCGCAGCTGCTGTGAGTAATGGCTCTGTGGCGGCTCTCGGCTGGCTCTGTGGAGTCGTCACAGGGGACACAAGTCTCTCCGTCTCATGATGTCTCAGGGGGACAAGTTTGCAACAGTGGACGTGGTGCCGACACACAGCACGCGCCCCGCGATGACATGCCACAGTGGCGGATGATAAATGTTATCTTTTCAAAACAAAAATGTGGCATTTGAGGAAATGACTCCTTATCCTACAGAATGATGAATAGTCCGGACAAATAACAGATGATCAGTATAACAAACCAAATAATCTGTATTTTAAATACACATTTTTTTAGCATGATAAAATATGGAATGGGCTTCTTTTACAGCAGATTTCTTTGACTTGTCATAGCGGGATCAGCACTTTTTTTTTTTCTACAACTCTATTAAATCTTGAATGAAATCTCACTTAAATGTGTGTGTGCTTAGCTCGAGTGATGTAGAAAAGGTGCTGAATCAATTAAATGTAAACGCACGAAAATTGATTTAGCAAATCAAGGACGTCACTCCAGCATCAGTGTTTTACAGCTCTGGAAAAATGCTTAGAGGACTATTTCACCGATTTGTATTTAGCGTTGTATTACTAGAATAGGGTTAGTATTTTTGAAAGTGTGTGCTTCCCAACCTCAGTTTCCCCAGAGTCGAGAAATATCTTCATTCTTGTTCCGAGGCTTGAGACTGCAACCCTAATTCCGCACTCGTAGGGCGACGGGACCTCATTCCCAGAATGTAAACAGTGTCCGCCATCTTTGCTAACAGTTATGCTAACAGGAAGTGTCACTGGTGGGCACGTAACAAAGAAAAGAATGAAGATATTTCTCAACTCGGGGGAAACTAAGGTTGGGAAGCACAATTTTTTCAAAAACACTACCCCTAATTCTAGTTTTCCATCGCACATTTTGACACTTACAGCTCATTTCATTAAGCTAATTTCCGGCAGTGGATGGAAACACATGCAATTAGCATTCCCTTGTGTAAATTGTTGTGTAAAATTTGTAATAACTTTGAATGAAAAATCAGCTAACGGCGTTTACGTCTGATATTAAGCTTGAAAAAATTGATTTTGCTGCCTCACGTCATTTTTTTTTCTACGTGGGCCGTGATTTGCAGACTGAACAAAACTGCAGACAGCTACATTTAGGGACTGAAATATTTTTAAAAGGCAGAAGAAAAATGAGAGGAGGCTGGTGAGACATGTCTGCTTGTCTTGTCTCAGCTCTCGCTGGGCTGCTGAACACTATAGAGCCGCGAACAAAAAGCTGACTGGGGTTTTGGAAATGTAGGTTAACGTGCACAGGTATTAGCGATTAGCGGCACAAAACAGTGAGCTTCGACAAACTACGACAATTCTCTTATGAAGAGGGAAAACAGTGCAGTGCAGTCATGATTAATAACTGTATGGATTAAGGGTCAAATTAAAATGTCATGTCAGTGTATCATGTTGTGTTACAACAACAACAACAACAGAAGATGCTGACTGTAAATATTGACTCCCACATTTACACAGTGCCTTTGTTTTAATATTCATGATTCCTCCGCCTCAGTGTCCTCATATTTGGTTTGATACCTGCAGTGCACCGCAGACAACATCACGACACGTGTGGCTCTAATGGCAATTCAACTGCGACATATTGATTCAACAACATAAACGGCTGCGTTTCATTTAAAACAATAGTTGTCGTCACTTCCTGTACTTCTTCACACACACACACACACCATATACATCTCCTCTATAACATTCATTTTAGTGTGAACACAGCTTCGTGACAACATTTCCTCAATTTAATTTTCACACTCATCATTTAGAGTGAAAATAAACGCAGGGACTTCTCACATGTTAGAGGCAAGAACTAGTTTGGCAAGTGTTTAATCAGTTATCAGATCTGTTGTTGGTTTGACAAATAAATCCATCACATAGTTATTTATGAGGTGTACAATTCTTTGGCAAATAGGAGTGAAATTACTATTATTGTTCTTTTTCATCATTAAAGGTGAAGTGAGTGCATTTCAGATATGTCTATTATGGATGTAAACAATGCAAACCTCACTCAATCTTCAAATAGTCCAATCCTCTCTTGTTATTCTTTATAACTGCTGGTGTAACAATAATTTGTTTAGTGCAGTCAGCAGCATTTATCGAGTGACTAAGAATTTAAGGTCCGATGTTGATATTTTGGAGTATTTATTAGTAAAATAAGATCATTTGTTACCTATTAATATGATTGTACCAGTGTAATCACTTTAAAATTCAATTTTTTGTTTGCTTTTTGATGTTGCACTTGCGATGCATCTCCATGCACTTTCAGTCAGCCTTTTGAAAGTCTTTGTCCCGCTATTTTTTCACAACAGTGCATTTATAGCGAGAAACAAGAGTTTCATTAATTTCCATCGCCCTTTATTAAACTAAATTATCACGCGTAAACTGGAAAGTTACAAATGCACTGTAAAGACGTGACATCTTGAATCGCAATTCACATATTTAAGACCAAATGTAAACCGAATCGTGCTTTTTTACGTGCAATAATGTGTTTCACAGCTCAGCATCATTACCCGCACCCGTGAGACATTAGCCTCCAGTCGTCAGTGATAAAGTGCGCGGTTATATTGACGTACGATACGGTGGCAACAGATGTCCAAGCATCACATGTCATTTGAGGCCGTGGTTTTGTTGCTGCTTGTTGCTTTGTTTGTCGCGGTCGCTGTGTCAGTGAAAAAGCGCCACTGTATCTCACTCAATTTGGACATTAGTGAATCGATTCAGAATCGCGATGCCATCTAAGAATCGGTGTTTTCCCGCCCACCCCTAGTTTCTATGGCAGCCTGAATGGACAAACCGTGTTTACGGTGGAAGCTTACAATGCAAATAAAGAAGAACAAGGCCACCGTAGTTCCCCGACATGCTTGGGAAAGGGAGGGAGTCCCAATCGCTCGATCTTACACCATGGACCTTTAACCAAACCAGAATAAGGTCACACTCATAATAAGCACTCAGTTTAATAAGAGTCACCAACGATTATCCATCATAATAGAGAATAGGCCTTCCTTCAATGCAACATCTGAAAAACAGGGCCCAGCTCTCTGCCTTGAAGGCAGCAGCACAGTAGAGAGGAGACAGACAGATGATCAAAGCTGCAGCAGCAGCAGCAGCAGCATCCGACAATACTCTCATGCAGCAGCAGCAGAGCTGATGGGCCTGCACCGGCAACCGGCACCAGCAACAATAAACCTGCTGCTGCTGCTGCTGCAACCACCGCCGAATACATTCATCCAACACAACACCACCAGTCCTCTAGTCCCCTCTCGCTTGCTCTCACGTTTGTAGCCTGCAATGATTTGCATTTTGACGCTCACCCGAATGAAGATCAATTGAATATTAGATTAAAAAAAAAGGTTGAATACATATCATAATAATAATAAAAAATAAATAAGAAAAACAGGGCGATCGGCGTCTAGGCGCCTCCATATTGTGCTGTTTTATTTGCACCTGCTCAGCCAGCATTGATGGGACGCCGTGGTGGATAAAGAAAAAAGAAAAGAAAAATAATAAATAACCCACAACCGATGCACTGCACCATTATTCGGATGATTATTAAACATTTCAATCTTCAGTTAAATAGACAAAGAGCTTGTTTAAACTCACCGTCTGTGGACCGGCTCCTGTATCCTCACACCTCAGCTACGAGGGCGCGCGCGCGTGTGTGTGTGTGTGACTTGATGCTGGTGAAATGATGAGGTGTGTGTGTGTTTTTGGGGCTATAGCCGGACTGTGTGTGTGTGTGTGTGTGTGTGTAAGTGTGTGTCCGTCCCTCTCAGCCGCTGCAGCAGCAAGCTGTGATCCACACGGATCCTCCTCTCTCCTCCTCAGCAGCAGATCCCCCCGCCCCCCCCCCCTTCTGCTGTCAAAACCAGCATCGTACAAAGGTCGTCTATGCTGGAAGACCGCACGCTCGCACGCCAAAAATGTGTACATATATTTTTTTTCACAACAAAAATAGGTTCATCGTCTGAATGATCAATCATCAAATGAGTACATTTGTAATCAGATCTTATTGTGTCGTAATTGGACTGCAGTCAAAGATATTAACAGAATATAGTCTCATTCCGATACAGTTTTATTTGTATAGCGCCAAATCACAACATACATTATCGCAAGGCTCTGTACATAGACAATATTATAGAGAGACAGAATCCGACTCAAAGATCTGCCTAGACCGGTTGGGGTGAAAGGAAAAAATAGGGGTACAGAGGAGAGGTGGGGGGGGAGAGAGATAGCAGAGAGAGACCAGGAGCAGATATACAACAATCGTATCAAGTTATACGTTTAGTACAAGCAACTCATGTTGTGTCCTATTCAGAATAAGGTCCCGTTCCACGTTAACAACTTTTAAATAAGACAAAGAACGCAGCAATGCCCCCACATTTGAGAACCTGCAGCATGTGTTTTATTGGTTTAAACAAATCCAAAAATAAAAAACAAAAAAAAGATGTACTAAAACCTAATGTTCCAGTTCTGTGGTGTTTTGTTCCATGTATACTCACTCGCAGGGTAACTATCAGAGTGAGACCTCTCTCTTTCCATCGACTATCTTGCCGTGCTTCCAATCCGGTGCGGGAAGAAAACAGGGAGAGAGAAAAAAATCGCAGCTGCAGCGACCCCCTCTTTAATGAGCTGCAACTGATCAGCCTCGCACACAGAGAAATCAACAATGCCCTGCAGGAAACTGGAGGAGCACAGGCTGAATGTTTATTTATGCATTTAAAATTAAAGTCACATACAATTGTTTCCAGGAACTCACTAGGCAGTTACTGGTTGTTTTGCTACTGTGTGAGACAGGTGTTTGTCAAGTCGTCCTCACAGGACAGGTGGCTGCTGTGGACACACACACACACACACACCTGACTGCACATCACATTATTACTGGCCCACTAACCTACATCACATTTTAAACGACAGATTCTTCTCTTCACGTGGCAGCTGTGAGTGAACACCCCCCCCCCCCCACCTGGTTCATGTCTCCCATCCGCCATCGACACCAGTCACGTCTGCACTGTTTCTGTTTCAGTCCGGCTCTCACGCTCACACATAATAATTAACACAAGCTTTAAAACAAGTGTGTCTCTGAAACAAACTGGTGGCACACAAACCGTTTTTAGTGGGCGGCGATATATTATGTGCAGAAATGACATGTTTATGTGGCATATTAATTCTTTAGACACAGCTGTCTGTTCCAACTAGGGATGGGAACCGGCATCGGTTGGTATCGGTGCAAAAGCAGTTTAGCTGAGTCATGTTGGGGCTGTTTATTTCTTCTTTTTGTGGAGAACACATTATGTCCCTGAAATGACTCAGCACAAATGTGTTGTTAACAGCTCCATAGTTCATAAATGGTCAAACGACTATATCAGAATAATATCGGCATCAGTAGAGTTTTGGATATCGGTATTGGACACAAAGAAGTGACACCCTTCTATTTTATTTTATTAACCTGATTAAAGCAACAATCTGCAGCAGAGACTGCTATGGGAACACCATTACCTGATTGAATAGCAGTATGTTTGTTGGTGTATAAAAGACTTTCTTTGCCTTAAAATAAGCCTTTTCTTGGTTTACAGAAGCCACCATCATGTGACACCGTGTTTCTACGGCAGCCTGAATGGACAAACGAGCCAGCGCGTGCGTGAAGTGAGACGACAACATCCTCTGTGGTATGTGAAGCACACATTTCACCATGAGATGTCACTAATTCTGGACCTTTTTATCAGAATACAGTCATAATTGGAGCATCTTAGTTACACCTTAATCAGATCATAAGACAGGAATATTATAACCTGAATCATCCATTATCAGTGCTACACTAGTAGCGTCCATGTAAACAGTGACTGACTGAAACGCCGGCGATTAGAAACCACAGATACCGATGCTGACTTGTGGACACAGACATCCACACAAGGCTGTCGCACAAATAGGATGTGTGTGTGTTTCTGCATAGGTGTGTCTCCCCCCCACGCCTAACTGACTGGCAGAGATCTGTGGAGAGCCACACCACTGTGTAAACTCTCCTGCCATGTCTTTTCAATGAAACACGACGACGGACGGACAGACGCGTCTTTGGCACCGTGACATTACAGACGTGCAGCTGTGGGGTGCGAAGTAACAGTTTCAACAGTGCATCTATTGTCTATTGTCATTACTGTTTCCCCAAACAGTAATGGTTGATCATTTTAGGATCCGTCCCAAGACTCCAGGGCACTGTGTGCTTTAAAACCAGTTCATACAGCCGATAAAACAATTTAATATGACAATGTCACTTTGACCGCACCCAGATTGTGTTTTTGTTTACACAGCGATCTGCCTTAGAACTGACAGGGATCTTCTTCATCTCTCACTCAGCCTCTCCAGAGATAAACCGGGCAAGAAGTGGGATCAGTACAGTTGAATGCTTCTCAGGCCCTCTGCCTGATTTTTGTCCTGCCATGACAAGACAGAATGTGTGAATCAGTGCCTTCTTTCCCATTTCTATTCCTGCGTGAGCCATAGATTGGGATGACATGTTTGAGGGCCCTTGTTATGGAACTGGTTTTTTTTTAGATATATTTGCAGCTACAATACCGGCGAGCTGGTGCAGATGCTACATGAATAAAGCAGAGCCACATGTCAAGATGGAGCTTGAAAAGACGACAGGAACTTACACGAATGTGATCACTGTTTCCCTTTGGCCTTAACAAACACAAAGCGAAGAGATTAAGATGTGACACACGTGCCAGATTTATGCAAATGCAGACACATACACGCACTGTATATTGAGAAGATTGGAAAGAAGAGGGAACATTTGACAGTTGCTAAGAAACACAACACCATACATTCTTATTATCATGTATTAATAATTCCTTTTCTAATTATACAGTGTTTTTGAAAGGAATTTTTCCAGTATTTCTTAATGAAAGAATAAACATAATGAGCACACATCTCAGCCATCACTAAAATGTGATACTACTGAAAATAATGAACATTTTGAAAGTTACACACGACAGCGTTAAATCAGGAAACTGACATTGAGGTGGAGTTAAACATGGTGAAACTTAAGAAAACATAATTAATTTAGAAAAATGGCCTGACAGGAGTGAGGAATCAGTCAAGTGAAATACTTGACATTATCATTATTCATTTCTGGCTGCTGGGGAGGTTTGTGCGCATGAATCCTTCTGGCATATGGTTCATGTGGACTGCGAGGAACGACACGATGGAAATTTTAGTTCATCCTCAGTAGGATCAAAACAAAAAAGCAGAAAAGGCAAAGCGTATAACTTTGAGGGGGGGGTGAAAGCAATTCATCATTGGAAGATGTGTGGCGTTCCTTTGTGGTACTTCAGTTGTGGAGCCGTTTGTGACGCGTGTGTGTCAACTCTGACGCAGCAGAACGTAAGATCAAATAAATGACATATGTTCCTGTGGGTTATGCATTATAAATGAGCAATTTAAAACAAAAAAAACATGTTTTAAGGTTTTAGAAACAAAGTTTTATTATTTCATGACACTTTTTTTTAGGTTTTGCATTCCACACAAATGGGGGAGGAGTGACGTGTTCAAATGTGTGTTAAATTTAAAAAGCCTCGCTGAGTCTTAGGTGGACATTAACTAACGGGTTTAGTCACAATGACAATATAACTCATCTTCTTTTTCTTTTTAAATCATGTTTGTAATCAGCAACAACACTAAAAGATTAAAGGATTCAACTATGTCATTAAATATTATTTACATTATCAAGGTTAAGAGTTACATTTCACAAAGTGCACAAGGCCTTTCCTCAGTACAGTGTTAGAAACATCATGTATTAGTAACAATTGAATGTCATTATTTTACAGAAAATGCAAAAGACCCTCAGTCCCATGCCTTTACAAAAATGTCAAGTACAAGTACTTTACAAGTACTTTCATGCACCAGCATCACAGCAGGTTAATTACATTTTATTTGTAATTTAACTAAAACAAAAAAATGTGTAGAACTGACTGGTTATGAATCCTCTCTTCGAGTTTGCTGGATCGTGATCAAAGCATGTAAACGTTTGGTATTTCATGACGGAATTCCTCCCTAGATGCTTTAAAAAAAAACGTAAATGATCCCTTTTCAACATTGGGAGCTGTCACACCCGTGGTCTGCTTACCTTTTTAAAACTCTTTTGAGGTCAGTCCGTTGCCAACAGCTACAGCTTAGAGCCAAAGGGGAGACCCTCGTACATGTCGGATTTGAGCTGGGCCCACTCGGCCAGTCTCTGAATGGTGCTCTTCTCCTGGCTCAGCACGCTCGCTGCTTTTCTCAGCTTGGCCTCGTTGCGCTGCAGGTAGCGCTTGCCCTCGTCCTTGAGGAAGTTCAGCTTGTCGAGGCGACTCTCGTTCAGCGGGATGTCCTCGCTCATGTAGGGGTTGAAGCGGAAGTAGGAGTCGGGGGGCAGGAGGGCGTCGAGCATGGTGTGCACCTCTGAAACACCAGGGGAAGGATGGAGTCACTTTAGCTGTCCACCTGACATTAACTGCAACAACACTATCTACGATAGCATTATTTATTATTTATTTATTCTAGTGTTGTGGAGAATGTTTCCTCTCAGTTAAGAACTCATTCATGCATTCATTTCCTTTAAAGCTCTAGAAGAGTCTTACATCCCAGCCACATCACATGCTCTCTTGCTATTTCGAAATCTCAATCTCACGTTTAATCCTGATGCCGTCATTTTGAATTTGCTGCTGTTGGTTATGATAAAAATTCCAATGGTTACTGAGAGCTGAGAAGTCGCCCGTCAAAGCCAGCGCGTGGTTATTATGGTCATTTCACTCTCGCTGTAGCAGGAAGCTGGCGAATCGGCGTCTTTGTCACCAGAGTGAATTTGACACGCAACATCTGGTGTTTCTGGTGTCCAACTGCAGTGTTTTTGTTTGGTTTTCCTTCATTTTAAATTGTTAATATGTCATTTTAACATACAATTGTAAATAACTGAAAGTTATTCTGGAAAAAAGGGGCAAAAGCACTTACTCACAGCATCATTTTCTGGCCCTTTTATGGTTAAAATAAGCAAAAAAAAAAGAAGGTGTTTGGTCTTACCCTCAGTATCGGTGGCACTGCTGATGACATTGGTGAGCTTGTCCTTCAGGCTCGTGTAGGTGGTGCTGTTCTTGCCCGCCGCCTCGTACCGTCCGGTGCCCAGAGACACCACACACTGCAGAGGGGTGTTTGGCCACAGACACTTGCACTCGTGTATGGCCAACGCTGTGGGGTTGTTAATCAGAAGTCCTCCGTCCTGAAGATGATGACAAAACATCTTCAGCAATTCTTAAGTCACATAATCGGCGCAAAAAGGCAAACATGTGTTGTGGCAGCCTGTAGGGGACAAATGAGGTGAAGGGAACAGAGGACAGTGGAAAAGACGCTCCGGTGCCAGAGATGTGCTGCGTTGGAAAACAGCAGTGTTTATTCACAAGTAAACAAGTTGAAACAATGTCTATCAGCAGCTAAATAAATAACTTTCTGGGTAAATTGGCCAAACGTTTGACCTAAATAAAGAAGAGAAAAGCTACTGAATTAAGTGATGCAGTGTACTGCATTTCAGGATTCTAATCCTGACTTAGGAGCTCATTGTTAATTATTTACTTGCTTTTTCACTTGGCATGTGACGCCGCTTTCACTAAATAGTGTGCTACCAGATTCACGATCAGTCGCGAAACCTAACTGATGTTGACAAAGAGAGAGAAAGAGGGACAATCGGGGCTGAACGCAGCAGATGCCAGCACTGATTTGAGCGCTAAACACTCCACGTCTTCTCCCTCTACTTCAGTGCTGGAACTTATCCAGCCACTGATGTGCTTCTTGGATTAATGGAGATGGAGACTGTGGGACAGAAATAAACACTGCCAAGCTCAGTGAGGGTAGTGGTTTCCTCTTTTTCATTGAGAGTGAGCTTTAGAAATGTCTTTAAAAAAAAAACCCTCCTCAGTTTCTTCAGCTGAAATAACCCCAATAAATATGGGAAAGGAGTTTTTTTATGTATTGGCTGCTGTTCTCCATCAGTCCCCTGCATTATTATCTAACAACAGCTCTAGAAAAGCATCACTCTCAGTCTGATTATGACGCTGTTTACCCTCAGGTGTGAGAAGGTTTCCACTCCTGAGACAGCAGGTTAATTGCACAGCTGCTACTCTGCCCTGACCTTCAAACTCTCCTCTGCACCCTGGTCTCATCCAACTGAATGAGACCAGAAAATGATAGGAAAATGACAGCATGTATGGTTTACTAGCAAGTGATTGGTATGAAGAAAAGTCTTTAGGATGGTTGCGTCTCCATTCTGTGCTCGCATGTATGTAGAAAGGTATTTTTTGCTGCCAAAATTCTCCTGGGAAATACCGCTGCTCGTTCCGAAAACTAGAGTAAAAGTGAGACCAGTGGGAGGCAACGGCAGCTCAAACTCTTGGTTAAGAGAAAAAACAAAAAAAAAAAAAACTCATCTCCAAGAGGAATGTGGAGCGCAACACCCACAGATATACACAAACTCATTCACACTTCATATTTCCATCTCTGCTGTCAACCCCCCAAATACACAGGAAACAACTCATCACAGTAACAGACAAAAAAAAAGAACAAGCCATTTGTTTTAATGTTAAGTAAGTGGGAGAATCAACGCTTGGGTCACGAACTTTGCAAAGTGTGACTGGATTCTTTGAGTAGGATATGGCGAGGAAGAGTCATACTAGTCCGAAGCCGTGATGAGGATAATCTGTGAGAAAGTAGGTTATTGGAATGGAGCCTGAAGCATAATTACTGCAAATTAGGACCATCTAAAGATATCTGGCCTCATAATCAAACGTCATGAAGTAACACATTTTAAACCCAAGAGGTATGAACGTTACGGTAAAGTGCATTAATGCTTCTTACACTCTTGTCTTTTATGACACATATCATTCCAAGATCATAATTCATTGATCTCCTACTTAAGACCCATCTACTATGAGATCTTATCTCTGTGTGATTCAGTGGAAGTAGTAACATAACACTATATACATCATCAATCTGTGTGAGGACCCAAAGAAATGACATGGAGCTCATTATATTGCTAAAAGTCAAATATTAAAACGTCAAAAGCAGGCTGACTAATGCCAACACTGGCCGAGACTGTGGTTGTGATAAGAGAGCCCGGGTTGAATATTCTATTTCATGTGAAATCCAAAACCTTAGGAACCTCCAGCTCTGTCTGTAGCCTTCATCTCATTCTTTATCTGTGTCCTTGAAATGACTGACACCCACAAGACCCTGTCATACCAATATAGTGACGCTTCTCCTCGGATCACCATGGCAATTTCAGACCTTATTGTTGCTGCTCTGCCTTTTTAATCTTTATTCCGCAATCTATATCATCACATACTTAATTCTTTGGATATTCAAATGCAAGTAACTTAACTAAAGCGGACTCCTCTGGACTCAGCCAAGACATCTCCCAGACAGTGCTCTGCGCTGCACAGCATACCTGATGAAGGTCTTTTCCCATGACGAATTCCTGGAAGTAGCCTGGAGCGGCGGACGAGGCTCTGATGGCCTGCCACATTTTGTGTTTGCAGTCTCCAAGGTAGTGGGATCTCACTCCAGGCATGAGTCTGTAGTTCCTGAACACATAGGCCTTCAGCGGGAGACCCCTGTTTACAATCGTGCTCACTGCTGACACCTGGTGGACAAAAAGAGGGTGTGCATTTTTATTTTTACACACCTTGCTGAAGTAAAACTACAAATGTTAACACCTGTGTATGTCCAATGTGGTTGAAAAATAACAGTCAACAATTACTCCATGCACAAAGCTGGTATATATATGTGAAAACAGTGTAAAGGCATATTAAGGTTGTGACTAACTTTTGGGCAGTGCGGGTCCCTGGAACTCTCAATCATACATCCTTCACCCATTCGTTCCCTGGAGAGAAACACACACTGAATAAGTCTAAGAAAAGGACAAATTACTGTTCATTCTCCCGTCTCTTTGAATTGTGGTGAGCATGAGGGAGGAGACATAATTAAATATATTAAAAAAAAAAAACTAACTTGAGGATGTTTTCCCATATTTCACTGTCATAGAAAGCATGGCTCCAGCCCATCTTCACGGTTCCAACGATCACATTCTGCTTGAACACATCCGAGCCCAACTTCCTGTACATCTCCTCGCACTCATTGAGGGGAATTTGATAAATCCCCAACATGAAGGCCAAGATGGCCCCTGAAGCGCAAGAGCACGAGACAAGACGTGTGTTCAAAGGACAGTTTGTATTAAACCACACTTGAGTTCGACACATGAATGATGAGGTGACATCGAACCTGTGCTGACTCCACAGATGTAGTCAAACAGCTGGTGGATTCGTTTTCCGGTCAGTTCCTGCAATTTTTGTAGAGTTTGCAGGGCCAACAGTCCCCTATAGGAAAAATAATAAACACAAAGATTGTCCAACCACAATAGTTAATAGTCAAACAGTATTTGGATTAGACGGCATTGATTTTTTTATTTTTATTTGGGAAAGGTCACACAATCTGTACCTTGTTCCTCCACCATCTATGGCCAGGACGCGAATTCCTCTGCCTTTGACTGGTTCGCTGTAGCCGACCAGGGCCAATGACTCTCTCACCGCAGCCTGGAGAGGAACGTCGCTGACCTGGCGTAAACGCAGCAGGCACGGCAACACACTCTCCTACAGTATGACACAAATAATGTGAACATGTGAACAAGTTATTTTGCCAAAAAAAAAACATGCAAGCGGAGTGTGAAATGAATCAGGCATTGATAAATGGAACTTTGGGGTATGTTTAAGAGAAAAGAAATCAATCAAACTCACCTTAATAGCTACACCTCGGGTCTCTGGGAACTCGAGGAGATGATAGCTGAGCTCCTCCACTCGCGTAGTGAGGAGTTTGACATCCGTGACCCTGTGCAACCTTTTCACCAGAGCTCTGGTCTTGTTGTCTACACTCACCCTGACGATTATCTGCATTACAAAATATACAAAATGAACAAAAACTTTGAGACATCTCAACAATATACCATCTTGAACACACTGTGCTTAGAAAATTCTACTTCCACTTCTTTTTTTTTTTTTTTAAATGGTCCGGTGTGTAACATTCAGGAGAGTAACTTTATGATAAAAATAGTTTATTATAAATCCCACACACATGAGCTTTTTAATAAATCTTAAAATGTCAAATATTTTACCTTCTGCCTTTGAGTCAACAGCTGTTGCTTCGCTTCATCCGTTTTCTCCTCTTCAGGGGCCGTCTTCTTCTCTCCAACTTTGTCACCAGTGGGCTGTTCCACACCGACTGATGAAGCCTTGTCTTTCTCAGCTGCAGTGCTTTTAGAGTCACTTCTAAACTTGGGGACCAGTGGTGTAATGTAGCTGCCAACAAAAGCCTGAACACTGGGTCGAGGGTAGGACAGATAGTGGGTAAAGCCTTTTTTAGTGGAGGTAGTAGGCACAGGGTTCGCCTGAGGTGCATTTTCTGTTGCGGGGGTGTCAGAGGAGGGTGTCCCACCTGAACTGTGTGTTTCTGATGGGGAGGGAGGGACAGTAGAGGTAGTTGGCGCTTCACTACGCTTAGCCTCTGCCACTGGAGATAAAATAAGCATGTGCTCCCCTGTTCTCGGAGTGGCACGGTGAGAAACAGGCGCGTCTTCGCCATGCGTGTTTGTGCCAAAGTAGTCGTTGATGTGCTGAGCCAGAGATGTGTAGGTCTCATCCATGTTGGTCGAAAGAGCTGTCGGGTGGAAAAGCTGCTTGGTTTGCTTTGCCACAGAGGACGATGAGCCCAAGGCAGAGACATTTGCAGCTGAAGCTAAACTGGGCGTGGACTTCTTGGTGACAACAAAAGGTATTTCTCCCACTTGGTTGCCTTGCTTCTCTGACTCTTTCTCTGCTGTGCCCTTCTCACCTTCCTCCTCTTCTTTCATGGCTGCTTCAGGTGATGAGGGAGTAGCTGCGATGTCGGAGGTCTCTGATTTCACCAGAACTTTTTCTGCATGGGTACTGCCAACAGCGGTACCACCAGGTTTGAGGCGGGAGAACTTGGCGATAAGGTCTGTGCTGCCGACTGCCTTGGTGACACTGTCGAGCGTGGTCCTGATCCGAGACATGCGCCTGTTCACTGGTAAAAGAAGCAAGGAAATTAACCAGGCAACTGGTTAAATATGTAAAATGATGTAACTGTCTGGCAGGTTCCCTGGCAGTTTTTGAGTGTCATTACCTTCGCCAATGTTAAAGTGTTTTTGGATGAGCTTGTCTGTCTGTTTGTGAGCAACACACTGTAACTGACAAAGTAAATGAAAGATTTAGACATTTAGATCCATTTTCCTGAGAAGTAAACCATCACAACAAAGGGTGCACAAAAAATGCAACACCCTGGGTACTTTAGTGGTGGACATTACATAAAGTGAAACATTTACATCATATTTAAGGTTCACAGATCTGTCGGATTTTCTTCTTTTTTTATTAACAATAGCAGATCCAGTGAATCAGATCGAGATCAGCATTGTCTATTAGGTATAATGCAAGTAAAAAGGGGGCCAACAGAGGGCTCCACTCAAATGCTACGTTGACCATAGTTACCATAGAAACGATGACAACAAAAATAGATGGTAACAACCGCTACCGCAAAAACAGATTAGGAATAACTTGCAATGACACATTATGGAAAAGGACGGAGCTATGTTGACTGTGAGCTATACAGCAGAGTCCGATCACCTGGTAAAGACTCTGCTAGAGAGACACCGCCACACTTTCAACAAGGAGCAGGAGGAGAATATTAACCATCCTGACAAAAGCAAGAGTGGTGTGAACTGGGTTTCGATCAAAGACTTCACGGTTGAAGTTGGAAAACAGCAGATTGTGGAGTACATCCAAACATGGGAGCTGCAGCCCTGCTGGCTCTACAGTCTGGACTTTCTCCATACAACAGAGGAGGAGTATCACACCTTCCACCACTACCGAGCTCGCTTCAGCACCCCGACCCCACAGAGGCCCATTCAGGGAACGGCCAGTGTGTACTTTGTTGTGTACATGTCTACGGTGAAACTCCCAAGTCTGCCCGTGCAGGTACACTTCGTGGTGGAGTCAAACAGGCTCGTACACACGCCCAGGACGACCGTGTTCAGAGAGAAGTGGTTGGTGGACGTAATTGAGAGCAAGACTTTGCTCCATCATGCGGTGCAGCCTTTAACAAACTGACACTAGACAACGACGAAGACGCTTCTGTATATGTCTTAACTACGAACTTTAATCGTGACATTTTATCCCATGCGGCGGCTTATAAAGGAATTTCGAAATCCAGTGGCTGACCAAGAAAATGGCGTAGCAACTGTGATGGACTTGTGGGTGTTCCCCTTCGTTGGGACCTTACAAATAACTCTACCATTACATTTTACTCGTTTCATCAACTGAATCACACGTGTTCAGGAGTATGTCCACTTTGTGTTGATAATATGCGTATCTGAATGAACTTTGAGCATAATGTTGGACAGCTAGCTTGCTTAACGTACAGCTAATCATTTACGTGCCACAAACTAACCGTTTCTAGTCCCGTTAATGAATGAATGAATGAATGAATGAATGAACAGCGTGTTCCTATTTCTTTACACGATCACACATTAACAGTGTCTTCTCCTCCTACCTTTCACAACAGAGACCGTTGCCGAAATATTTCATCCTACGTGGTGCGGGTCGGAAAAAAGATAAACAGGAAAAGGACCGGAAGTGACGTAGATGGTCGGTCACAACAAACGTAGCCCTGTGGCACCACAATCTTTTTTTTTTACACATTTATTCTTCTATTTTACAAACTCGTTCTGACAAATCATATATTGCATAATACTCAAAATGTTCATATACATGAATATAGGGTGACAAAGGTTTCTCCTAAACTCACTGCCTTTCCACACGAGTTTGAAGATTAAATTAAAACCCTTTAATTACATTATATTAAACATTATTTTATTTACGTACACTTTTTATATATACATTTCCAGTCATCCATTACTGCAGTACATATCTGCTGTTCTGTATACTGTTATCAATAAAGTGTGTAAAAAGTTTGACTAGGTGTTGACAACACATCTTTATAATGGAGAGAACAAATATTATTGTGTAAAAAATAATGCACTAATGAGGCCAGTTTCAGTGTCTGTTATTTTCCTGAAAAGGACTTCAAATGTTAATAAATACAGAAAGCAAGGACCAAAAAATACCCACATGAAATTCACTTGCAAAACAGACCAGGTGCTGATTTGAAATAATGCGATAAAAAGTTTATTTGGGGACAACATGTAAAATAATAACCAGATACAGCACGTGTTGACTTTGAAGAACCACAGTCACAGTGGAGTCAGAGAGCTTCTCAGAAGAGCCTTTTTGAGATATCTACAACTTCAATGTGAATATCTTAATTTAATTCAAGATATCCAAAAAGGACATTGTAAATATCTTCAATTGAGGATATCTTGAATTTGAATTGTTCATTTTGACTAGTTAATATATATATATAACTGTTTGACTAGTAAGAATGACGTTGTTAAAACCGTGGGTAGCACGGTAAAAACTGTTTTGACAACAAAACTGCCTGAAAACTATCGCTTCCGGTTTGCCGCTCAAGTAAAGGAAATGACGTTTGTCTTCGTAAAAGTTCAACGAGATGTCTTCTTCAATTAAAAAAACTAACAAAAAAAACAGAAAAACTTTCGTCTTTATTGGTAGAAATTGTCATACTAATGTGTGCACTAAACAATCAAAGTGAGCCATTAAATCATGGATGCATAATACATCCATGCATTAAATGTAATAACGCCTTAATAAAGAACGGACTCTGTGGACACACCCCATTAGATAAGCGAAGGCGGAAATACAGTAAGTGCACCATTTTGCTTATTCTGTTCGGACCGTGCCCATTTCCCACGTGCGCACTGTTTCCACCAATCACTGCACTCCGGGTCACCGCGTCAGAAAAACGAACCAGTAACGTTGCGAGTCGTGGTGTTACAGCTCAAGAATGCAGCTCGTCAACAACTGTTAGCTTCGGTTTTACATCAGCTGGAGCTGTTGGCAGCTGACAAGGCTGTTCTCGGGCTGTGTGTCATCTCGTCCTCTGGTAAGATACCTTTCTAGGCTACATTCATATTGCTGTTATCGTTGGTTAATTAAAAAGAACGCTGTTATGGTTTACGTTTCTCTCTTTCTTCACCTAAACAATAAGTTGTCAATTTCTCTGGATAGCGTCGTTGCTAACCGAGTACGGTTAGTTCATAACGCTGGTATATGGCTGTTTGTAGACCCTGTACGCGATTTATGAATCTCATTACTGTTTTGAAATCGTTGTGTGAGACCTCGTTGACAGAGCTGTCAAAAAACTGTTCTTCACAGGCTCAAACGGTGTCCAAAACCCACAGCAGTATGGCCACAGCGCAGTCTGCACTGCTGTTAGCAGTCCATGTCCTGCTCATCTCAGAGTTCATCCTGGCCAAGAGAGACTACTACGACATACTGGGGGTCCCTAAAGATGCCACCGAGCGCCAGATCAAGAAGGCCTTCCACAAGCTCGCCCTGAAATACCACCCAGACAGAAACAAGGGGCCAGACGCCGAGTCCAAGTTCAGAGAAATAGCAGAGGGTGAGTCAATCACTATGTCCATCTCAACTGTTGGACAAATGGACAACACTGTGTATATATATATATATATATATATATATATATATATATATATATATATATATATATATATATATTACTGTATCATAACATAATGGTTATATGGCAATAGTAAAAAGGTAGCAATGTTTTATTTCTCAAGTTATGACCAATTAATAGCTTGGTGTGTGGATCATAAAGAAGGATGTGAACGTATTCTGTAGTATCCTCATTTTTAAACCTATATCTGGATATTACAATGGTACTAACTTGGTTTTGCTGTAAAGTATTGACTCAATACCACATTGTGTTTACCAAACTGGAAATGTGTGCGTCTCTCCTCTTTAGGATTTGAAATTATGTAACAGGAAAATACCTCTGTGTTTGTGCAACACTTTGTTACAGTGCGTCAAAGACAAATTCCTTTTAGTTCTTTTGTTGACGACGTACGACCTAAAAAGGAATAATGTCTTTCATTTTTCCTATGTAAAAGCATTTCTTTTCAAGCCCTAATAGTTAAAAAGTCAATAGATATTATAGTTTACTAACAGTTGTGCTTTTATATGTTTTAACTTTTATGCTCTTTTCTTAGTCACCTGTGTAAACACTTACCTGTGCTGGTCTTAAAGAGAAACACCATTTCTCTGAAAGACATTCCTCAGAATAATTCATGTTAGAACTCGTCGTCAAGTGACATGCGTCATGAAGATTAAGATTCTATTTATAGAATTAGTGTTAGTATGAGAAAGAAATGCACTAGGAATTTCAAGTGTAGAAAATGTTAACACAAATTTAAACTTCCATAAAGACAAAGTCTGTGTTTATCTCTTTCAGCGTATGAGACGTTATCTGATGATAAGAGGCGACGAGAGTACAACCAGTTTGGCCATGATTCATCATCTGGGGATGGCCATGCAGGAGGAGCAGGAGGAGGAGGAGGAGGCGGCAACTACAACTACCACCAGCACTTTCAGTCCTTCAACTTCAATTTTGATGACATTTTCAAAGACAGTGACCCATTTGGTCAACAACAACAACACCACCAACACCACTTTCACTCCCACTCCTCGCAGAATCAAGCCCATCAAAAGAGACAGTTTGACAGTCACTTCCAGGCCCACAGGGAGGCGATGAACAGGCACAAAAGACAGTTTCAACAAGGCGCCTTTGGTGGAGGAGTCTTTGACAACATGTTTGAAGATCTGGAGAAGATGTTCTCCTTTAACACACACAGTTCCAGGAGTGACAGTACATTCCAGAGCTCGGGAAAGCAGCACTGCAGGACAGTGACTCAGCGCAAGGGGAACATGGTGACCACCTTCACTGACTGCTCCTGAGACCGGCAGCAAAACAGTGCTCCACAGAGCGCAGCCATTTCGAACACTGCTGGGCTTTACTTGTGGTTTTGGAATTCACTGCTAATTTATCACTTGGTGAAACAGAGGATGTTTTTGTGTGGCTTTTTTTTTTGTTGTAAATTTCTGTATGTAATTTCCTCCAGGAACAAATATCCAAGCTGACTCCATGAATGGCTGCTTCCAAGCAATAACCCACAGCACAGCGACAAGTAGCAGTCTCACTCACATACAGTACCTCTCCATTATTAAGCTTTCCAGGTTCTTCATGTTTACTTTTGTTCATTTATATGATGGCACAATCTAGAGTATCTATCCGACTCAGGTGTGGCCTAAATTTAACAAAATAATTTAAACAAAAAGGTGGGGGTTTTTTTTGGAAGCTGTGAGGCAATAAGATTGATCAAATTGTGAAGCATTTATTCTACAGCTAATTAGGCCATACGGTTATATACTTAAAAGTGTTGCCGGTGTTAGCATTGTGCACTGCTAGACATGTACTTTTCACCCATGGGTTTTACTAATTAGCCTAACTATTCATTTGTGCAAAATTTGGATTTAAAATTGAAAGCACTTGCTTCAAACGGAATCATTGAAGTGCAAATTCACATTCTGGGATGTGTGTGTAAGTGAGCCATTATCAACTGTTACCTCGTTTTCGTTTTTCCTTCAGAGCTGAATTGACCTTCCTTCAATCGGGGCAGGAAAATAACATGAGTCTCATGACAAATACTGGTAGCTAGTTTGTGTGCCCTTTCTCAGCTGCATAACCGCCTGTAATGATGGTTACACAATCCTGTGGGACCAGTGAAGCTGAACGGTCTGAAAAGTTGTTTCCCAAACTGATCATAATGTGCAATATTAAGTACCTTTGCTCTTCATGTTGCCTATCCTTCATAGACAGTGCTATGTTGATGTCATTGTCTGATGTCTGCACTTTGTGTGTGTGTGAGTGTGTGTGTGTGTGAACATCTGAATGTTGCAATATATTTGAATAATTGAAAAGAGCCAATGCGTTTGTTCTTTTTAAAGGCCACATAGACCGGAAGCTCCAATTAACGCTGCGTTTGTGTGTGTGTATCTGCGTCATTACCTCGTTTATGAAACCCTAAAGTTTCAGAACAAACAGTTCAGCCACTACTGAGAAAAGAGTGTTGTATTGTTTTCCTGGGCTCTGCGAAGCGGATCGGCACTTCCGTAGTTTGATGTCGTCATCAGAAATCCTCACCACTCCTCTCACCACCGTAGCGCCTCCCGGTGCGGGCACTAGTCCAGGGAACATCCGGTTGCGTACATTCAACCGCAGAAGAAAAACTACTCTCGTTGTAGCTGCTGAGATGCAGAGCATCCACCGTGCCAGAGGGGGAGCTGTGTATCTGAGAGCTGGCCTATCTATTACGTCACTTCCAGGTACCTGGCCAATCACAGGACAGTAGGAAAGCTCTCGTTGGCTGGCCAATCACAACACAGTCCACGTTCTGGGGGTGTGGTTTTGGTCTGAAACTGCGCGTCTGACAAGAGCGTCAGTGAGGAGATATTTTGATCGGCTCGTTTGCAGCGATTAGGAGGTTTTTAATCATGAAAACAAGTTAATATATGCAAGTAGACCTCCATAACTAACATATATGTGCGATACAAGCATTCAATGTCGCCTTTAATGTGGTGATTAATCATAAACAAATAATGTTTGTTTTTAGGTGACATTAATATTGTGTTTACATATTTAAACAATTGTATTTAGATTTATTTCTTGTTTTTTAGTACACTTCTACTGGGGGTTTCAAGCTTCCCAGTCTACTGGTAATCAATTTGATGTGCATAAAACCTATTTTTTACAGAACCGAATAAAGTGCTTCTTGTTCAACCCAGCAGAGTACAGAGTACATTCATAATAAAGGGAGGACGAATCAAATCAGTATGTGAAACACAATTACTGTGTGAAAGGGAATGCACATGATTACAATTGTAATTCGTAACATTGTAATTCGTAACATCATGTGGGAGCATACAGAGAATACATAGAAACATATAAACCCTGGTTTTGTTTTGTGACAATAAACGTGATCCGATTACACAGATGACATCGGAGTGGAAGTGGGAAATCTGAGTGATTTGTAACATGGCAACACAAGTAGTCATGTTCATTTTTATTAAGTAGTTAATGAAGTAACGGATGTGTTGAAGGACAATATGGCCAGCAGGAGTGCAGTTATCCTCACATGTTTACACGCTTCTGAGTGAACAAGAACACAGCCTGAAGCATGTGTTTTCCTTGAATCTCTTCAGCCAAATGTGCCGAGTTATTATCCCCTCTTCTCTTCTACCTGATGTTCAGCATCTGTACACATCTGTATGCCAGGTGATCTTGATTTAGTACCATGGCAACCCCAGTGTGGAGACACCACCCTTGTCAACACAATTTGAAAATAATTAGTAAATTACGCCGCATGAGCTGCAGTAGTACTTGTCATCAATTATAACAAATTTCCCTAATTCCCATCAGGAGTTAACTCTGCACAACTGTCAAGAATTAGTCTAAAGAGGAATATAAACGGCCTCATTGATCCCTATTTTGGTTTTTGCTCTTTCAACCAACTGTTTCCAACTGTTCCGCAGGCTGTATATACAGAACAAGTCGTTCTGCAATTTCACAGAAAACTTTATAGATTTGCACCCGTTGTGTGGACATACTTATCTTCCCTTAAACTTAAAGTCTCGATGGTTGGATTTCAAGACGTGACTAATTAAACCCATAGGTTTCCTTCCTGCCCATTAACCCCTCCCCTCTCTCTCTCTCTCCGTGCCGTTTAATAAAGAGGCCGCCCCTCCTCCTCAGTGTAGTGCAGCGAGAGTCTGTTTGCACAAGCGGCTGAAGAGAGAAGCACAACACTTCAAATATGATGCCTGCAGTTAATCTCAGTAATGGGGCAAAGATGCCCATTGTTGGTCTGGGAACATGGAGGGTAAGTGCATTTGTTTCCTTTTATGACTATTTTTTCCACTTGTGTCTCTGCTGTCACCTTTAATATTAAAAAAAAAATGTGAATTGTGTTCTGTTATTAAAAAAAAACATGCAATACTGTACATTATTGTATAATAATGACATTGTTTCTCTTCCAGCAGGTTAAATATTATCTTGTTTCTTCAGTCTGTCAAAACACTAGTAGTAGTTACCAGTCACAGCTGATGACGACACTACTTTTGTTATCTGCTTTCTAACACTTTGCACTAGGTCTCACGTTGCAATGACTTTTTTTTTAAAAATTATATTCCCCAACTCTTTAACTATTCTTTAACCAAATTCCGAGTATTGTGTAAACTTTACCCGGCAATAAACCTGATTCTGACTGTGGTGTAATGCCGGGGGGGAAACTAGACATGACATCACTGTGATACATAATGTTCCGCTCCATCTGCTCTTTCCTTTGTGTGTCCATCTCTTACTTTTGCAGGCAGACCAAGGAAAGGCCGGCGAGGCAGTCAAAGTGGCTATAAGTGCTGGTTACAGGCACATCGACTGCGCTCTCGTGTACCAGAATGAAGAAGAACTCGGGGCTGGGATCCATGCAATGATCGATCAAGGAGTCGTAAAGAGGGAAGACCTCTTCATTGTCAGTAAGGTACAGTGCAGCTCGGTCTTCTAGTAATCAGTATATGGTTTCCTGCTACATGCTACAGGCCAGGGAATTATATGACTGCACTTACAACATGACGCCCTCCTTGTGCACATTCATGCAGACGCCTATGCTTTTAGTTAAGGTTGTCAGCCAATGGTTGTTTCAGAACAATGCCACTAATGTCTCCATTCATCAATCATCTGTTGTTGTTTTGTTTTTTTTAACCAGCTGTGGTGCACCTTCCACCTTCCATCTCTGGTGAGGAAAGCATGTGAGAAGACCCTCAGGGACCTGAGACTCGACTACCTGGACCTCTACCTCATGCACTTCCCTATGGGAGTCAAGGTTTGGACCTGTCCTATAATGTCCTGTCCCGATCATAGCAAAAAGAACACAGCAGATATGTTATGATATCTTTCACCGTTGTGAATGATTTATCGGAACACAACGTAATGTTAAACTGTGTTTGCTTCATTTCTTGTGAAGATTCTCGGTAAAAAACAGTAAAAGTTACATACGAATGTATTAAAATAATAACGATCATTTTTAAATGGCAATGTCACCAAATCGAAGCCAAGCAGGAGGGAATAAATGAAAGTATTCTGTATCACAGTCCATCAGAAAGCCTTCTTGAAGATGGCGGCGTGAGGGAAGGTCGCGTTCGAGAGAGCTGTTGCGCTTATTAGCTGATTTATTCACTTAATCCTACAAAAATTACATTTCAAACTCCCAATGGTTTATTAGCCTAACATGAACATTGACAGCTACTTTCTGAGACAATCCGACAGCATGCCACGTAAGAAAAATCAAGCTCCCGATGACGTTGAGCACAACCAACGGGCGAGCGAAGCCCAAGCAGGAGCTAGCATCATAGCCGACACCACAGCTGAAACTAGTTTAAGGGCACTTCGGGAAGCGGTGGGCGAAATTACAGCTAACATATCTAAAGTTATTGACGACAAACTAGGCCCACTGTCAGAGCTCTTGAAAATACACAGAGAAGAACTTGACAGTCACGGGAAGCGAATAACGGAGGCCGAACAGAGGATCTCAGCGCTGGAGGATGCCGCAGACCCGGTCGACAGAAAGTTGGAGGCGCTGGAAAAGATGGTGTGTGAATTACGTGAGCGGTCCGACGACCTGGAAAACAGAGGACGACGTAAAAATATCCGTATCGTCGGACTCCCAGAGAAGGCTGAAGGAGACGACCCGACTCAGTTCTTTGAGGCTTGGCTCCCTAAAATTCTTCGCATCGCAACGAAGTCTGGTCGCATAAAGTTGGAGAGAGCGCACCGCTTACTGGCCGCAATGCCCCCCTCCACCCAGAGACCGCGCTCGGTGCTGGTCAGGTTCCACAATTATCAAGATAAACAACGTGTGATGAATGCGGCGTGGGAAATGGGAAGGAAAAATGAAGCGTTGAAATACGTGGACGCGACGGTGATGATATTTCAGGACTTTTCAGCATCCGTTCTCCGCAGGAGAAGGGGTTATGACGGAGTGAAGAAACAGCTGAGAGCGCTCGGGGCCGACTACAGGCAAGTCTACCCCGCATCACTGAGAGTCACCTGTCGCGGATCCACCAAGATGTTCCACGACCCAGCCACGGTTGAGAAATACGTCCAGTCACTGAAGGATGCCCCTCGTGATGATAATGATGATGTGTGAGCATTAATCTGTAAGTCTGTCGGACTTTTAGTAGACTCTTAGTAGGTTTTGCTGTCATATAATGTATAAGCATTAAGCATTACACTTGATTTCTGTCTGTTACCTTTGTAGGATCATTATAAGCAATGCCTCCGGATTTCTCGGATAGATATCTTTCTTTTGTTGCTGGAGAAACCTTTCACTCGAGCTCCTCCAAGTTTAGGAGAAGGACAGTGTATATTTTATGCCAGTGTTTGGCAGAGGGTGCGTTAGACGCACTGTTTTTTGTTATGACCTTCATAATGTTCTGTTTCTGTTTTGTTTTATTTGGCTCACTTTGTTAGGGATTTCATTACAGGCAATGTGTTCAGGTAATATTTTAGTTCAGAACCCATGATCATGTCAGCCTTGAAGCTATGCACCTGGAACGTAAATGGTGTTCATACGCCTGTCAAACGGAAAAAGATTTTAACTTATCTTAAAAAGGAATGCGTTGACATAGCACTATTGCAAGAGACACATCTAAACGACAGTGAACATTTGAAATTACAACAAGGAGGTTTTGGACAGGTTTATTTTTCATCTTTTACTTCAAGGAGTAGAGGTGTGGCCATTCTAATTAAGAGAAATGTACCATTCAAACTTCTAGACTGTACAAAAGACAGAGCAGGTTGTTATGTGATTGTGAGAGGCATACTTTATGGGGAAGAAATTGCTATAATGAATATTTACAACCCACCTGGATACCCAAGCGACCTCCTCACTACTTCTTTCTCTAAGGTGATAGGTCTTAATGTCAGAAACACTTTTATTGGAGGAGACTTTAACTGCCATTTAAATCCTATTGTAGACAAATCTCCACCTGGTAAATTATCACTTTCACCCCAAGCTAAAAGGGTCACAGCACTCTGTGAAGACCTAGACTATACAGATGTGTGGAGAGCCCAACATGTAGCTGAGAGAGAATATACCTTTTTCTCAAATGTTTACAAATCCTATACCAGGATTGATTATTTCTTTCTCCCGAGAACCCTACTGTCGTCAGTTATATCCAGTGCTATAGGAAATATAATTATTTCTGATCATGCTGCTGTGTTCATACAATATGATTTAGGGAACCCAGTCAACCAAACCAAACACTGGAAATTCAACCCTTCTATCCTAACTGACAACAATTTTTTATCTTACTTTAGAGAAGAATTTCACTCGTTTTTATCTGTTAATTCAGCCTCCACCAGTGATTCTTCATTATTATGGGAAACGTCTAAAGCCTTCTCCAGAGGTATTATTATATCTTATATGTCCACTAAGAGGCGAAGACAGGATGGACAAAGGAAAATTTTAGAATCTAAACTGAAGTATGCAGAGAAAGAATATGTAAAAAACTCGTCTGTACAGAAACTTAAAGAGATCTCTGCAATTAGGTGCGCTTTAAATCTGTTATGGACTAAGGATGCGGAAGGTAAAATCAGACTTGCCAAACAAAAAATGTACGAACATGGAGATAAAGCTGGGAGATATCTATCATATTTGACGAAGAAAAAGGCTGATTCACGAATTATCTCTTCAGTCATAGACAGTCAGGGTAAACAGACTTTTAATACTGTGGCCATTAATAAGGCTTTTAAAACCTACTATGAAAACTTGTATAAATCTGAACTATATAATGATACAACTGACAAAATGAACAATTTTTTCTCCTCTCTTAACCTTCCTAGCTTATCTGATGCCCAGAAAGCATGTCTTGAAGCTCCCATATCTAAGACAGAGTTGCTCAATGCTATTAAAGGGTTACAATCTGGTAAAGCGCCAGGTCCAGATGGATTCAGTAGCGAATTCTACAAAGAGTTCTGTGATTTACTGGCCGACCCACTTCTAGACATGTTTAATGACTCTTTTAAGAAAGGTGTTTTACCACAGTCTTTGAGAGAAGCGCACATCTCTCTCATTTTAAAAAAAGGGAAAATCCCTGAAGATTGTGCATCATACAGGCCTATTTCCTTATTGAATGCTGATCTAAAACTTCTCTCCAAAATATTAGCAACAAGACTGGAAGGCGTACTCCCTGTTCTTATAAATGCCGACCAAACTGGATTCATTAAGGGTCGTAATTCATACAATAATATGCGCAGATTACTGAACACAATTCAGGTTTTTCAACAGCAGTCTTTGAATGGTCTGGTGCTTTCTCTGGATGCCGAGAAGGCGTTTGACCGTGTAGAGATGCCATACCTGTTTTTTACACTTTACAAATTTGGCCTAAGTGAAAATTTTGTAACCTGGATTAAACTACTTTATACAAATCCCCTGTCAGCAGTGCTTACAAATGGGTTGCAATCTTCTAACTTTGAAATTTTTAGAGGTACAAGGCAAGGGTGTCCTCTATCGCCCCTGCTCTTCGCCTTGGCAATTGAGCCACTTGCTGAAGCTATTAGGACTAATGAAAACATACATGGTCTCACTATGGCCACTAGACAACACAAGATTACTCTTTATGCTGACGATGTCTTGATTGTTGTGACTGAACCTGAGGTATCTATCCCAGCCCTTATTGAGACCATTAATGAGTTCAGTATTTTCTCTGGTTACAGAATAAATTATGGTAAATCGGAAGTGATGCCATTAGGTTGCCTGAAACAGATACCTAAAACCCCATCCCCCTTCCCGTTTAAATGGTCCCCAGAAGGCTTTGTCTATTTGGGAATACGTGTAACACCCTCGTTTGATCAGCTTTACAAAGCAAATTTCCCACCCATATTTGAGCGTATAAGACTAGACCTAGAGAGATGGAATACTCTTCCAATTTCCTGGTTAGGTCGTGTCGCACTCCTAAAAATGAACATTCTCCCTAGGCTACTTTACCCCATACAAATGATCCCAGTCGTGTTCCTCCATAAGACTATTAAACAGTTAAATAGTTGGTTTAGCTCCTTTATATGGTCTAAGAGGAGACCACGCCTGAAAATAGCTACGCTATGTCTTCCATCCTCAGAGGGGGGTCTCGACCTCCCGGACATTAGAAAATTTCAGCTCAGTGTTCATTTGCGTACCATAGCTGACTGGGTGCATAATAAATCCACGTCTCTCTGGATGGATGTAGAAAGTTCAATGTCTAAATATCCTTTGGATAATCTTCTGTTTATTAGAAAAAATACATCTTTGAAATCTGCTTGTACTAACCCTATTACGATCTCCACAGTTAAGGCATGGCATGCCATCAGAAAATTAGAGGGCAGATCTCGATTCACGTCTGTATTCACTCCGATATGCGACAATCCTGACTTCCTCCCTGGGCTAATGGACAATAACTTCCAGATTTGGGTAAACAAAGGAATATCTACTTTACGCAACCTACTGGAAGGCCCCACCATGATGTCTTTTAGTCAGCTGAAGGGGAAATATGATATCCAACAACAAGACTTCTTTCGGTATTTGCAAGTGAGAAATTTTATCACTAGGGATACCTCAATCCTTCAGTGTCAGGATGTCTCACACCTAGAGAGGCAGCTCTTTTGGCTAAAGTCTGGCGGTTCTATTAGCCTGTTTTATAATATTCTTAAAGAGTATAACATCGCAAACACCTCCTCTCTGAAGGGCTTATGGGAAAGAGAGCTTAATGTTAAGATAACAGATGATGACTGGAATGACGCTTGGAAAAATGCAAAAACACTGAATGTCTGTAACCGAGTGAGAGCTATGCAGCTAAAGCTCCTACACAGGGTTCATATATCTCCCTCTCAGCGCCACAAATACAGCCCTAATACATCTCCACTGTGCCCCAAGTGTAAGACAGAAACTGGTAGTCTGACACATTGTTTATGGTATTGTAGAGAGATACAGACGTTTTGGCAGATTATAGGGCAGGAAATTAATAAGATTCTGTCTATTAATAGTAATAATAACCCTTTATACCTGCTACTCGGTATATCTGACATGTCCATCACTGACAAATTTAGAAGAAAACTTTTTCAGACACTTGCTTTCTGTGCTAGAAAGAGCATTCTTTTGAATTGGATCACAGATAAAGTTCCGTCTAAGACTCAGTGGCAAAGGGTTGTATTTGAATATGTTGTGTTGGACTTTTTGACATGTAAACTTCACAGTAATGATGATGCTTTTCGTAAAACATGGGAACCCTTTTTGTCGCATTTTGGTTTGAATATTTCCACTATTCTCACAAGAGGGTTTGTATCGTAGCTCTGAATGCTCTACCTCAAAAGGGACACTTTTATTTCTGTATTCCTTTTATTTTACTTATTTGTTTTGAATGTTTTCTCCTTTGTATAAGATGTGACCCCTGAATCTTCTGCCTGTATGAATTTGAATTTGAACTTGGATTTGAATATGTAAGTGAGCCAAATGTTTGTTTGTTTGACTGTTTTGTTTAGTGTTCTTGTCTTACCTGTTGAAAAACTAATAAACATATATTAAAAAAAAAAAAAAAAAGAAAGCCTTCTTAATGGTCCAGAATTAGTCACATGACCGTAACAAGTGAAGGACTTCTCTGCACCATGTCACGTGAAGCTTCACACACCAGAAAGACTGCCCTTCTTCTTTGTTAGCTTGCACTTTATACTGTGTAATGCCCACATTAACTGGGCAAATTGCTTTACAACGTTGGTTTCTTTGGATTTGGTTATTCTACGAAAGCAAATGATACTTCGATCCAAATTCATGCTCTAAACTGAACCCCCTTTTGTTTTCTGAACTCACAGCCGGGCGATGACCTTTTTCCGTTAGACGAGCACGGCCAGGTCATTGCGGACGACAGCGACTTCTTGGACACTTGGGAGGTAATTTTTCAAATCCAGAGACGCAATACTGAATCTCAGTCTGAAACTCACTTAACGCCAATGTGTCCAAAAAGGCTATGGAGGACCTGGTGGATGCCGGGCTGGTCAAGGCCATTGGCGTCTCCAACTTCAACAAAGACCAGATCGAAGCCATACTCAACAAACCAGGCCTCAAGTACAAGCCCGTCAACAACCAGGTAAAATGTACACCACATGTTGTCATGCAGAATAGAGCTAGACGAAAATACAAGCCAAAGCCTATCATCTCCCCCCGCCCCCCACAGATTGAATGTCATCCATACCTGACCCAGGAGAAGTTGATCAACTACTGCCACTCAAAGGGCATCACAGTGACCGCCTACAGTCCACTGGGTTCCCCTCACAGACCCTGGTGAGAGGAGAAAAGTCACACATCATACACAGACAGCTTTACATGCCCATAATATTAACTCTTTTTTTTTGCTTGAAAAAAAAAAAACAGGGCTTCATCTGACGACCCCCATCTTCTAGAAGACTCTAAAATCAAGGCAATTGCTGAAAAATACAAGAAGACTCCAGCACAGGTTGGAATAGAAAATGCTTTTATAAGCTGGTTATCTGTACAGTCGTTATATATGTACATGGCATTAATGAATGAACAAAATAGATGTTGTGTAATTGTTCCACAAGGAAACAGCCAATTTAGGTGCATTTTGTAATGCTTTGCTTCAAACGTTCAACAGCACATCCACAATGAGAGTCAGTCAGTCCAGTCACATGGTGGATACAAGCGTTACAAAACTCTCCACTGAGAGAATGTTAAAATACAGTGCAGCATTGTGCTTGTATTTTGGAATCCAACTAAAAAGGGGTTAATGCAAAAATGTGAAGAGAAAACCACAAAACATAATGCAGAAACTGGAAATCTGCACTCCAATAAGCAATTTTCCCTTTCAGGTCCTCATCAGATTCCACATCGAGAGGAAGGTGATTGTCATTACAAAGTCAGCGACGCCCCATCGAATCAAGGAAAACCTACAGGTGTTTTATTCATCTTATCCTTCTCAAATTCTGAGACGAGTTGTTCTTCCATATTAGCTCCGATTGAAACTTCAATTTTAAGACTTTCCTGCCCCCCCCCCCCCCTTTTCAGTTGTTTGACTTTGAGCTGAGCGACGAAGATATGAAGACCATGCTGAGCATGGACAAGAATTTGAGAGGATTCCCGATGCCATGGTGAGGAGATGCGAGGAGGAGATTTAGAGGGATTAAGCCGTCATTATATTATCAGATAAGCCATATTAACCCATTTTTTGTCCTTCCCACAGGGCCACCAAACACAAAGACTTCCCTCTGAACTCGGAATACTAACTCATCGGACAAACCGCTGTATCGGACACGCATCCACCCTCCCACTTATGTGGAACACTCTTTATATAATGCACACGAGTCAGAAAAAGAAGGGCACTCTGAAACCACATACCTCCTCCAAGACTAATATCTCAACTCACCATGCTGAAGAAAGTGGAATTAATTGTTTATATGATGAATGTTTATTCATCATTTTGACTTCTGTGTGTCAAAAAAATATGCCTCTGTGTATGGATTCTGCATGATTATAATTTGCAATATAATAAATACACCTTGCCTTAAACAAAGACAATAGTGACTCTTTTTTTAAGTGAAACCCTCCACACCTCAGAAAGGCGACTAAAAGGAAACGGACCATTGCCTTGAAAAGAAAACGCCACGGATTTAAATAGTGTTGGAAACATATTTTAAAATAACCTCACAGATATACATGAAACAGTGCTTATACTTTGAAATGAGTGAGTGCATACACACATGCAGATGACATGAATGAAAGCTCCAGCCGCTCCCTCATTCCAGGCTCACAGCAGAAGCAGAACAACCGAGTGCAATCTGAAAGAAATAAAAAAACAAACTTCCACCAACTCCGTTTTATTTTTGCCCCACAGGATTTGTTTTTATTGAAGTACTCAGCTGACACAGAGAGAGAGAGTAATAATTTCATACCACGGGCAACACTAATGAGGGAAAACTCCTTTGTCACTAAGCAGTGTTTGCAGTTATGCATAACGAAGGCACCGACACCACAGCCCATGTGATTCAACATTTCAAATTAAGAATAAAAACAAGTTTAAATGAAGGAGGATGATGTTTTTTTTTACTAAAAACAAAAAAAAAAAAAAAAACTTTTTGGGCAAGTTTGTGTAATTCAAATGCAGTTTCACTGAAATATCTGACACTTGCACTGCATGACGTAGAACTGACAACGAGGAACTACGTTCTTATTTTCCATAGCATAACGACAAAAGCCAATGTAAGCAAAAACTATAAATTTATACCACACTAGTGCAAAACTCAGACGCACAATGAATAAATGGAGCGGAGTGTGTAAATCTGTACTGACACAAGGCCTCATTAAGTGCATCTTAAGCTCAATCTACAAACGTTGAGCTGTCACTGCAAACCCCATGGATGCTCAGTATTCAGCATTGAATGGAAAGTCCTTGTGATTTGTGCCCCTATAAAGATAGAGAGAATAAAACAAAAAAACATGTCTTAACCTTACACACAACATCTTCTGACAAGTCTTATATACAAGAATGCACAGTCTCACCACTGCATGGGACAGGCTCGCCAGTTCCGGTTGAATCCTTGTATGGTTTTCATTTCCTCCTCGGACAACTCAAAGTCAAAGACCTGCAATGATTTTAAATGAGGTTTTTTTAAGCAGGGCTGAGGAATAATCTCAGAAAACATCTCAACAATATGCTGGCTCATTACTTTGAAATTCTCCTGAATGCGCTGAGGCGTGACGGACTTAGGGATCGCAATCACATTCCTCTGGACCTGGAAGCGGATCAGGACCTGACAGGTAGAAAGAGACTGAGTGTAAAGGCCTTTAACAACAGTATGGAGGACCATTGAGTTTCATTTTTTGTGGGGGTTTTACACATCAACTCTTGAGTTTTCTTCAGGTCAGTTCCCGTTTTCAGTTTCCAGTTACCTGAGCCGTCGTCTTCTTGTGCTTCTCCGCGATGGCCTTAATGATGGGACTCTCCAGGAGTTGTGGGTCGTCAGCCGAAGCCCTGCAATTTAAATGCATCTCTAACCTTTTACACAGCCCACACACCCACGCTGTTTTCTGTGTCACGTCTGTATTTAAATGTTTTTATTGTCGATTAACCATCAATTGTTTATTAACCTTTTACTAAAAGGAAAAATTCTTACTGACCAGGGTCTGTCAGGGGAGCCCAGGGGGCTGTACGCCGTCACAGTGATGCCCTGAGATTGGCAGTAGTTGATCAGCTTTTCCTGCGTCAAGTATGGGTGGCACTCCACCTAGTGGGTCAAACACAGAACAGAAGTGAAGGCAAAACATTACTCAGATCATGAAGAGACTATTTTTCTTTTCTTTCAATTAACAAGAACTTCTCATGATGTTCAACATATTGATAGACACCGGCTATACACATTTTTCTTTCTTTCTTGTTCAAGGACAAATCTGCCATCTGTCCCTCCACCTTGTCACATCCTTTGACTTCTGCCATTTTAGAGTTAGGAGGTTTGCCGACGCCAGGAGAGCCAAATCAAATAGATACCCGAGGTCATTTGTCCCATTTGTTGTGGGTTTTCTTCACAAGCCGTTGTTTCCAATGGGTCACGTGGCTCACTATCCATTCATCATGAAGAAATCCATTATAAATCATCTTTAGTATTTGTGCAATTTAAGTAGTGTGTGTCTTCTAGTGTAAACAAACCCTTTTAGTGCAATAAAGATTTTCCAATCGGATCCTCTGTCGGTCAGTCCATCGACTTAGCGCGTTACTTTTGCAATATGGATTACACTCGGATAGGGACATGGTTTTTATGCACATGACTTGAAGAATGGCGACGTTCAATTGATTCATTACACACGCAAAACACATTATGGTTCACATAAATTAACAGAGACATTGTTTAAACAGACACACTGTAACACCACCTTGTAACCTAAACATTTTTTTCACCTTTTCACTTGAAATCACTTGATTTCAATCATGAGGCTATTTATTTTGGCATATATTTGGCAGATTATACCTCGCCTATTCCTTTTTATTTGTTTGAATAAAAACAAAAATGCTCATTTGCACTTGTCATACAGTGATTGCAGCTCCTACCTTGTGCTGTAAAGTTTTTATTTTGCCTCACAAATGACTTGATCTCAGAATATTGATCAAGCTTTGACTTGCTGGTTATTCTAAGTGTATGCTTGTTAACTAGATCTCGTGTGTGAGCTTACTGTGTGTCGGGCCGTGCTACATGAGTCATCTCGTCCATGTTGTTCATAACTCAAGTGACTCAAACCATGTAATCGTATACAGTGCTTAACAAATGTATTAGAACGCCACCCACTGAATCAACCATTGGTAATTATCACAATCATGTCTTTATGTTTCAGTCATGGTTAATACATAATGTGGAAGCTCTTTAAATGAAATAAAAATTTTAATGCAAAAAAAATAATTATTCATGCAGTATAATGGTTGAATGTTATACTCGTGTTGTGTTAATTAATATTTATGACGAGTGAAAGAATAGATTTGTTAAGCACTATACAGTATGTATTAAATGCTAAAACACAGGCTACTGTAAGGTCAACTTGGCTAATTGTTTGAGCCTGAGGGGAAACTGCTGTGGCCTTTTTAGAATTAACTTGGCATTTGTTCCTGAGACTAGACATCATGGGACAGATAATGCGATTATGGCTTCTTGCCTTTTAGGAGCAGTGATTTTGACATGGATCTGTTTCCTTGCGACTCAGTAGTCTCAACTTGAACATGTTTTATTTATTGTGAAATATCTGTATATTAAAATCATACTAACGAGCAGTAATATCAGTACAAGAGTGTTTAATGTACCTGGTTGGTGGCAGGCCTGTATTTAAGGCCTGGCTTATTGAGAATGGCTTCAATCTGATCCTTGTTGAAGTTGGAGATACCGATAGCTTTGACCAAACCAGCGTCAACCAGTTCTTCCATGGCCTGAGAAAATGAACCATTAAAAGAATAACATTTAGCCACTACGACCATTATGTATATTATTCAAACATAAATGGTAATAGCTACAAATTCACTTCAACACTGTTGCTGTTCTGAATATCTTGACTAGACCAGTTTGAAGATACCTGGTTATAATTCGATCTCTTTTATTCAATCATTGAAATACATAGTTACACTTTGTAGAGTTGTGGGGCCTTTTCCTGGTTATGGCTAGTTATAAGTCCACGGCATTAAAAAAACCCAAACAGTTTTACCCTTTTATTTTGCTTTCATTTTAACACTCACCTCCCAAGTCTCCAAGAAGTAAGTGTCATCACTGATAAGCTTTCCCTCGCTGTCAACGGGAAGGTCGTCACTGCCAGGCTTAACATCAGGAGAACCACAATACAGGATGAATAAAAGCTTATTCTTCAATTAGCCAAACACCTGCGTGTGTGCTCAAGAACATGCCTACAGAGGGTATAATAGAACTACCTTAAAACCCAATGGCCAGTGCACCAAATAGAGGTCTACATATTCCAGTTTCAGATCACTGAGGGTCTTCTCACAGGCTGGCCTCACCATTGACTTCTTATGGAAAGTGCACCACAGCTATGCAACACAAGGACATAGTAGGTTGAGACAGATTACCAAAGTGTACAAAAGGGTAAGCATGTGCCTTTGACAATTTATTCCAACAACTCACCTTGCTGACAATGAAAAGATCCTCTCTCTTTACCACACCTTCCTTGATCATGGCATGAACACCTTCTCCCACCTCAGCCTCGTTGTGGTAGACGTATGCGCCGTCAATGTGCCTGTAACCTGCAGCGATGGCCGCTTTGACTGCTTCTGTCACTTTACCAGCAGGAGACTAACACAAAATGACTAGTTAGTTGTAAACACTTCTTAGTCTTGCGTCAAATAAACTCAACATATTGTGTCAAATGACCTCGATCCATTTTACGCATTCGAGAGCAAATTATAGTTGTGCAACTTGGCAATAATAATCATAATACATACAATGTGCAGTAATTTCTAGCTTTTTGTTGTATGAGAATCTACCTTTTCTTCTTAATATCACACTAAATGCACATATGATATACAACTGGATGCATTTTTGGCTCAGAGCTATCCAAGGACTGAACATAGTGACCAAAACAAATAGTGTAATAGTAACATTGTATTAGCTCTGAGCAAAAAGCTGGCACATAGGGTCAAATATGAAAACATTTATGTTTTTACAGTGCACTGTCCCTTTAAGTTTAAAAACAGATGGAGGAAGTGAAATCAGTGCTTTATTAGTACAGCTCGTCTCTTAATTTAAAGTAACTTAACCCCAAACAAGTCAACAAAGTAACCCTTATGTATGAATGTAGCTCAACTAAGCGACAAAAAAAATGTATAGCCATAACTAATAAGTCACTTTAATGGTCTAATACGAGGAGCTGTGACAAATTATCAACAGATATTTCATAGGGAAGCTACTTTCAAAGAATCACTCGTGACGTATCCAGTCACTGCACCTCCGGGCTAACTTAGCTCCCCGGCTAACAAGTTAATTATCAACTAGTGGAAGGCGGGTAGCAGAGTAAAAACAAAACGCACCTTCCATGTCCCAAGCCCGACCAAGGGCATTAAAGCACCGGTGTTCAGCTTCACCGTCGTTGCCATTTCTCCAGTGGACGAGCAGAAAACTGGGTGCAGCTGGGCAGAGAGGGAATGGTGGCCAGAGCGCAATTCAAGCAGAGCGCAGACGTCGGCGATCGATTAATTATGTCTTACCACAGGGACGACCGATATGTGGTTTTCTATGGCCGATACCAATGTCAAAATCCTAACAAATTATACATTAAGTTGCTTAGCTTCAATAACACTTTTCAAACAACTCTTATGGTCTGACTCTAAATGCTAAATGCATTGTCAAATAACTTATTTATCATTTTTGCACCAGCATTTATTAAGGCTTAATAATAACTGGCCAATGCCAATAACATCACACATTCAATCTCAAAGAAACACGTGACAGCATTGACTCAAATACTACTAATAACCGTGACCAAAGTTTCTGCACCATATTTCAAAATATCTGGTAAATAGAAAACAGATAGTACTAGTAAATATTTAATAGATAGAAAACATTTTTAAAGGCCTTTCCACAAAAGAGTGCACAATAGCATATTCTCAACTGGAACACGAGGGTCACTCTGAGTTGGAATGGAACACAGCATTACAGGTTTTGCAACACTGACTGGTTACACCAGCAAATATATTGGCTTAAACAGATTATCACAAATGTTTTTATTTTTCATTTTAATTACCCTTAAGCATGAAACTTAACTGCATGGGTAAAATATGCTTATTTGCTTTTGACTTGTTGTAAGGAGTTTAATTATGATTGATTTATTGACAACATTTACCCAAACATTACATTAGGGCATGAGTACATTGGGTTGACTGAAAACCTACCATGGTTTTGTATGTCTCTTTTTTGTCCAATGTTATTTTATTAAAAAAAAAAAAAAAAAAAAAAAATACAATTGGTTCCACCAGTGTACCACAAGAGGGCGCCATTACCACACCTACCAGACATGAGAGACTCCTCAAATCACAGAAGCAACATAATGACGTGATTACATGCTTCACCGATGTTACCATTACCAATGATTACAGTGCTCAGAATGTGCATATTTACTTCCGACTGCTGGTCATGATAGTCAAAAAACATGTAGAATGCTGCTTTAGACATTTTTTTAGACCGTGACAAAGAAATGTAAATTATTTTCATTTGGCAGAAATTGAAGATAAAATAAATATACTAATTTTTGAATGTGTAATCACCTTATTGTTACACACTTGGAAGAGAAGGGCTATTAGCTGCAACATGCAACTTCACCGATTAATGTTGCGAGATTTTAAACGCTTTTATTGTACTATTTTTATTATATTAAAAATAAAAAAAATACAACTATTATCAACATTACTCAAGCCAAAAAAACAAGTGTGTTCCACTAAATGACCTAAATGAACAGAAATGTACATGGGTTTGTGAAGCTTTAAGTTTTTGTTGGTACCACAGAAGTACCACAAGAGGACGCCATTACCACACCTACCAGGCTTAAATCACAGAGGTGAACCAACATAATTACATGCATTGCCTGATTTGACCAACACTTACAAGGACTTACATTTGAGTTTACATTCATTTGAATTAGCCCTTATTGCATTAAGCGTAGTTTCCCCATATGGCATATAATGCTTGTACTGTGAAGAAGATGTGCACACAGGTCAGCCTTAAAACCCCAAGAAAAAGCTGAAACAGGGAACAAACATAAGGTGCCTTTTTTTGTAGTAAAAATCAGATAAAACCACACAGACCTTTAAGTGAGCCATTCAACACCGAGCAGAAGATAAGAGAGGGAGAAGAAAAGAAAAATACTGAAAGGGAAAAGTTATGGAAGCCAGCAGCCACTGTGTACCGTGATGGATTTTTGCTAAACTTTGTGTGTCTTCTGATCTTCTCCCTGCTGGACGCCTGCTTTTCAGGCCCTGTCTCTTCTGATCTAACTTCAGACACTGGAGATCCTTTTTAGCCAGCCTGTAAGCTGTCAAAGTATCCCAGGAATCAAATACTGTCGCACGCCGTCCTGATCAAAGACCCACAGGTAAACCAGACACAAGACACAGCCACATACAATTGCCAATCTTTAAAAAAAAGGGAGGGGAGCCACTCCAGATGCTCTTATATTGTGACTGCAGGTGGATACCATTTCACTGTACTGTGTGCGCGCATTAGAATGAAGGCGAAGCCAGACAATCTAGGTATTTGAAGACACAAGAGAGGCACGGAGAAAAACTAAGAGCCTCTTGGAGAAAAAGTGTGGAGTGTGACAGATAAATATATAGATCACAATGGGATACTATCTCCTTTTCTATTATAATGAATGCTCAGGGCAGCTGTTGGGGTCCAATCTATCATAGGCTGCACATCAGACTAGACACTCGACTGGTAAGACCTGACCTGTCCTGGGGAGATCAAACACCTCATTTCATTTCATGGCCTTTGCTCTGTTCTCCCTTTCTCTCTCCCCCCCCCCCCCCCCATCTCCTCTTGTCTCTCCCATTTGCAATCTTTAGGGCCCAGGCACTCACACACAGTTTTGAGGTTCTAAACGTGAGTGAAAATGGACAAAAATTGTCACGCAGATCGAAACTGCCGGGAAATGTTTTATCAAATAATGGGAAAGGTGGTGCAAAACGGCTCAGTAGCAAAAAACCCGGTAGGACAAAGCAGAAATTGAGTTACACCAAATTTCACGAGTGGGAACCTGTCACAGCCCAAGACGAACACAAAAGTCTACTAGGACCATAGCCTCAACGCAACAGGAAGTCAGCACTTTTTGAATTTGGCGTCCATCTTAGTCATTTGCATGTTTACATAAACGAACAAACTCGTTATAATCTTATCTCTAATTTACTGTGAAACAAAAAGGGCAAAAGTTCAAGTTTCTACACGTGGCAGTTCTCTTGGAATCCTATATTGGGCTTGCGAGGTTGCGCCGATTTTCCGAGTTGGAAATTCAACTTAAAAGGGGCGTTCCTGATGAAAGAATGCCCCCTCACCTTCGAAACTACAACTGGAACGCACCAGTAATCTCCACCCTTGAATCTAATATCAAAGCGTTTGCTCCGACTGAGTTCACTCGCACGTTAGCATTCCGCACATTCCGTCTCCTGAAAAATAACAAGCTCACAGAGAGAGAAATCCCTACATCATAACAGAAGCATGGCTGTTTTGTCGAGTGCATCGCATGCTCGTGTGCAAACCAGAGAGAGAGAGAGATCTTTCCGGAAAACCTCATTAATATCTGGAGTAGGTATAGAGAGTCTAAATGAATTTACTGTTCTAGTCTATTATTGCATGAGCAGATAGACAACAGTCATCTGCAACAACAATAGTTTACATTGTGATGCAAATAGAGCAAACATGACTGCATTTGGCCTCTAAATTGCAATCATTTCTCTAATCGTCTGTATCGTCTAAGATCACAGTTTGTCTTTTAATTATAAAACACACCAAATGACTACCTCTGTGTTACTATTTTGCCTTCCTTTATAAAGTACCTAAAAGAGATACTTGAGTAAAAAGTACAAGTATCTTACCAGGAGTATATGACATTTACTTTACATTTACATTTGTATATTTATTTCAGTATCAAAAGTAACTTTCTGATATAAAATGTACTTTAAAAAAAAGGGAGGAGCTAGGATTGAGTCCTGGTAGCTCTGTGGTAGGGCAAGTTGTCTATCAACTGGAAGGCTGTGAGTTCAATTGCTGGCTCTGCTCGTCTATATGTGTCCTTGAGCAAGACATTTAACCCCACGTTGGGGTTAAAGCGTGTGAATGGATGAAAACTGTAGTGTAAAGCAGCTCAGACTAGAAAAGCGCTTTATGTAAATACAGACCATTACCAACTTCTGATATTGTGTGGTAGTAACAAAGATAGTTAGGGGAAATGTGGCGTAAAAGTCGCTCGAAATATAAATAACAAAGTAAAATACGTTGCATGACAACAACAGTTTATCACTGTATTGAGGACAAAAATAAAGGTTCACTGCGGTTTGAAATTCATTGTAAAAATGACAACACAACATATCTTAACAGGAAGGAAGACTCCAGCACGCTCTGTAATGTCATGCCATTTAAATGCTGCACAAATGTTTATGGAACTAAATGGGGTTAAAGCACTTCTTGATCATTTAACTCGTCTCTGGAAGATCTATTCATTCATTCATTCATGCACGGTATGGGGGGGGGGGGGGGGGGGGGGGGGGAGAAATGCAGGCATGCACAACACCAGCACACTTATGGAAAGCCAATGTAAGTTTAGACAACAGAACACTTGAGTTGCACTGGTGTTGGTCTGTGAATGGTGGCACAGTGTTAAGAATTGGGTTAGACGCTTGACGTGAGTGAGAGAAGCCCGAGAGAAGCTGCTGTCTTGACCAGAATAGTTCAGCCATTTCATTAAGTTAGTGTTGTGGAATGTGATGCAGTGTGAATGTGCCTCTATACGACCTTTACCCTTAAGCATGTCTGGAGTTTTATGCTTTCCTCTGCTGACAGACAGATATCAGACATGAACCACTGTATAAAATATTAGCACATAATATAAAATATTCAAATAGAGTGTCAAAATTTAACGATGTACCAAACACCGTTCAATATTACAATTTTCTTTTCCATTCAGGTTTTTTAAGCGCAAATCAAAAATGCAGGCTGATGGGGGAACGCAGTGAGCGATAGCGATTACTTCATGAAATGTAACTTTAAGTTGTGAGGGGCTTCCTGAACAGGCACACAGAAAAACACCACGCACACAGTCTTGGTCTTGTCTGTGTGCAGTGGTTCCTCATCTGGCGCCTCAGACATGGTTTGGTTTCTTTCTTCTTTTTTTGTGTCTTGATTAACCACTTAGTTCAGTCTCTCAGACACAAGATTGCAGGGAAAAAGCAAGTAATGAAGTGCTTTTGAATTTGCATTCCTGAGAGCTTTCGCAGACGCCTTGATTTCAGTTTGCCTCCGTTGTTTGTCCTTCGTGGAGAGATGTCTGCTATTGTAACGGTAACATGTCGCAAGTGTCCATCCAGCCTCCTCCATATTGCTCCCTCATCAGCCTAACTGCGGTGAATAAACACAATCAACATACATCTGAAGTAGGAATTTGGAGGCTTTTTCTCTCAAATTGTCACTGATGGGTTGTTCATCACGGTCATTATGCAGATTACAGTGTGACCGCGAATGCAATATCGAAGCCCTTTTCCCTCTAGAGCGATAGGCCACCATTTCGTGAAAAAAAAAAAAGGCACTTGTGTGTCATGTTCTTCTACAAGTTGGACAAATGGACAAACTGCCTCAAGAATATGAAATTAACAGCACCGAAGTCAAGTTCTTTTTTTTTTTTAGCATCAACCTTGACGACATGTTATCAAAGTGTGACTGCTGCAAAGTCACAGTAGACATCAGGAAGAATTATTTATAGAGACAAGTATTTTATAACTTCTGAAACAATTCATCGATTATTAATCGATTACCAAATGAATCGAGCACTGTTTTGATAATCGATTCATCGGTTTGAAGCTTTTTCCATGATTAAAACAAGATTTCCGACTGTCTAAGCTTCTTAAATGTGAATATTTTCATCATTTTCATAACAAAGAAATCATTAAAAGTGAAAAAAAACAGGACATTTGAGAACATCATCATTTCCAGGTCTGACGAACACCGATCGACATTTTTGAAGGTTTTCTAATATTTTATGGACCAAACGATGAATCGAGAAAACAATCAACAGATGAATCGTTTATGAAAATAATCGTTAGTTGCAGCTCTACGTCTTTGTGACCCTTTTTTAAAATGTTGTTTGCTTTGCAGACAACCACGGTTATGTAACACAATGACTTGCAAGAATCTGTGATTGTTTCTGCTTTGGATATGGGGCAGTTGACATGGAAGCTTCCCTTTGCACCCCGCTCCTGTGTGGCAAGAAAAAGAGGAAACACAACATGCTTTAAAATGTGGGGCCCTTTCACTACTCCATGCATCCAGGACTGATTAAACATCAGGAGGAGGGAGATCAACAAGCAAGTTCATTTCATTTTGCACAGACAACAACAGTCTTCAGTCGCCTCAAAAACTGCAGGTAATTTGAATTTTCTTGGAAGCTATTATGGGACTTTGTAAAAGCTTTTTTTTTTTTTTTTTTTTTTTTTTTTTAAATAGTGCACATTAGTATTTCAAAAATATTACGGGTTAATACAACATAACACTATTGTGTATATACTCTTTTTCAATAATGGCACAGTATAGTGTTTTTCTGTGACATCCAGCAACATAGGAATTGATAAAAACATGAAAAATATCAATAATAAAAACATTTAAAAAAATTAACATATCAATACAATTCTCAAGATGAGAGTCAGGGTAATCTATATTATCCAGAAATGTTTGCCAATTACAGCTATGTCTACATAGAAAAACTAATTTTGTGTGTAGACTCAGATATAAATAAATGTTTGATATTTTTCCACGAGATGATGGAGCTTTAGACTCCCGCAACCTCTTGCTGCCGAAAAACCAAAGGCTTGCATATCTAATAGGCCCGTTAAATAGATTGTTGCACTTATTGAGAATGCAGATGCTTCTCTCCAGGTTTTATTTTTTAAACGCACTGAAATCCAAACATGGTCAATGCATTTCTGCTCTGCTCTAACCTCTAACGCGATAGAACATTATGCTGCAGCCGGTTGTCGCCACACGCCACACACATCATGACCTAGTTTCTTTGAGCACATGGCAGAATGACACAGCAGGAAAATCTTTAAAGTTCCTTAAGTGGCACTTCCTCGTTTTGAGTCACCTGACATTATTTATATAAGTTAAAAAAAGAAAAGCCTGGAGAACTTCTCCAAACTTGCATCACGGGAATATTGTTTTGAGAGCGTGTGCACGTTCAGGGGTGAGGGACGTGTGGACAGGATGAGACGCCAGGACAGAAAGAGTGGGCGTGTATAAAGTCCTCATGGGACAATGAGTCACAAACCAAGATGACTAAGTAGTATTTCTTTGGGGGATGTTTGGGTGCAAACTCGGTGTAGCGTGCAGCATGATGGTGGTGTGCAGCAGGTTTGTGTACGGGGAACTCCACGAGTTGTGCAATTAATGTTTATCTTGTGTGTCATCGGCTCATGAGACACACACACACACACACAGTCTCGTACAGCACTCTTAATGAGGACATTCATAGACATAATGTATTCCCTGACCCCTTACCTTAACCTTAGTCATCACGACTACATTTTCAAACCAAGAAATTTGACTGGGCCAGACATTTCCTGCAGCCAGTATAAGCAACAGGTGAGGACACATTTAAGAGGTACATCAAAAAGTGCAATAAAAACATAATAAAGTATCTAACAATGACATTATTTTGGTCATACCTGGCCTTCGTACACCTCAAAGTACGTTAAAAAAAAAAGTGCACAGTATTAGCTGTAACTATTTGAATTAAAAAAGGTGCACGATATTAGCATTTGTTTTTCTTTGAAATGAGCTGAAATAAGTTTGAAACAGAAATTGTCCCCACACACACTCATTTCTTACTGTGAGGCTTCAAATTGCAGTTTAAAGAGAATATTAATATTGGGAATTACTTTTTTTTTCAAGACATTGAATAAGTGCACCACAGCACCATCTTGTGGCTGATCTGGAAATGACAACTAGGATTTAATTTACAGTTCTTAAAGAAGTGCATGTCCATAAGTATTTTACTCTCCAATTGTAAAATGATTGATAGCAATACTAGTAATGTATCAGTATAATAAAAATGTAAATTGAGCCTTTACACAGTCTAAGAGAGAGAGAAATGTGCAGTGAGAGGCTTAAGGGCAGGAGGGCATGTGCTGGAAGAATGTAAACATTGTCTGCTCTGAGGAGTGACTTCAAAGTTAGACGGTGGTAACCTCGTCTCAGTGGTGGTGCACAATCTTTGACCAGGAGAGAGTCAAAGTGAATGTTCACCCACGGTCGACGGCCTCTTCCTGAAGGTGCTCTTTGAAGTCACAGAATGGATCTGATTGACTCGTGAAGTAAAGACATGTAACGATTCTGAAATATCTGGCTAAATTAAAATGCAATATGTTTAGATGTTAAAAAGCCGATATCTGGTGGTGAACTAACATGACATGTGAACATCTACATTAGAGATCAACGACGAAAATAATATCAGCTGATATATTACATATATGTATATATATACATATATATATCATTACAGGGGAGTATAGGGCCAAACTTAGAAGTTACAATATCATGAGAATCAAGTCGTAATCTTTGAGAATAAAGCCGTAATATTATGAGAATAAAGTCGCAATCTTTTGAGAATAAAGTCGTAATATAATGAGAATAAAGTCGTAATCTTTCGAGAATAAAGTTGTGATATACTGAGAATAAAGTCGTAATTTTCGAGAATAAAGTCGTAATATACTGAGAATAAAGTCGTAATCTTTTGAGAATAAAGTCGCAATCTTTCGAGAATAAAGTCGTAATCTTTCGAGAATAAAGTCGTAATATAATGAGAATAAAGTTGTAATCTTTCAAGAATAAAATTGTAATATTATGAGAATAAAGGCGTAATCTTTCGAGAATAAAATTGTAATATTATGAGAATAAAGTCGTAATCTTTCGAGAATAAAATTGTAATATTATGAGAATACAGTCACAATATTTTGAGAATAAAGTTAAGAATGTTGTAATCTGAGATAAAACAGACACATCAAAATAAAAAAACAGGTTTTTTTTTATAACACAACTCTTGAAGGTGACCTCAGTGGCCCTCACTCGAGCTGAATACTCGACAGTAATGACCGTGTGTGTGAGAGAGGTGTCAGGTGCTGAGGAGAGTTTGCTGGTGTGATCAGCCTTTGTGTCTGAGCTCTTCATCATTATCGTGGCTCACTGACTCATGTCTTGAGCTCAGGGAGCAAACCTCTTGCAGCTTTCTGCTCCTGACGCGATGGGACGCCGGGAGGGACAATAACAGAGAATAAAAAATAAAAAAAGCAATAAGAGGGTGCTTAAGTGCTTTAATACATGGCAGCACAGCAACAGAATGAGTGAGAGAGAGGGAGAGAGATGGGGGAGGCCTTAATGAAAATAAATAGCGGAGCTCAAAGGGTTGAGGAGACTAGAGGTGATGATGAGTGGAGAGCTGTACAACGTACTATGTCTATGGGAGAGGGTTTAATGAGACAAGCAAAGGCGATTGTGTGCGTGTGTGTGTGTTTACTTGGATTTGTTACCTCTTTAGGACCAGGTTTTGGTCTCCATGGTCCTGACAGGGTCAGCTTTTATGCCAGAAAAGGTCCTAAAGAGATAACAAATCCAAGTAAACACACACACTGGCCTTTGCTTGCCTCATTAAACCCTCTCCCATAGACACACTACTCTGTGCAGCTCTCCACTCTTGTCAGGACCACTAGTCCACATGGAGACCAAAAACCTGGTCCTAAAGAGCCAGAACCCTCAGTTTTGAGGAACTGCTTGAGATTAAGGCTAATTGAATTGCAGTTAGGCGTCAACCGGTTGTGGTTAAGCTGTGGAAGCTGTGTCTCTGTGTGAGTGGGTGAGGATTTATGTCAGTCTGAAGCAGGCAGATGACAGACAGACAGACAGACAGACAGACAGACAGACAGACAGACAAATTACCAGCCACGGTACCTCTCCACTTCCACTAGTAAATCAGATTTTCCGCCAAAGCACGTGGCTTTGAAGGTTACTCACAATTTTTAAACGCCAGCTCCATGACAACAGAGCTGCATTCAAGCTCTTGCTCTATCTATAGCTGGACTGAAGTTTGACTTTATATTATATATATTACATATTAGTGATTCACAAGAAACTCTTAGGGACTGTCCACAAGAAAACGAGTCTAGGTGAATCCACTGAAGTCTGCTTCTGCAATTCTATATATTGTAATGTATACTTATTTGAATACAGCTTTATTTTAAAAAATAAATAAATAAATAACTAAAATAAAATCTTCTTCTCCACTTTTTGGGTATTGTTGGTACGACAGCATTTAAAGATGTCCCGGGCAGTTTTGTGTGGATTAAGAAATTTCTCGGGATGACAAAGAAAAAGGTTGTTTGAAAAAAAACAAACAAACAAACACAAAAAACAGACATTTCGGACAAAAACTGAGACATTTAAAACAAAGACACAATTACATTCAACTCCGGATTTACTCTTTTTAGCTCACTCCTGCGTTCACAGTACCAAAATGACCACATATGCTGTTAGTTCTGGACTGGTTACCTGGTTACGACTGATATGGAGCTGGAAGCTTGTTTTGCATGCAGTGATGCGCTGTGTCCCTCAGCAACAACAAGGCTTTGTGCATGTGTAAACCTTATCTGCAGAGCAGCAGGAGGCCTTTAGTTAACTGTCAGCCCTCAGTTAGAATAAAAAGAAGTCAAACAGGAGTAACACTTGTTCAACAGCATGGAGATCATAAGGTGTTGGTCTCATGAGTTCAGGTCATCACAATAGCATTACGTGGTCTTTCAGCAGTCAATCAGTCATGAGCCTTATTACTAAAGATGAGCTAATTAAACGGAGGGGGAACAGAGAACATACCCCCCCCCCCCCACCCACCCGCTTCACTTTTAACTTGATATTTGTAGACGTAAGAAGTAAGAAAAACTGCCGTCCTACATTTTTACAGGTGACCTCTTGACTTTAAGTTCTGGATTCAATTGAATAAATTCAGTGACAACAACCAATGTTACACCAGAGTAATTAAGAGTAAATGATCACAGTTCAGTTTGGTGGCAATAGAGCAATAAAGTCGTAAAGGGAAGACAAAACAACTGAAATAGAAAAAAAAAAATCATTCACAGACACATTTTTATTCAAAGTATTAAAACTATTGACAACAACCTAAAAGAAAAGTCATTATTGAATTATTAAAATAAATGAAATGAAATTAAACTCTGTTTTTTTTGGTTTTTGAATTCAAATTCCATTCAATCATGTCTCCCCTCCACCAAAGGATTTTAGTTACTGAATGAAAAGTTTGGAAAGCACATGGCTCTTCTTCTGTGCTGCCAACAATGGATTAAAATTCCTCACTTTTAACACTTTCGCGCACAAACTCGCACACTCATGACATGAGATAATGAACACTGATTTGGATTTTTTAGCTCCTTTTAGCTAAATGTTATCTCAAGTAATGCTGTTCTGCACTTGACGGTGAAGGTCACAGTGCTTAAAATGACCTGAAACCTAATTTCCAGATTGGATATCCGCAGGATATACACTACCAGTCAAAAGATTGGACACACTTCCTTCTTCAAGAAAAATGGAAAGGTGTGTCCAAACCTTTGACTAGTGTGTCCAAAACTTTTGACTAGTGTGTCCAAAACTCTGACTGGTAGTGTACGTGACATGATCAGTTTACTCTTCTCCCAAAGACAATGGTCTCCTTATTCCAATGGGTCACGTCAATTATGTTAAGATGATTTGCACAAATCTGATTTTAATTAAATACCAAAAAAAATTACAATCACATTTCAAAGAGTCAGCTGCAATACTCCTATTCTATTTCCAGCCACTACAACAAGATAAATGTATTTTATTTGAAGCGTTTAATAAAATTACCATTTTAAAGTGAGGTGCACGTAGTTCCGACTCGAGCCATTTGATCTAGCGTTTGACTGTACTGCGCAACCTTTAATGATTAGGGGCCCGAGCACGAATGCCATGGGCCGGACATATTGTTATCCTTCAGATTATTATCATTATTGTTCCGTGTCATTGCGGTCATTTTTAAGGGGATTAATGTGCATAAAAAGGTCTGGCGAAAATGCGATATTGGCATAGTGTCCGAACCCGTGCGTTGCCCAAAATTTAGTTCCACCGAATTCCCCGAAACTTGGTTGGAAGATGTTATAGCCCAAGGCGAACAAAAAAGTCGATCGGAACCATTGCCTCAACTCAAGAGGAAGTTGGTCAAAACCCTTGACAATTTGTACTAGAAACATCACAAAGGCAAAAAGTTGTCGGAAGGTTTTGCGAATTCAAAAGGGGCGTGGCCACGGCAACCGTCGGCATTTTGGCGAATTTCGACCATTCGCCACGAAACAGGAAGTGCCCTATTACTTTGGCATACATCGAAACCTCACACGCGACACAATAGACCGACCGTGAACACGTCTACGGACACAAACCTAACCCAAAAGGAAGTCGGCCGTTTTGAATTTAGCCACCATTTCACCACAAAACAGGAAGTGCCCTATAACTTTGACCGATTGCCTCGAAACATCATAGGTGACACAAGAGGCCAACTCTGAACACCTGTACATTATTATTAGTATTATTTGATTTGATTTGATTTGAAAAGTGAAGACTGTAGAGTGAGGGATACAGTGAGGTCAGGGAACTGCTGCACTCCCTGACTTGCATGGGGGACGCAAGGGCCCTTTCATGACTGTGCACAGTCCTATAGTAAGTTATAGTCTGTTTGGCTTTGAAAAAAAACACTAGGAAAAAGACACTAGATGACATTATTTGCAAACTGCATCCAGCAAATAAACTGGCTCTGTTATGCAATACTGTCAGACCTGACTGAGGGAGCATTTGTGGTTTTTGGTCATACTCCAACATCACTGGTCGACGATAAGACCTGAACGCGTTAAACACAGAGAGGGTCGTGTGGAGCTGATGGGCGTCATCAGCATTTAATCTGACAATGGTTTGAATGGAACAGACATTTGTTTATATTTAAAACTTACACACTACAAATGTAACTATACACACATAATGGGTTGCTAATGGACTCGGAGGGGGTGAATGGGTTCAGTGACCCTGCTTGAGCGACATTCCCAAAACCGATAAAACGCTCATTGTGCGTTAAAGCCACTCAATTGTCATTTATGGAAGATGCCTTGCTCACGGGCAAACAGAGAATCTCACACAATAATGGACAAAGACCGGCGCTAAACCTTTACAAACAAACCACTTGTTCCAAATGGCAATTTCAGTAGGAATGTAGCTGCGTGGACAAAAACCACATCTCTACATTTACAAAAAAGAAGAAGAATTTTTTCTCATGCCAATCTCGATCCACGTCACCTACACATTTTTACACAGGACCGAGCACTGCCTGCACATTCTGCAGAGGAGAAATTCTGCACTGTTGGTGACAGAGTAAAGGCAATTAAACACTGTTTGCACCATGCTTGGACAGCCAGGCAGGCGTACGCCTGGCTAATTAACCTCCTACACAAGGAGAGAGAGAGGGGGAAAGAAGAGAGAAAACTAGACACCAAGATTATAATCACACATATTCTTCTATTCTTACCTCCAGTTCTGCATGTCCTATTTAGCGTGTATTCTCCATTAGGACTGCAGTGACACTGACAGCTAATTTGCACTCAAATATAGTAATTTAGATATGAAGTACTTACTTTCATACTTGTGTCCTTGGCTCCCCTTGGGACCGTCAACTATTGATGACTTTTCCCCATCTAATGCAGTTCTGGGAAACTTTCCTCTGGAAAATGGATAGTTTTTTTTTTTTTTTTCTTGTTCTCAAACCAGGCAGCAGGCAGCAAGGCTCCTGGGCAGAATGTAAAAAAAAAAGAAGAGAGCTAAGACAAGTGTTGTGACTGGAATTGTTTGGGTTTACATTGATGGAAAATGTATCTGGAGGCAGATGAAAACTATTCTGCTCTTTGGGAAGTCGTGTGGCCATGCTCTTATTGATGAATATGCATTGATGTAATGGGGAAAATCTACCGTGTTCTTCATGTTTCCTCATGCATTTTTTTTTTTTATAAAACTGGCAACCATTGCCACACACTGTGGAACACAGCTTCTGCTCATGAACATTACAGTACATGCATAACTACTTCCACCCTCGATTTTCACTTCGGCCCACTTTTTCCATCCTTTCCTTTACTCGTTATTCCCTAAAAGATTCAGGAGTAAATCATGATTTAATAAGGATAATATAACAATTTCATTACATAATTGGTTAATATACTAACTAAGTGTTATTTCCTTCTTCTTCTTTTTTTTTGCCCCGTAGTTCTGTGCTGTAAAAATGTTCCACTCGTGCTCCGGTCCAAACAACCAGTGGGCGATTAATCAGAGAGATGACGGACAGCTGGGCTTTTATAATTCTGGACCATATCCACACAGTTGGCCTCAATTTCGTCTGCCAAGTCCCAGCAGCACCGTTCACCATTCTCCAATGCAGCATCCCTACGGTGGAGCTTACACCACAGCACAATCCTCTGCTTGGTGTCAACCCCGCAACATATGGAAGGTAGGTTGACACGACACAATTTAACAAAAAATATTGGACAGGTTGAAATTGTTGTGGGACAAAGATGTTTGATGAACACTTCCAATAGTCCAATCCATAAATCCATCCATCTTCTACTGCTTTATCCTCCACATGAGGGTGGTGGGGGGGAGCTGTGCCAATCTCAGCTGACATAGGGCGAAAGGCAGGGTACACTCACACCTATGGTAAATTTAGAGTGTAGAGAGCAGAGTAGTATGTTGTAAATGTCATTTAAAAACAAACAAAAAAAAACATAAAACATATGTTGAGATAATCCAGGATCAAGGATCAAGCATGGTGAACTGGCTGTAATCCCTACTGGTATATCCTTTAAGTGTGGCTTAAACGGCTGATTATCCAGCTATTTACTAATATCTTAGGATATACTTTGTGGTAAAGCTTCATGGCCAAAAACCCCCAAAACATTATATTGTTTGCTTGTGGTATTCTATTTTTTTTTCTTCTTCCCACATTCAACTCCCTTTGTTCCTCTTAATATCTTCACATTACATTTATATGGTGGACCCACAATGAACTGCAATCACAAGCATAAACAACTCACACCTACATTTAACATTTAAATCAACCCCCCCCCCCCCCCCCCCCCCCCCCCACACACACACACACACACTATCAATGACTTCTTGTCCACATGCTTTGCCCCCCCCCACCCCCCACCCCCCCATAACCCATAAATCACCACCAGCAATTACAGTAACTGTCGGGATGAAAAAAATGTCACATGTTAAATGCACCGTCACATGTCTAATGACAGAGGCTGATCGAGCGCATCAGCTGTCATAAATGTGAAACCAAACGAGGCTGTAAACACAGCAGGCCTCCTGTGCTAAATCTCCTCCTTTCCGCCGCATGTAAACAACATCAATGGCACACTGCGGAATATTCATCAGAGCTCTTTAGAGGCCTTTAGAGGGATCTTATCACTGCTGTAAAAGGACATTTACAGTACTGTGCCAGATCGGATTTGTTATTTCAACAATGTTATCAAGACCATACAGTATATTTACCTCTACTACTACTTTCAGATTAAAGTGTCAAGTATGTAGTGTGACTTACAGTGGAGCCATAATTGATGTGAAAAAGACACATGAGTTAAACTCATTAACGGCTTATTAATATATATACGACCAACATTTCAGTCACGTGATTCCAATCCACAGTACTTGAAATGATGCTCACAGAGGCAACACAACACAGTAACCACCTGCCGCGGTGATTGTATTCATACTTGATTTTTTACACTTTGAATAAACTGATTTCAATTGTGGCACCGTTGTCCACACATTGTACCGATAGATCAATGAGCCAAAACCCGGAAGATCCGGATACCGCCAGCAATTACTGCGATCCATTCAGCGCGAGTGCACGGCTGTGTGCTCTGGTATGAATAAAATAAAATCTGGGGAATAGGGGGTAAAAAAAAAAAAAAAAAAAAAAAAGAAGATCACATCTATTTTCCTGCATTGCTTTGATGCAAAAGTGAGGATGAATTTTGTATGTTTAGAATACATGAGGCCATTGTGGGAGGAAAAAAACCGAAAAAGAGCCAAATAACTCCCAGATCGGCCGTCTCAGTAGGCTTCGGGGAGAGAATTTCTGGAAAGGAGATATGAATCAGACTTTTAGAGGAGCAGGAACAGAAAACATCCCTACATTAGTTGGATGAGTGATAGACTTCAAAGCATTGTTGCGCTATGTTTTTCACTTCTGTGGGAGGCCTTTCATGTGCTAAAGCTGGTCTTGTGTGTGATGTGTGTGTGTGTGTTTGTGTGCAGTCAATATATGCCTCGGGGTACGAGCTCTTCCTCTTCAATACAAGAGGAAGAGTGGTTTGCTAGATGCAGGTGAAGGTGATGTCAAAGAAGGAAAAAAAGAAATTGCTCTGGCCTGAAGAAAGGCTTATATTTGACTTGATATGGTGATATATATATATATGTATATGTGTATATATATATATATATATATTCTCACATATATATATATATACTCACAGGACATTTTCTGGCCCTTTTATGGTTAAAATAAGCACAAATAATGTTTGAGGCTTAGGTGTTAAAGTGACTTTTTGATATTGATGCCACTTGGGCTGGTTTGAGTATTTCAGAAACTGTCAAAACCAAGGTATACACAAGACCTCAGTATCCGAACATCAAACCTTGAAGCGGATAGGCTACACTAGCCCTGGTGCCACTTTTCCACCTCATTATGCATCCTGTTCACCTAATAAAGTGGTAGATTAGTGCATAATATCCTTAGTCTTCACTCAAAACACGGTCGTATTAGGCCCCAAGTGTGTGTTCTGGAAACGCTGTCAAATACGACTTTGCAAGTACCTTGATGCACACTACAAATCAGGGTGTGTTTGTCTGACAGCCATGGCAGAGCTTGTGAGTCACGGTGGAAACAGACACAAAACTTTAGTGTGTCGTTTGGAAATAGTTCCACAAATTCAACTGGCCAGCACAACTTGTACTGTGGCAATCAAAGACAGATGCAGTGGCCTGACCAATGCATTTTGCCTGAGAAATGTAATCTTGTTACAGCAAAACTTAATTTAAAACCATTTACTGTGAACATCCATCATTTTGCACTGTGGAGTTTTTTTTTTTTGATGGCAAAGTGTAAGCAAATGACAAATGACTCACATCCTCTCTCAGTTCATCCAAATAGTCACCTACAGATGGCGGGAGAGAGGCGGTCCAGAACTGTGAGAAAGCGGCGCTAACGTTAACAATATATTTGGGGTAATAAGTTATGAAGGAAAATGGGCTGAAGCTGGCGTGGAGGAAGAGAGACGAAGAAGAAAATTGAGGAATGCATGACACGGGGAGAGAGCAAAGAGAAGTAGAAAAGTGCGTGTTGGACAGCAAGGACTCTGGAAGGGTAAAGCATGGGAGAGCAGCAGCAATGGCTCCGGACCACCCATCTGGACTGGCCGAGTGCCTAGGCTGGCTGGACTCGGTGCATACATGAATGAAGTAATACGACAGAAGTCCAGTGCAATAATTCAGATGTAACTCTGGGTTGGAAACGTACAAAAGCTGAACTACTCATCGTTAACATACTGCAGTTATGAAAGCTCATGAAAATTTGGATTTTTGATGTCATTGCCGAGGGGCTGTAACGCGTGTAAAGGACTGAGCTGTTTTCCCATACTCAAAAAATACTCTTTTTTTTTAGACTGTGTTGGAAACAACCTATACATTCCAGTTTCCTCTATTCCACTATGTGAAAATATCAGACAATGTCTCTGAAATACCCAGGGCCCAAAATGAAACCTATACATTTTTGGGTAAACCCAACCAAAATTATAAACATAACAAAGACTTATCTTCAAGTCTTCAGATGTCCATAATGCAGTCTCAATATGGACATGCAGTGATTACCACCTCTGGTCACTGCAGCTTATTTTCAACGCTGACCCTCATCTCTCAGGACATGGCAGTTTGTAGCAGACTGGGCCTTAAAGATTTTGTCTGAGAAAGCCTGGGCTTCCTGTTTTGGAAGTACCGGCCTTCAAAAGCATTCATGGAGAAGGACTCATGGTTAAGCAAGGAGGTCTGCTGGTGCCCACACCCGGTACAACCCTTCCTTAAAAGAATGCAAAGACTTAGAAATGGGCCAAACACCTGGCAAGAAATTGCCGCTACGAGAATGGAATGTGAGATCAGTAGAGTATGGAGGAACCCATTACTAATGAAATAAACAAGGGATTTCGGTGACATTTTCAGGGGGATGTCCTTGAAAGCTTAATGTGAAAATCCAATGACATGGATACAGAAAGTTTGTCTTGAAAGACCAGGATGCTGCCCCCGAAGTTGGAGACAAGAATTGCTGTTGAATTGATTCTTCTTGATCACCATGCCCCGGGGCTTCCTGGCTATGTTGTCCAAGAGTTCCAATACCCATCTTACACATGACACAGTGGTCATGTCAATGAAGGAGCGTATGCTGGACTCAAACGCAGAGCTGTGGGTTATATTTTCAGATGGTGTGAATTCAGAGTAAACCAGGGTAAGGTGGTGATACATCTGCTTCTGGAGGGTTCTGCCAGTTGTGATAGGTGATAGGGGCTGATGAGGATCTGAGTGAGGACATTCCTTGTTAGCTGGTGATCATATCACACAAAGCTATTTGGATGCGGCAATGCTGTCATGAGAGATGGCATGATTCTTTTAGAATAAGATTGATCATATTTAGTTTAGATCAGCATACGCCGGTACAATGTTGGAAACGTTGGTGGATGTTTGCATATGCTGGGGTGATGGAGAATTTTCAGAGTATTTCTGAGACACTAATAGGATTAGACAGAAAATTCTCCTTAATGCTTCACGTTTGATTCTTTAGTGTCCCACGTTGGGACACAAATCCACCCCCCAGCCATCCTGACCTCGTCTTACACCAATTGTTCTGACAATAGCAGAGGGCGAGTCACCAGACTGTCCTGATAATAATGGACACACAGAACAAAAACACAGACCATGTCTGGATAAAACATATCATAATCCCTAAAGGTGGGGGCACTGGGGGGGTTTCAAGGCCACCAAGATAGCTATTCATGGCGTCTAGAGATGTGGAAAGACCTCCGGGAAAGACATTGTGAGGTGTTGGTATGAGACTTGGTATGACACTCATGGGAAGAATGGTGATTAGTGACGAAGAGGATTGACTACACTCGAGGGCAGTAATACATTTAGAGACATGAGCATTATTGATTAAGAGTTTCTGAATTTCTGAAACAGAAAAAAACATATTTTACTGGTAACGTTGACTGGATTATGTTATCTAACACAAAACACATCATTTAAGTTTTTAAGGTTATTATTTGGAACCGGCAGCATTTGGGAAAGACTAATCTGGTTTAACACAAAAACCATCAACAGTAATGTGACACACATTTGATCCCAATACAGTGGTTTGTGTATTTGTCCTCCCCCACCCATTGTGCAAAGACATGCACAGGTTAGGTTTAATGGATACACTAAAGTGACTGTAGGTGTGAATGGTTGCTTGTCTCTGTATGTTAACCTTGTCATCCTGTATTTTTCCTCAGTGCCATTTACAATTAGCTCCACCTCCCCCAACGCCCCTCAAAGAATAAGTTAGTTCCTTTCTTCACTGGACGATATGGAACACCGCTGTAATCGGACTCATTTCTGATTGGTATGGACACGGTCAACTGCAAGCAGGGGGTTAATATCTAAATTCATGTCATCACTTAATGGGAATTGACTCAGGAGTCTGTCTGGGAACTCGGTTTGGCCCTGAATGACATTTCCAACTTTGGATTGAAACTGATTACACTAGTGCCTCTAAATAAACTTGTCCGTGTGTATCGTTGCATACCTGATTAAATACAGTTATGAGAATGACCTCAAGTTACACTCAGAAAAGTAGCTATATATCTCACACACACACACAGTGGCTGGATGAGGTTAAGGATTGAGGTGATTAGGGTTTGAGTGGATGAGATAAAGCAGTAAAGCAATCAGTGATGTGGTAAAAGGACCTTTTGTCTTCAAGTATACAAGATAATGACCGTTAGTAATTGTCTACTCCTAATAACACGGGCCTCATCAAGCCCTTCTACTCTCAACTATTATCTGTGCTCTGCTCTTTACACCTTCCTTTTCTTTGACCACCATCCCAAACACCCTCAGAATGGGTTTGTTCGCGTTGGAACGTGATCCTCCGGGCGTCTCTCACACGTTTCCCAGAGGTTTACAGGAATCTAAGTGGCAAAATGTCTCATTATGACTGGATGCATTCATCAATTTATGTATTTGCAAGGATTCAGTAAATGGTAGTTATGGATGTACAGTTTGCACAATGTGATGTTCAGATTGGAACTTGAAAAAACAATCGACATTTTGGGTTTTATTCTACTACAAATGTTCCCTTTCCAAGCAGGGGTTGAGTATTTGAAATGTAGATTTCTGGTATTTATTTACATGAAACATACAGTATATATGTATATATATATATATATATATATACACATGAGCATTATCTCTGTGTCCTTAAGTAGGTTCACTGCTTATTCCACCAGTAGCATAACTAACTGAACAGAATGATGTTAGCGAATTATCTAATTATTTTGTTAGGCCCCCCCCCCCCGGCTTTGACCCAGAAATAACAGTAGAAGGTAGTAAACAGAGGAAGAACACAACAACGATTATTAAAATGTGGCAACATATCAGACCGGTGCCTTTTTTGGCCTGAAAATGAAGGATGGCGCTCACCGTCGTTGTTTTGTTTTGGTCTGTGATGACACAGGTCAGCCTGAGAACACCTAGTACAAACCGAGCACAGCAGGGGCGGACACTTCATTGAATAAATCAATTCCCTGCTCGTGATCGTATACCGGGACAAGGACAGTAGTTCAATTAAACGGTTGGATGAGATGACATGTGCATGGGAACTCACTGAGTAATACCCTCTTTCACCAACTGGCTGCGATCCGTCTGGCACTAATGCCATCAACGCTGATACTGAAGCACCTAGTGGAGCGTTTTCATTCAACCGTTCAACCCTGGGCATCACTGGGGCCCCTGAATACGCCACAGCCTTTATAGGATTAATGCAATGGATGGAGCAGGTGTCTGCCAAAATTCCATTCCTATTTAAACCTTCAAGCCCATACCAGCAAAGTAATCCTTTTAGGCCTAATTGAGTGAAGTCGACAGTCTTTTTTTTTCTCAGTTAAACTAAGTTTACACACTAATAGGATTCAAAAAGGGTCAAAAATGTACAATGTGTGGAGTGTAGTAGTGCTAGTGTGTGGCTGGGGAGGTGAACAGGGTGCATCAGAGAGAGAGAGGGTAAACAGAGACTGTGTGTTGGGACCAGGAGAGGTTTCCTGCTGGGATTGAGAACCTGTGATTAAGAAAGAGGGAGGGAGTGGGCTGTAGGTCTACCCAGTGGCTAGATAAGCTCAGAGGGGGAAACAAGAACAATTAATTGTTATTCAGGAACCCCTGGTAGGTTTGCGAGTGCCTGTATTTGTATATTTGTGATCCAAGCATCGCATTCATTTGGATGCGAGGCATGAGTTGGGAATGCACCGAATAAATTACCGCTGTTATGTAAACAGTGTCACTTCCGACTGTTCCCCCCCGGAAACACTGATATTATAAATAAAATGTCCTGGTAAACTGGCCGACTAAAAAGAAATATGATTCGGTTTAAAAGCATTAGTGAAATTGAGCTCCGTCTTGGAAAGATTAGTCAGAATGTCAGCACGTACGCTTGATTTCCAAAAGTTGCAAAAGAGGGGCACATTATATTCTGTGAGCATGTCATGGGAATAGTGTTTTACTTTTATTTATTTTTCAAAGGTGAATTTGTAAAACGGGAATGTAATCTAATGTTCTTTGACTTTTTAAAAAGCCAACACTTTCAGTCTCACTTACTTTGAAGTTATCACGACTTCCATCGAAAACTTCCTGACAAGAAAGCAACCACGAGATATGATCTACAATGAAACAGGCAGAAGAGAATGCCAGGCTCGGCCTGAATGAGAATCAAACAGCTTGTTGAATCCTTCTCGTCTTTGGCTTGTGGCTACTACATGATCTTATAAGAACCCTTTGTTGATGTCTCTACCCCTTTGTTCTCTGTTGAAAGACTAGGATGAGCAGTTGCAATAGGCAAAGCCAAATTAAGGAGGTCAGAGTGGCACGCGGTGTTTAGCCAGTGGCGTCGTTGACACAGACGCGGCCTGAGGACCTAACCTTTCAGGGCCTGCCTAAAGCAAGGAGTGCTACAAGGGACTCTCTTTCAAGACAACACATTCAAAAGGAATTGGAACAAAGAGTTAACAGAGACTTTAAGCACACAGTATACGTAACTTTCCTATCTCCACAATAATCACAAAGGCAAGTGCCAGTGATCACCTGAAAACACTACTAGCACTATGCCCAAAGGGGGTTTTTGTCACATTTTATTCATCAAATAATAATAATAATAATAAGAGAGAACAGAATGTCAGCAAACGAATGGCTGGTTTTCCATTACTATAGTACCTTCTCAACGTGGGTAGAGTCATCACAGCACGGCTGCATGACACAGTCACTGAAGTGAAATACAGTGTGAGGGGTTGTGAGGCGGCTGCTGTCGCTACGTACACCAGTCTGCAGTCTGACGGCGTCACGTTTAGCATCGCCTCAGCTCACTGGGAACCTCACCAGAGCAGGTGGTAAAAAAAAAAGGACCGGGTACTATCGCTAATGGAAAAGCAAATAAAAATGACACGGGTCGCGTGTGATGGAAGTTTCTCTACTCAGAGTCAATGTCCTTTGCTTCAATCAATCAGCTGGACTGACCAAGGATCTTTTCTCGTAAAATAATCCACTAGTTTTTGAAGTTTGGTGTATATGGCATCTGCTTTAAGATAACTTTTACTGCAAAAAATCAGCGAAATGTCCCCATTGACATGGTTCACATAACAGGACAGATGATTAAACCATTATATTCTGTCAATTCTCTAAAAAATGTTGTATATCTTAATTGGATACGTTTGCATTTTAAGAATCGTATTAGCGCATCACAGCGAGAGCGCAGTACATATTTTATGTTCCAGTTAAATGGCTCGGACGCTAACAAAATCTGGAGGCCCAAGATCTTTGAAATAGTTTAGAAACTTGATTAGACCTCATCTATATGGAGTCTACCTTAAAAACCTGCACTCTTTGAGTGTGTGTGTGTGTGTGTGTGTGAGAGAGAGAGAGAAAAAAAAAATCAAAGAATTGGAATAATTGGCATAATTCAAGGTGGCTGGGCACAGTCGGGGGGAGTGTCAGCGTTTGGCGAATCTTTTGCCATCCTCAAAGAAAGACGGTCTGCATAATTAGCCACGTGAACTCTGACCTGCTCAGAATAATTAATGAATAACAGAGGGGATAAAGACAAAAGGCGCAGAGCGGTCTGGTTGAGCGGCGAGCGCGGGTAATACATCAAAGAATGCCGTTAATTGGCCCTGTGGCTTTCATTCCTTGCCCTATTTCTTTCAATTCATTGACTCAAAATAATGGGTTCAGGGTCATTATCAACAGGTCGTAAGCCCTGGGAGTGCCAAAATTCAACAGGAGAGTCGGGGATGAGTGTGCGAGTGAGTGAGTGTGTTCACGCCTGCCAATGCATGTGTACAAAAATGTGTGTAATGGCTTAGCGTTTTGCCCCCCCCCCCCCCCAAAGTCCTGACGACATCCCTCACACACCGGGGGCAAAAGTAAGAGTTGTGTGGTTACGTTGGGGTGAGGAAGACAGGAAACAATCACAGAGTTCTTAAGCCAGTACAGTTCCAGTGTGTCTTTTAGTGCGTCTGTTATGCTACAAGTGTCGCCACCATGCTGGAATATAACTGGTACGGACAGGTAAGTGCCACTGATACACCTATTGCTGTCGTGATACTTGTGTGTAAATGTGCAATAGTAGCGAATGTCAGCTTTGGCCTCAGAGCTGCATAAATCAAGTAATAATAATAATATTGCAGCATTCTCTGTAATTAATGTTGAGAATTGTTATCATATACTGCACAGCAGATAATTTAACTTCGTCAACACCTACCTAACCTCCAACTACATGAACATAACTTCAAGCCAAATTTGTGCCTTTATGAATTATTTAAATAAAAACCGGCCTCTGTTATGTATAAACATTATAAAAGAGGCACTTTGGTAATTTTTAAAGCTGGATAATGTGAATGTAAGGAGCACGGAAACTATAATAGTCTACTACTGCTACGAGTAAAAATATTAATAATTTTTTATGACCACTGAAAAAACAGCTTCAGACAGAACAAAGTGATATTGGACATACGTGGTTATCTAGATTGCAATAATAATGGGAAAAAAAATCATATATCTAAATATAAATCATATCATATGTTTAGTATAAATGCTGTTCATACTGAAGTGTTTTTTATTTAATTAATAAATGACCAAGCATAAAACTTAGCAGTACTTTACTACTCACGACGTCAAGTTAATGCCCTGTTACTGGCATTGGTACAGTTGTTACAGTTCCTAATTTCAGTATGGAGGTATAGATTAATATGGATTTCACGTGTTATAGGCTGCCTAATTTTAATAAGTCATAAGTCATCATCAGTTCACCTCAAGGTAACTATTAAGATCCAGATTTTCCCCTTTTTTGTCTTTTGTCCCAAACTTCATTTACTCATAACTGTCAGAGCCAAAGAGCGCAGTTTTGGAGCGAAAACCTCTGGTCATGTGAAATTACTCTCACTCACGCACAGAAGCAGACACACCATGAAAGAGCAACAGGGGAGGAGGGGTGCTTAACTTAATTACCATAACTTTGTCTGCTCACGACACGTGATTTGCAAATACCTCACTGGTTGTTTCATACTCTCAGCCATCCTCTTGGCCAACGACTACACTATTATTTATTTATTTTTTTTGTCTCCCAGTCCTTTAATTGGCATACCAAAGGTTTCCCATACCTGGGTGAGCCATGTCAAGCAATTAATACCCTGAAATACGCCTTTTATGTGAGTCTTTTGGTCTGTGGGGCTCCCCATTGTGATGAAAAGATTGGTGTCATCTCACGTTAGCCTCGCACAGGTGCCTTCAGTGCCTGCACATCAGATTATTACCATAACCAGAGAGGGAGAAACTGATACAGATGAAGAGATAGCAAGGGAATAAGACATTGATGGACAGAGATAGAGGAACAGAGGGAAATGTAAAAAAAAAGGGAGATTAAATTGAGATCTGCTTTATTGAGTCTTGCTCAATAAAGTCTATTTGTTTGCCTTGTTACCTGTACATATTTCACAATGCTAAACTGTGCATGTAAACACACTGATTGAGGAAGGAGGTTGGCTTTTGTGAACGTGTCACCTGCACTTATGAGGCTCAAGCCATTCAAACTCTTAAATTGGCAAATGATCCATATCCAGTTGATGCAAGAAACTCTCTGCAGACACTGTAACACACTTGGAACTGGCAAAGACTTACAGTGAAAGAGGAAATGAATTGAAATCAGGCACAGCTAATGATTCAATTTTACCCGACTGGCAAGTGAAGTGGACGGAGGTGGTGGCTGGCAGAGAGGCACCGTCTGATCCAGGCGAGTGGGAAGTACAGGGAGAAATTTAGAGAAATAATTAATTTAATAATTTTATCGTTTATTAAAAACGGAGACATCTCCGTCATAAATGTCCAAATGAAATGGAACCTAGACAATTATGCCTCACAGTTATTGACTAATCGTGTTAAGTTTACATCCATGTGGTGAAGACTACGTAGGAATTAATCGCTTTTCATTACAATTACAATATTAATTCTTGGGGGATGACTTACATATATTTTTTTTTTTTTAAAACAGCACCTGAATTGTTTCAGATTCCAAACTGGCGATGTTGCTATATCTTATTTACAGGAAACAGTAAAAGCAACAAACACAGCGTTTCACGGTGTCTTTGGATTCATTTGATTCCCAATCAAAATAAACTTGCAAAAGTTGCTTTACATCGTTAATATGACTGAAAACCAGAGGCCTAAACAGAAGAAACAAGTAAAACATGTCCTAATTCTGCACACTTGTTATCTATTTGAAGTTCCAGTTCCAGAAAATACCATTAGGAAAATTCAAGCTTGTATGGAAGCTTTTTGAAAGTACTTTCAAATGCAATTAGAGCACAGGTGAGTCTGAAGTGATCAGCCCTGCACGTGACATGCGTGCTCTGGTGTTCACCTTTAACTCCTCTCTTGCATTACTGAGAAGAGAAGCACTGGCACTGTGGCTCGTTCAAACGGCAGCACAAATATAGCCGGACAGAGCCAACAAGGCCGCTCTTTGTGCACAGAACAAACCATTAGTTCGGGTAAGGTCAAAGTTGATTTGATTTTCTGCTTAGTTCTCATTAAACAGCTATTGCATTATTTAATTTCCCACAATCAAGTTAAAGGAGGAGGAGGAGGAGAGAGGGGGAGGATCGATATATGTCCACCAAAGGCTTTTGAACAGTGGATGGCAAATTTAGACCACAATTGCTCCTCATGCTGGTCGGAGGAGGAGAGGGGTTTCTTATTAGGCTTCCTGGGTCAGAGGGGCTGCTTTGAAATTTCTGATTTTCTGATTCTCTGTTTTAACTTTATCCAGGTGCCAAAGATGTTGAGATGCAATGCATCTCGCTATATGTATATACATATATATATATATATATATATTTTATAACTCTATTTTCTACTGTCTTTCTTCTGTAAACATACTAGTTTGCATCATGGCGATGACTAAATCCGCCCCAAAAGTTTTGATTTTGCAACACAACATACAGTGCACTAACATATAATCCACAGTCTGCCCCTGCAAATAAAGTGAGCAATAGGCAATTGTTGATTAGCTACTTAACAGATAATAATCTACATACAGGTTGGAGTAGAAAACTGATTTGTATCAGTCAACACAGTCAACGCGGTATAACACAATTTTCTGATATTCGTTTCATTGAGATTAAAATTTTAAATTTATGAGACAATAGATTTTTTTCCCCCCACATCTTATATTTGTTAGTTTGGATCGACTTCCTCATGCCACAGACGCAGACTGTGTTTTTCGCGAAGCCTTTTATGCTCGCACCGGCACCGACGCCTTCATCGAATTATACTTTTGTCTGAGTCTTTGTCTCAATGTCCAAAAACAGACCAAAACAAAGTTGGCGTTTTTTCTAACTCTCTCCTCTCTGGTGACAAAAACGCTGATTCATTGGCTTCCTGCAACAGTGCGAGTGAAATTACCGTAATAACCACACGTTAGTTTTGACGTGCAACTTCTCAGCTTTCAGAAACCGTTGGAATTTTTTCCGATAGCACAAACTGTCGCACAATTGCGGTACTGCGATAAACTCGGTGTTAAAGGGTTAATGGAGTAACAAATGCAAGGAAGAACAGTTCGCAATAAGCATATCTCAGACACTGGGACACGCGCACACACACACACACACACACACAGACACACACACACCCCTCTGGAAAATGTGGTTTCATTGGTAACTGACAGTTAAGAGCGATTAAAAAAAAGCCAGTTTAACAGTGATTCAGCAATTATTCACACACTTCAGTCAGTTCTTCCATAACTGCGTAGAATGTATGTGTAAAATTCTCCATTCCAACTCAATGAATGAATGAATCACAGTGGAAGACTTATATTTACAGTTTTTTTCACAACAAGCAGTTGCTTTAGCTTTACTACAGAATAGCAGCAACTGGACAACAAGTGTTTGTTGTCACGGGTGGCATGACAACTAAGAATAGAGATAAGGAACTCAAACCTTTATTATTGTTTGTGTCTGTGTGAGTAAAGGCTCTACACTCTCTTAGGTGTTCCCGTGAACAGACTCCTTTTCATTGCTAATCGGGAATAATGAGATCTAACCGCTTTAGCGGCAAAAATTGTATTACTGCATTTTGTAGTAATTGCATCTCCTCTGCACTGACTGAGAGGGCAGACTGCACTTCTTCTTTCTCCTGCCTCTCACTTCAGCTTCCTGACGTCCTACAGTTGACTGGAGCAAGTTTATGGAATGTTTGTAAGCTAGTTAGCGTCGTAAGTAAAGAAAAAAAACTGCGTTTAACTTAAGGCGCTTGGATGTTGGTACTGTAGTTTTGCAGCAAAATTATTCAGAAACACTATTCTGACAGTTATATAATTAGTAGCTTAAAGGAATACTTCATTTAGACACTTGGTCCTGTTAGCGTAACTGTTAGCAAAGATGGCGGACACTGTTTACATTCTGGGAATGAGGTTCCATCCCCCTACGAGTGGGTCTAAAAAGTGCAGAATTAACGCCAGAGTTTCAAGCCTCAGACACTGTGTCACTAGTGGGCACGCAACAAAATATATTATATTAAGATAATATTTAAGATATTTCTTGACTCAGGGGAAACTCAGGTTGGGAAGCACAATTTTTGGTGGAGTATTCCTTTAAGGTACTCATGATACATTTAATGCAGCTAAAATTAAGCGTTACAAATACCAAGCGTAGTTTTGCAGCAAAATTATTCAGAAACACTATTCTGACAGTTTTAATTAGTAGTTTAACATCTCGTATTATTATTTTTTATACTACCATACTACATTTTTCTATTTTTATGAATATCAAAAGAAACAGTTATTTACAGTAAGTAAAACATATACAAGGTGCAAAGTTTGTTCTCTCACTCATGATTGTTCACATTTTTTTTCCTGTACATAACATACACGATGCAACATTTTTCCCAGAACGTGTCTTTACTTTAAGACTGAACTGCAATAATTGTCATGCCACTGTCGAGCAGCACATTCCACAGTTCATCATCGCGGTAAGGTAACAACTTTCACACACAGTTCCACGTGTAATCCAGTTAAAATGGCGGCAATATTTAATTCATATGAAAATCATTAAAAGTGCATCGGTGCCGCGTCCATTATGCATTCCTTTTCTGGCAGGATAAAACAGCCCTCAGATGTGGGAGATGCACTTTGAAGTGTTGTCTCAGAAGCAGGCCCGACTCTTACAGGAAGTCCCTGATGTTTAAAACATGCTACGCTGGGGGGACTAACAAAGGTGAGCACTTTTGGCTCACACCAGGATGAGCCACAAATGGCCAGCCAGGAATATAGATACGATACGCACAGCGGAAAGAACGGGTAAAAGACAAATATACACGTGGGCAATGGTGGAGTTGTAAGAGTACACACACACACACACCCTCACAAATACACAACAGCTATGAAGAGCAGCTGAGCATGCTCTCCTCCGTTTTGTAGGGATTGCTTTATGGGTCATACCAAGACCAGTTTTCTCTGTGTAATGCAATCATCCATTACGCTGGGGACACACTACACAACTTTCACAGTCTTTAGGATTACACATTTAACGTCAACACAACAGTTGCTTTGCTCCAAAAACTGCAATCATACCAATGCCGGCTGTCCCCAACTCGTGCCGACTGGTGCAGATTTGTCTTATTACATTCGGTGTCCTTAAATGAAGTTCTGTCTTTGAATTAAAGTTGTTCTTCACTGTATAATACGGTCCCAAACCTCAAGAAACTGCACCTTTTCTATCAGTGTAGGTTAGCTAATTGCAATTAAACATGTGTTAAAGTTAAAAACACTTTTGCAAGTGAATGTAGTGGAAAATAAGTCAGAGAATTCGGTTCCTATCTATCTTTCTAATCCTAGCAGGACTTTACAGGTAAATTAAACTATTGTATTTATGCTTTATTATTAAAAAAAGAAAAAAAAAGAAACGGAGAACACGGAGAGGACTTGCAATGACCCCATTTTCATTTTGCTGAGTCCAGGAATTTCCGGGATTTGTCGTACGCCGGCCTGACAGTGATTGGAACGTGTTACCAAGTTTATGCGAGTGCACATCTGTGTGTTTTAGCATATTTTGCACACATCCACAGATTGCGTTTTTCTGTATGTTTCCCTGGCTGCAGCCATGGCTGTGGTTTGATGGCTGAGAAGCCTTCCAAAGGGAAGTGGGTGTCACGTAGATAACCTGGGAGAATCTGCTGAGCAGGGCTGGATGTTCGGCAGGCAGGAAAGTGTGGTGATCCACAAGCAGGAACTCACATTCTGTCAAGTTCTTACAGCCCGACACACACTCATGAACACACACACACACACACATACTTCAACTTCAACCCCCCTAACTGCCATCTGTATTTCTGCTTCTGTCAGGCCTTTTCCCAGACCAAAAAACACACGCATGTACCAACACACTCACACACACACAGGAAGCGGCCTGTGCGGCTCCCAAATAAGCTGATGTGTCATGCCTTCCTTTCTGATATTTCTGCAAAAGCTCAGGAAGGAGGCTGCAGAACCTCTCTTCTCCTTCCTCTTCTTCTGCACCCCGTCTCGGTGAGACAACAGCTGTAGCCGTGACAGTTCTTGTTCTTCTGTAAAAAAAGAAGTCGCAGCTCCTGTGGTGGGAGACGCTGTCACTCTGGGGAGCCATGAGTCGCTGCTGTGTGGTCAAAGTGATCACTTTGACAGAGATCCAACTTCTACAGGTAGGGGGGAGAGCGACTCAGCTGCAGGCCGGGGATAACGGGACAAGCTTTAAAAAAATAATAATAATAATGTGTGTGTGTGTGTGTGTATCACTATGTGTGCATTTATTTGTGTTTGCGTGCACTTGCAACCCAGAATAAGTGAATAGCCACTGTGGAATGTGGATTCTGGGATCAGTTTGACAACTTTGTCTTATCTTCCCTCACATTTCACAATCTTGGGTGTGTGGTTACAACGATTTACTGGTTAGCACGCTCAGCAAAAAAAAAAAAAAAAAGTAAGCATGTCTGCGAAGGCTTTCTGTTCCACTTCCATCTCATCAGCGTCGAAATGAAAGATAATCAAGCATTGCTACTGCATTCTGTCACCGTATTTATCTGCATTTTTGGAAAACGCAGCATGTTTGGAGAAATGAATCCAAAGCTCCCACTCGGGTTTTGTACATAATTTCAGCCACTGTTTCATCATTTGCCAGATTTTTCTGAAGTGAAAGGAGAACTTGGGCAAGACAGAAACTGTGTTAAGCAAGAGCTAGAAGAGACACCTGTGAGTTTGTGTGTTCATATGAGATATGTGTGAGTGTGTGTGTGCAGTATTTTTAGGACCCACCAAGATTGAGGATTGGACGTAAGACAAATATTTTATACATATTCTAAAGAGCAGATGTTTGTTTATATGTTTAAAGTAATTATTTAGAGCTGAAATTAAAAAAAAAGAAAAAAAAAAGTGAATGAGTGCAAAAATTGAATAAACAATGCGGAGTGAGGACAGTTTCGGAAAGTGGGGACATTTTCGCTTTAAAGGGCTTTGACCTGGTTTTAGGGTTAGGGTTTAACGTTTTAAGGCTTAGGCACTTAGTTGTGATGGTTATGGTTAAGGTAAGGGGCTAGGGAATGCATTATGTCTTTGAGGGTCCTCACTTCAAATGCTGTGCAAACGTGTGTGTGTGTGTGTGTGTGCGTTCTTGTATTTGTCGCTTTTTGAGGACGAAAGATTGAATGAGGACATTTTGGCTGGTCCTCTTTAAAGGGCTTTTTCGGGGGTTAAAACATGGTTTTAGGGTTAGGGACAATGTTGTGATGGTTAAGGTTAGTTGTAAGGGGTTGGGGAATGCAATCGATCTATGAGGGTCCTCACTTCAATTGCTGTGCCAACATGTGTGTGTGCGTGTGTTCTTGTATTTGTCGCTTTGTGAGGACAAACAATTGTACGTGAGTGAGGACATTTTGGGAAGTGCTTTTTCAGGGTTAAGACCTGGTTTTAGGGTTCGGGTAAAAGTTATGGTGAGGCACTGAGATGTGATGGTTAAGGTTAGGGACAGGGGCTAAGGAATGCATGTCACTGAGGGTCCTCACTAAGAATGAGGCGCAAACGTGTGTGTGTGTGCAAAAAATATCATATATATATAGCTGTGCATATGTGTGTAAATGATAAAGCTGTGACCTCAAACACTGCCGCAATTGTTGCAACAGGTGTCTGCACTGAGAATGAGAAACACTGGCGTGTCTAAAAACACCAGCATCACAGTCACAACCATCTCAAACTTCAGCCTTCGATTGATTATATTCTTATCTCATTCCTGTCCCCATGTGTATGGCGGCCCATTGATAATTTCCAGCATGTCCGCTTCACACTTGCACAGGCCCGGCCATTGTCGGAGTTGACCTTGTCGACTGAAGCGCCATTACATCTCAAATCTAATCTGATTCCCTTAAGTGGATAACAAGCATGTCTCCGGCATTTACAGTAGTGAGAAAGCCCGACGTGAAACCACACAATCTGCCGTCACACAAAGCAGATGTGGTGTGTATCAGTTCTGGCATCCCTCCTGCTACCCGTAGTGGAAAAAAAAAAAATCCTGATTGGCTAACAACTACCATCTTGTTTGGACCCCGGAGACGACAGATAAGAACTCCCAGTCATCACTGACAAGTTGAGTATTGTGATGAGCCTGTTCTTGCTTAGGTGGACGACTGGTGAATGAGGGCAGCTGTAGTTTAGCTGACAAGGTGAATATAATGCTGACTTTTTACATAAAGCTGGTAGTCACTGCGTTGTTGCTTAAAGTCTGAAAACATAACATCGGCGAAACGATGTAACTATAAACTTGTACCTTTTTAAACACTGAAATCCTGCACTCTTATTTTACTGAATTCATTTAGGGGTTTTGCTTCGACAGTCTCGCTGTAATACAGTGCATATAAATTGTTACCTGACTTTATGAAGAGCCACAGTTAATACAGCGTCAGTAGATGCAATTCCGCTCACAAGTGATACCTGTTTTTATGGTAAGGAAATGAGCTTTAAAAGTGACATCATGATTAGGGGAGCCAACGTGGATAAGGAGGACAAGATAATTCTTCCTAAATATGACTTACTGAATCGGCTGCAACACCCACATGTTCTTATCTAAATTTATTTTACTGCTGATTAGTGGAGGCCAGTCATGGAAAAGTTTAGTCATAAAATGCTTCCGATGTGATCACAGAGCAAAGTGAATAAAACACTTACAGAAGGAAATTGGGGGTAATAGACAATAGGCAAGATTAACTTTCTAAAAATATTTGCTATAATGATACTTCACTAGTATTAGATTCACATAATGAGATATTTATATAATAGTTATTACTTTATACATGAGGGGGGGAACACTCAACAGGCCGTAAACTGATAAAAGAAAGTCTAACAATGAACTTCTTTATGAGCTAGTAAGCAAATTAGACATTTTTAGGTGACATGCTCCTCCTGCAAAATAGCCTCAAACTTACAGTAAAAAAAAAAAACTGTTTTATTGCACTTATTGTTTGGGGAAACTAATAACACAAAACTGTATACATTGAAATCACTGAATGAATAGAAAGGCATGGTTAAAAATGGCATCAGCGGAGTTATTTAAAACCCCCCAGTGTGGAACAAGGGTCGATTGTGCTGCCACAACCCCTGAAGCAGCCAGCAGAGGACACTGGGAGCTGAGCCCTGATTGGTCACTAGGACAGAAAAGGGCGGTCCCAGTGAATTAGTGATAGAGGCTAAAGGCAGATATCCTGCAGTGATCAAACCCTGGGTGATCTGACAGTCCAGTGTTTGAAGTGATTATCATGCTACGCAACACAAAGGGTTACCCCCAGCTTTGGGCCTAATTAGTTCACTTAGGGCCCCTTATAAGACACTGGTAGGGGACTGGCGAGCACAGACACTCAGAAGTCAGCCGATTAAGCAGGATTGCTGCAGCAGATCTGGATCCCTTGAGCTGACCTGCTGCGACATCAAAACAAACTATCTTGAGCACTCTCTGCCTTTCTGAGAATGCCACATTTAACCGACTGCAGTTACTACATGATGCGGGACGCGGCCAGAGCTTCAAATGTAAGAATGTGGAACAATTCTGAATGTGTCTTCTGTGTTTTCTAACCTCTAACATATTACTGCTGTGGCTCTAACTACTCATTTGGCGATCTTGACTGTTGACTGTTGTTAGAATATGAAAGTAATCCATGGAAATTTCTGCATTTTCAACTTTAGCTGCTCCATTTTTTAAGTCACACTCTCTGGTGCTCAATATTACAGTCGATTTCATGACTTCAAGTTATGTTTTGAGTGACTAATGGCAAAATGCAAGGAACCGCTGTGCTCATGCTCTCAGTCAGCGCTGATTCAGCGGTGTGAAAAAACAACAAGCGACCTCCCCACCTCCCTGTAAATTACATCTTTCCGTTCAGCCGGCTCACTGACAGCATCCGTGTGCTATGACCCCGTCGCAGGTACAGAGCCACCTCGAGAACTCCAAGTTCCACCTCCACCAGAGCCAGAGTCAGCAGGTCAAGCAGTACCTGACGCTGGCCTCATCGACCGGGCAGGTCCACGCTCTGCCTCACCCGCACGCCCCCGGCCAGCCGCTGGCCACCATGCCCATCATGAGGACCGGGAACATGCCCTCTGTCAGCGACAGTAGCAACCCCACCAGCCCCGTTACCCTGCTCACTATGGCCAGTCACGACAGTGAGGTGAGTGAACTGCCGGGAAAACAGAGAGCGCCTGAATGTGAATTATGACACTGCTGAATATATGGAAGTGAAATTGAGGAAACTCAAATCATGCCTTGTGTTAAATGAATACTTCTTTTTTGTTTACTGCTTAAGAAATGAGAAGAATCTTTTAGTCCAAGAGAGATAAATAATGGATGAAATTGTGAAATTTGAATGTTTCAACGAGTGTTTAAAAGATCAGACTTGGACAGTAATGGAATTCCTGACACAAACACAATCAGTCTGTCGAGGAGTACACTGAAATGACTGTTTATCTTTTAGTTTCCAATGGATGAAGTTATTGATGACCTAATTAGTCTTGAATCCGGCTTCAATGATGGAGGCCTGGATTGCATGGAGCCTAACATCATGATGCAAAGCAATGTAAGTATGAATCACGTTCAATGTGTTTTTGCTCTAACCATGCACTGATACTGTTTTTAAATTTTAAATTCCACAAACTGCCCAAATTTTGAGGTGCAGGCGCTTGGGAAAAGTGGGACCTGCCTTCGTTTGAGGGCAGCTTAAGTCTGAAGATGAGTCAAAGTTCACTGGGGCTTAAGGCGTTTAAAAACAAAGACTACATTTAAGACAATAGCAGGTGCTTAATCTAATGTAGCTGTCTAACATTCTTTAAGACTTCTTTAACTAGAATAGTTGCAGATAAAGTGACAAGGAACAAAACAGACACTAGATAAGGGGAGTAGGATGTAGTAAGGACAGAAGTGTGACAGAGGAGTAAAACTGTGGGCGATTTTTCTGGAGACAGGTTCTGAGCCACTGGATTGGGCAAATGCATACACTCCCCGTAGGTTTCAGACATGATACCATGCTTAAACGGATCAATTCATCCCAATTAGTCATACGCCGCGGTGCATCACTTGCGTTTCGCCGTGTCAACACATCCAGAAACACAGACCGGAGAGGAATTGAAGCGATTTCAATAAGAGGAGAATTGTTGCAATCTTTCATTTCGATAAGCACTTTTTTCTTCTTTTTTTTTTTTATCCCCTCCCCCTCCTCCTCCTCCTCCTCTTTCTTCCCATCTCGGTGAGATAATGCAAAATGAAAAGCAAACCACAGATATTCTGAAACGTCTGCAGTTCTCTGCTGTTTTTGTCTGTTTTCCCTCTCCATTTCCTCCCACCGCTTGACAAGCAGCCTTATCAGATTCTGTCGTGTAGTAGTTAGATTTGTCACACACGCCATGGATAAAATTGGCTTCGAGCGCTTCTTGAATACCCAAATGTGAGTTAGACACACAAGTGTGTGTCAGCATGCTATATGTTGACGTCCAATACTCCCCCCCCCCCATGAAAAGGCATCATTATCGCAGAACTGATGCAGTCTTTCCCAGACGAGCTGAGACCCCGTAGGCAAACAGTTTTGCCTCTGTTCAAGCAGTTGACCCAGCTAGCCTTTTTATCTGACGACATGCTATTTTCAACACAGAGCGCAGTTTTGTTTCAGGACCGCTTTCAAGTGCCGGGGTTTCGAAAAGGGCAGCAGATCAAGACATTATTGATCGAACTAAGCATAAGGAGGCCAAACCAGTTAGTATTTCTGTACAGGATACATGAACTTGACACCATATGTACATGATCTGCTCAGTTTCACTTGCATTTTTTGAAGTAGATTTTGCAGACAACCACTGGAAATAGGAGTTGTCTTTTTGTAGCAGGTTAAAAAGTGTCAGGCATACCTGCGAATTTTAGCGCAACAAAGGTTGAGCAGACAACTGGAGGGCGACATCCCGTTCATGACCAAAGCAATGGGTTTACCTTGTCCTGCTGCTGCAGACACGTGGCTACGACACCTTCCTGCTGGGCACTGCGGGGGCAAAGGCCCTGGGGGCTGACAATCATCCCTGCATGTGGAGCGATCCTCTGATCACTCCACATGCAAAGCCACACAGCAGCTACAAAACAAGCGTTTGCGTCGTCGTGGCTTTTGTTTCGTCCCGTGAAAGGCAGCCGTGTTTAAATGTCTGTGAAATGTAAATGTGCTTTACCTGTGGCTGACCCCGCTCTGCTTGTGTTCTCTCCCTCCTCCCCTCCTCTCCTCCCTCTAACAGGTATCCCTCAGTGGCAGCATGCTGGACCTGTATGGGGGTGAACCAGGTATGAACGCCCCTAATGGCGGAATGAGTCCCACACCTAACCCCACAAAGCTCACTGTAAAAAGGGAATACACAGGTATGAACTCATACCATAGCACAGCTAACCAATTAATAATTAATACATTATCACAAGCTCAGGTTGCTGTAGATTTAAAAAAAAAAATGTGGTTGATTTTTGGGTCACTGCAACACCACCAACAAAATATCTTAACATCAAAGTTTTGCATGGAGGAACAAAGTCACTTGTGTTCACTATAAATGGCAACATATTGTGTGTCTTTTCCTGCAAAAATCAAGTCAAATTACACGTGTCAGGCAAATATGAAAGGTGATTTGTGTCCCGCACTTGACAAACACTGGCCCGCTTGTCGTTCCCTCCGCTAATAGGCCGCGGAAATGTGTAGACTTTTCGTCACGGCGCAGAAAAACAGAGGGCCCCTTTAAGACGTTTCTTATTATTGTCATGCATCAAGCAAAGGCGGCTAATTGATTTAGGAAATCGAAAGGATGCCTGCAGAGCCCTCCTCTCTCAACCGGCAAATAAGTAAATTGTTGACTGGTTCTGAGTTGTGGGCGGAGAGGACAATGGGCTGTTGCACAGTCTAAATTGTCCTTGATTGAATCAACAGAGACAAATTGGGAAATTCAATCTCAGGTCCCAAATGATGTGACTGAGAAGAATGTGAATACAAATATGGATGCACTGGCATTTTTTGTCCTTCCCTGGCACGCATTAGCGTCTTAATTAAGTGGTTTAAGAGTGGTCACTATTTTAATTCCCCACAATGAGCTTCAGACATAGATAGAGGGTATAAATGGGGCTCTTTCACTCGTGTGTGTGTGTGTGTGTGTGTGTGTGTGTAAGGAGGTCAAACTTGTGTCTGGGGTGTAGGCTCTAACACACAGAGGCTCCACTTTCAGGCCGACCCCAGCACTGAACTGTCTCAAAACAACCGATTGTGTGTGTGTGTGTGTGTGTGACTGGATTTTTCTTTTTTTTTCTTGTATTGTGTGACCGTTGTCTTTCAGTTTCTAAATTAGTGTGCGTTGCTAATCACTTCGTTCCCCTGTGATTTTTTTTTTTTTTGACAGAGCACGACACAAGGGTGATGGCCAAAGAGAGACAGAAGAAAGACAACCACAACTTGAGTGAGTGTCATCCTGCCGCCTTTCAACTCCCTCATAGTTTATGATGTGACGATGAGTTACGGCTCGCCTCGAGGGAGATAGAGATGTGGTTTTTATCTTTTTTGGTTAATGACATGTTTTCGTCGAACGGCCGCAATAACATGTGCACTTGTTCTCTCGCGTTGTATTTACAAGAAAGTGAAGTTATTGTGCTACTCTCCGGTCTGGTTTCAGTCAGTTACAACACGGCGGGACATTTTCATCCCTTTTTGACGTGTGTTAAACACACCCATAACGTTTACAATATTCTTATCATTTCTTGTTCTGTTTGTTTAGTTGAAAGGAGGAGGAGATACAACATAAACTACAGGATAAAGGAGTTGGGGACACTGATACCGAAGTCGAACGACCCGTAAGTTGAAACACTCATTTTATATCATGTGTATTCAATTCCGAGCACAAAGATCCTGGATTCCAAATGAGCACGCAAGCACATTTCAGTCATTTTTTTTTTACAAGGGTGCACTACAGCCTTTTGCTGGGTCACGGCAGGTTAGTTAGATGGAGAATGGGGGTGAGCCGAAATCCATCAGCCATCTTTCGCACTTAAACTTTGCCTCAAATTTAAATGGAGGTGAGCGTTGTCACTTTGCCATTAACGCGGGATAAAGGAGATTATTAGCCGCCGATCGGGCCGATGTCTCACTTGTGTGCAAAAGGACCATTTTACCACAATCCCACTGTCCTTTAAAAGAAAAAAAAAAAAAAAGGCAATAAGATCTGCAAAAGGAATGACTTGCACTCTTGCACCTTCACTCCAATGCTCAATTTCCCCCCCTCCTTGTCTTCCTACTTAGCTCATTTTTACCACACCTATTTTTACTCAAGGATTAATTTTACCGAGCAAAGAGGCACGAGAATGGACTTTCCACGCAGCTACTTAACTGTTCTATTAAAACCCCCCATTCAGTGTCGCCATGTAATGTCCAAAGATGAATAATTGCTCAGTGTAAATCACCATTTCTTATTCACATCATAAAAAGAAGTAGAAACTACTATGTTGAAACTTTTTTTCAGGATATTCCGCCGACATCAGGGGGTTTCTGTGTAAAAGGTTATCTTTAACAAATTTTTTTTAATTTTTTTTTTTCACAGAGACATGCGCTGGAACAAAGGCACCATCCTGAAGGCCTCAGTGGAGTACATTAAGTGGCTGCAGAAGGAGCAGCAGCACGCGAGGGAGCTGGACAGCCGGCAGAAGAAGCTGGAGCAAGCCAACAGGAGGCTGCTGCTGAGGATTCAGGTAAGAACAAGCCGTATTCATTAGCTGTAAAGAGGGAACGCCAACGTGCGATGCCTTCACATCCTCGTCACAAAAACACTGCACTTCATCGACATCCTTCTCAACACAAACATGAGGCCAATTATCTCTCTACGGTCTTCACGCGTACATTCTCAGAGGCCCAGTGAATCATCCAATTATACTAGTGTTTCCACATTATCGAGCTCTCCTTTTTTTATTAAACCAAAGTTTGGTAAGGACCCCAGGCTCACCCCACTTTTCACTTCTGCTAATTTCCACCTCCAGAGCGAGCCCCACCCCCAACTCACACTGTTGTTTACATCAGGTCCTTACACCTAGCTCGCTCTCTGGGCTAATTACCCTATGAATAAAGCCAATGGTCTAATCCCTTTTTCAGTGGAGATAAAACTAGGTGTGAGGAATAGATGAGGATCAGTAATGGGACGTATTACGTCAGCGCATATAGTTACACAATTTGTGCACGCAAACACACACACACTGTGGTTTATCCGACTTTACCACAGCGACGGGAGAGACGCAAAAATATGTAATCATCCTTGAAGATGACGGAGGTATCCAGGAAACCTTCACAGCTGCTGATGATATAGTGACAGCTAATAAAGGTCAAACTGGGCGCCGAGATGACACCGATGGGTGATTAGCGCCGGTCGCATAAGCTGTGATGAGAAAGTGTGTGTGTGGGAGAGGAGTGTGTCAACTCCCGATTGTCCCAACAAAAACCCCCAGTGTGAGGTGATGTGGAAAAAGGTGCGGTTTATCCCAGTGTTTCACCATGTGATTTTTGGTATTTAGATCATTTAAAGATTAGCCCGTCAAACACTTTTTTTTTTGTGTGTCGTCATTCATACTTCACCCTGTTTGCGGCCCTTCTGCGATGTTGCCGATGCCTTGATCGGTCTTGAGATAAAATGAGTCGCATCGTGTGCGTGGTGCGAGAAGGTCACAGCGAAACAAGAGATCTTTTTGTGAAGCACCACTTCACTGAGAGTCACAGAGAGTGGAGCTGATGGGCACCATCCAAACTGTGTGAACTCATTTGTCAATAGTTTAAACATAGTGGACACATTTAAAAGTTCCACACTATAGTGTTAAGGTATTGTGATCTAATGATTTATCTTCCTTTGTCTTCCAGGAGCTTGAGATCCAGGCGCGAGCACATGGTCTCCCAAACATGACTTCATCCCTGGGGACGGTTGAATTATCCTCCCACCTCCTCAAACAACAACAGTCATCTCCCCAGGTCCAGCAGCCTCCCCTGTACCAGGAGGACCCCAACAGTGACTACCTCCAGAGGATCCCTACTGCCGCCGGGCCACAGGATCACATCACCGGCACCGACGGCTGCACGTCATTCTCCGACCCACTGTCCCACTTCACAGACTTCTTCAGCGCCACGCTCAAGGAGGAGCAATGGCTGGACGAGATCCTGATGGACGACCCGCTCTCACCGTTCGGCGCCGACCCGCTCCTGTCGGCCGGTTCCCCCGGAGCCGCGTCCAAGGACAGCAGCCGCCGGAGCAGCTTCAGCTCCAGTGGGGGGGGCGACCTATAATGGGGGGCCCACTCTCTTTAAAAAGACTGCCTTGTGGCACTGGACATACAATACTGACCACTTCACGTTCAAGTCAGGTCAAGTGCCACCTGGATATAACCTGTGTAGTTCTTGGACTAAAAGCTGCCCAACTCGCGGCGCCATCTGCTCTTTTTCAACTCGACGACGGAACATGAACATGTTCCTCTGTCTCCCACATAGAGCAGAAACACTCATTAAAAAAAAAGGGAGACATTCATCAGCCTTATACATCCATTATATATATATATATATGTGTACATAATGTAAATAGACCACGTTTTCATCCTGTTTAACCATGTACTCAAAAACATTCACTGAAAACCAGCCAAAAGTGTCCGTTTTTAACGAACGTATGACTATAACTTTAGAGAAAAGCAGGACTGAGATGATGTCATGTGCCTTATTTAAAGTCTCGGTTTTGTACTTACCACAGTGCCTAATGTGTCCTTTGTCTCGTCCACGTCTTTTGTTTCTGTTCAATGTTTATAGTTAGTTAGTTTGTGTATTCATTAATACATAATGTACATATTCATATTTACACAAACATCTAACAAATTATCTTTTGTATTCTTGCAAAGGGGGGGTGGGAAAAATACAATAAACCCCTTTTTTTATTTACTTGATTTTGGCTTCACTTACTCAAGTTCTTGTTTCGCAACTTTACACAAAACAAATAAGAAATAAAACTTAAATACTGTAACTAATGGCCCTTTTCCACTGTGGTCCCAGCTCGCCTCGACTCGTCACGGCACGGAACAGTAGGTTGGTTGTCCACTACAAATAGTACTCAATGTGGGCGGAGTCATCACTGCACGGCTGCATTAAACTGCCGTGACTTCGTTTTACACACACACACACACACACACACACACACACAAACGTGTGACTAGTGACTTATAAAGCAGTTGTTTTCAGTGTAACTGAATCATTACAATCAGTTAATTAAAAATATTTTATTTAACTGGACTGAAATACAGTGGCAGGGTTTGTGATGCTGCTCGCTGTCGCTAAATACAGACTCCTCTGTTAAATATTTCCCTGGTAGTTGTTGGAGATTAACCCACACTATTAGGATTAAGTCTTTTTAACTGTTCTACAGTTCAGCATTGTTCGGCATTGTTGTGATGGCACACTGACCAATCAGTGGCTGGCAGTCTGGAGTACCTGGTACCAGCCCCAAACATTTACATTCTGTGGTTCTTATTGTCCATAACTTATTGTTCTACTATCCAAACATTGTTGTTTTTCATGAGGAGTACTTTCTGAAACAAAGAGGAACAAAACAGCTTCCTGTTTCGTTATTATATGGACACAGATAACTTCAGATTGCTTGTTTTCTAATAAAAACAGAGTAGTTTCAGTGTCGCCTAACGTAAACACACACACACACACACATGAACGCGTGCTAATCTGATTACAAGCGCTTCCACCTCGGCGACGGCGGGTCCAAGGAGCCGCGAACAAAGCCCGGGAACATTTGCAGCGGAAGGTGAAGGACCAGCTTACAAGGTGACTGATTGGCGACGAGTGCCAGAAAGGAGGCGAGAAAAGGAAAATTGGATAATAAAGACAAGTGGACATGGAGTGATAATTCTGATGAGTCTACCGTGAGCTGATGAGCCCTTGAGGATGAAATCACGGTGGCGGATAAAGATTTGCGATGAGAGCTGTTAGCTGAGAACAAAGAAAGTTTTTCTTTGCAGTAAGCATGGAGGATGAGATGTGTCCTTTAAGCCAACAGGGAACAAACCTTTAAATTACTGACTTTAATAAAGTTTACTGAAGGCAGCGGTCGTGCACCATTATCGACGCGAAGCGGCTGAAAAACACAGGAGAAGAAATTTGCGGTAAATAGTGACTAAAGCATTAATAATACAATAATACGTGAGGGATGTTTATGGGTAATATGACCAAAGCTAATATAGAATATGCTTAAAAAATATGTAATATGCTCTTTTTTCCTGTTTTTCCAACACAAATCCAAGGAGTGCAGTGAAGGGTTTATTGAAAATCGGTGGAATCGTATGAATGAAGACTAATGAAAGTGTTGCCACACAATAAGAGAAGTCCCGTCTCAGGCCTCCACTTGGGACCGAGCATTCTATCCTAAAAATGAGATTAAACTTCCTCACTAATTCATTTCGCTCGTATCAAAAAAAGCTAACAAGGTCTGTTATGCACGGGGCTTCAAAGGGGGGGGAAATGTGGTCGGATGAGGCAACGGTGACATCAGAGCGAGCGACTTTTTCTTCTTTCTTTTATTTGAACATCACAGTTTCACGGTTCAGACGCGGCGCACAGGAAGTGATGTGAGAGTGCAGCGAGATGTGAGCCGAGGAAATGGCATGATGATGTAAAAGCCATTAGCTGCTTGTTAGGGAGGGGAACATCAATTTTTGAAAAATGTGATACAAACGCAGGGAACTTTGCAATCCTATAACTAATTACTATCACTACTCTTTAACTGTCACCATATTTCTGCCGCGCTACTAAATCTGCCCCAAACACCGCGGTGTAAAAATGATCTTAGTTTTCTGTTGTACTATTGCATGCACAGCAAAATGGTGTCCCTGAATGAATTACCTCACTCTCTTGGTCTTGTAAAGGGCTTCTGTTGCGTCATATTTTCAACACCAGGTGGCAGCAATGGGCTGCGTTTTGTCTCGACACTGTGCTGTGTGTTCCTGAGGAAACTCAACACAGGCATGGGGTACAACAAAGAACATTTGTGGAGGATTATTTAAAAAAGCAAAAAAAAAAAAAGCAATGAGTAATATTGTTTTTTTGTGTATTACAATCGTTTGTTAAACTGCACTTTTACATATGGGATTGCGTCTTGGGGGGGGCGGGGAAATGCCAAAGACCGTGGCACTCCCTATACTTTGCAGTATAAACTGACAAATCTAAAGAAGGCAAGTGATGTCGCGAACCTCACAGCGGAGTCGTTCTGTCACCAAAACAACGTTGTCAGACCTCCTGCCACCCACCAACACTGACACCACCACTGAGCGGGAGAAGCTGTCACCTGCGCACATGCCACAGCTGCCAGCATGCTACAATGCACTCACCTGTCGAGCCTGCCATTGGCAAAACTTAATCACCTTCAGCTGAGGTGACTCACTTTGGAGCACAGTGTGGAAAAAACACACACACCAGGCAACACACACGTGTGCACACAAACAAGCCTAATCAAATGTGCTTGTGTGCAAACACGCACACACACACACACAGAGTGCACATACACGCACAGGTGTGTATCTTACTGCAGCTCGCTGCTGCACACACGCGGGAAACAGGAGGGGGAAAAAATAACCACCTAAAAGCCCTCATCAGAATCTGGACTGTGACAAGACTTGTGCACAAATTAGGTGAAATTTGAGTGGGAATAACAATATGACAGGCGGCAGTGAGGCACCAAACATCAAGTGTCATATCTATTTTCAGCCCTGACTCGGAGCTGTGTGACAAACAACACCATGCCGCTTCTCAATCAGTCAGCCCCGCCGCCGTCGACTAAAAATGTGGCAAACTAGGCCCCGGTTTGGGTTTTCCCCTTCACCACCACAAAAAAAAAAAAAAAAAAAGAAGATCAAAGTCAAAGTTAAAGGTGAAATTGTGAAAAAAAAAAAATACTTTGCCAAAATTTGAGAAAATCTTTTAACGGCAAGCAATCAGTGTTGTCGTTCTGGTGCAACATTGCAATTCAACCGTTGACTCTTCAGGGCACCGGCCTCCATGCTGTTTTTATTACGGACCACACCCTGACCAGTGCTCGACAAACTCCCACATCACTAGACCAGCAACGGCCCTGTGCGCATTAATGATGGAGCACAAGAGAGAGCAAAAAAAAAAAGAAAGAGTGGCTGGGCCTTCTCAAGATGCTATAAAATTAATGCGATTTCCAGAGTTTTTATGAATCGAGCCAGATGCCAAATACATAACTTCAAACAAATTGACTTCCAATTATTGGTGCGGCGCACCACTTCCAGATGTGCAACAGATGGGGGCCAGGGCGACCGAAGGTGTCTCAACCCACGCTTTGTGTTATTCCGCAGTAAAACGGCACTACAGTTGTGTGTGTTTTAAATCACCGCGGGCTGTGGGCTGGAGGTGAAGGGAAGGACAGTGCATGTGTGTGTGTGTGTGTGTGTGTGGGGGGGGGGGGGATAGTGGAGGAAAAATGAAAGCACATCATTAGGAAAATGTAAATCCGCACAGCACAGACATTGGGAGCTCCATATGTAGGATTAATACGGCTTGATATTATGTAAAGGCAGTCGAGATGCTGGGGCTGAACGCCGGCGCTGCATCAAGGCGGTGTGAGATTCACAAATGTAAATGTTAATGTGATCTCCGCTGGATCTTCCAGTGCTGGGATTAAATGGGGAAAAAGAACAATTATGGGACTTGATTTTTTTTTTTTTTTTGACCATATGTTAAGAGCTTACAAAATCCCTGCATACATAAAAAAAAAAAAAAAATATATATATATACAGTATATATATATATATAGGTCTTACACCGGTCATAGGCTGCACTTTCACTCAGTTTTACAGAAGTCTCTTCCTGGAAACTTGTGAGTAATTGCATTAGTCGCTGTTAAAGTGACATAAAAGTAAAACAAATGTGATGCCGAGTAACAGAAGAAGCCCAGCACAGACTCCCTTTCGCCGCGGAGGAAACTAATAGAATATCCAATATTGGTATGGTGTCCTGGGAGGGTCATGGCTCTGATCCCATTATAACCACAGACTTGGGCCCTGAGGGAGACAAAATGGCTGTGTATCTTTCCCAGAGCCCGTACTGAAGCCGTCTACTGGGGCCCCATCTACTTCACTATAGCAGTCAGAGTGAGCACCACAGGTCCCCCCCTCTGATCCTCGGGGCCAGAGAGCCTTTTTCTGTTCTTCCTACCTCTCTCTGTTTTCATGACTCAAATACACCGGTGAGCGGGGAGCATTTTTGTCTGGCCACTGTACCGTCACTCTGTCAGACCTGTATGCTAATCTCACTAGTGACAGACCAACGCCCCCCCCCCCCTTTAACCTTGCGTAATCTGGGTGACCTTGGACTGAACGGGGAAAGCTGATGAAGAGAAGTCCCTGATTGATTTGTTAATTCAAAAGTAAGAGCAATGGCCGCAGCGGCATGCCACAAGGAAACCCCTCAGCTGTCCCTCAGAAATCTAATGTGACATTCATTCATTTATTTATTTGAGAAGAGACACTGCAATATGGCAGATTATAAGGTGTCCAGTCCGGATAAATGGGGAGGGTGTGTTAACCTTTGCCCAATCAAATATGCTGATCACTGAAAACAAGAGAAGACAAAGAAGTCCCAAAAGACATTTGATGGAATAAGACACAATACTCAAACTAAAAGGTAACAAAAAAACTAAAACAATTTGTCCTCGTAACGTAACGTAAAATTAAAAATATCTTTACTGAATTCAATGTCTTTTCAAAATCCAGAAATGTTTTTTATTATTTAAGTTTAAAGTCTGTAAATTGCGTAAAAAAAAAGTTGATTGGTTGAATATTATTTGTCGTATATGTTGGGTGTGTATCTCTAAATAATAGTGATTTGTAAGCACACATTCATAAATAAATTAAAAAAAATCAATATGTGACCATGTCAATAACAATATCAGCAAGTGACGAACTAACCAGGACGTATAAGGACTAAAGTATTTATTGTATTGGTCACAGGTCAGGTGTGTGCTCTGCCGAGGAGTGACAGTAGCGTAAGGACAGCGACACTCTTTGTTTTTATTTTGCCGAGTTTGACGGGGAAGGACGCGCCACGCGGTGCAGCTGGGTAAATGTCAGATTTAGGCACGGGTGGGGGGTTGAGGAGGGTGTGTAGGGTGGTCGGGGGTGAGGAGGGCATTGGGAGAGATGATGATGATGATCATCATCAGTAAAGGAAGATAATTGGCGCTGCATGGGCCCCAGCGTTTGGGTGCTCTGATGGGTATCTCGTCTGCATTATTCATTCATCTTTCCTCCATCTCTCCTGTTCCCCCTGTCGACCCAGGCCAGGCACTGGGCCTTTAGGAGCCGGACTCATCTATTATAGATGGGTAATTGTTTATTAAATGCAGGCCTGACCCTATTATGCCTATTACCCGCGTGCTGCACACCATTGTGGCTGGCAAGCATCTGTATTTTTCCATATTTTAGAAGATCTGACGAGCCCCTGTCGAGGACGCAAGGCCGCTTTGGCACGAGTGAGCGTTAGCATTCACAGCTGAGGATGAGGACAGAGGGGAGAGAGAGAGAGAGAAAAGAGAAGGAGGAGAGGATGATGAAAAATAAAGCCAATGCCTGTGTGGCCGCCACTGGCCAGAGAAGTATCTCTCTTCCTCCCCTTGAAGGCTTTGGCGGATGGCGGCAAAGACAAAGGGTGAACTAACGAGATGCTTCGCCTCTCATTACACTGACTCCTAATCTACCTCTGCCCTATACTGGGCAATCCCTGCTCCAGGCGTTTGGAGGCTAAAGCTTCAAACCAGGCCGTTTGTCCAAAGCGGATTCATTACCTTTAGAAAGGACTAACCAATAAGCCTGCTAAAATGCCACATCCAAAAAAAAAAAAAAAACCCTCCCACAGCTACCAGAGCCCGACTGTAGTGACACTAGAGGTCAGTGTTGTAACAGAGTTCAGAAGCACCCTGCCTTTAACAAGCAGGCGACAGTGATCTTAAAGCACATGCAGACACTACAACAAAAATAGGAGAAAAAAGAATTCAGGTAACAGAAATGAATTGAAATGAAATGATTAAGTTCAGTTAATTACTCGGTGGCTCAAGCCAATCAGATTATGTTATATCAAAATCATTATTTTAGCCAGAAGCAGATGTACTGGGGAGATTATTTGGCCAACGTGTACTTAAACCACTGCATATGAAGCAGGATCAGGGTTTTTAGATCTGAGACATGTTGCACTCGACGAAAAAAAGAAAAAAGAATAAATGAATTTACTGTTAGAGAATATAACACAAATGTTAATGTAACACAAAGCCACAGATGGTTCGGAAGTTTTATTTTCTTTTTTTTTTTTCCTGGTCACAGTTGGGAGTGTTTCTGTCACCTCAGTGTCACGACAGTCACGCTAAATACCAACTTCTTGTTCAGGTACACACTTGAAAGTGTTCAGTCTCATGCTCTGAAATGAGTCAAAATACTCAGTGAGACGTCTTAACAACGCAGCACCGAGCATTAAAAGGAAACTATCGCCCAGACTTGTGCTGCTGTGCTGTGCTGTGGATCTGCATGATGGCATGTCACTGGTTATTGGCTGGGTTGAGAGTGATTAACATGGGGTGTTAATTAGTGGGTTGTCAGGAGTGGGTGTGTGTGTGGGGTTAGCAACATCCGAGCGGCTTGGTCACACAGAAACACACAGCGCAGCTCGGGCCTTCTTTCTTTTACAATTAAAAATAATTCGGCAATTAACGCCAAGGAAAATCATTTAAATCACATATTTTGATATGTTAGGTTAAAAAAAGGGGGGGGGGGGGGGGGCAGTGACAGAAAATCAAACAATTTGTACTGAAACACATTTAAGGATGTGTTCAATAAAATGGAATAGCTATATAAATATTTATATATATATGTTTTATATTTTAATGTTGTTTAAAATGACTAAAAATTTAAGTGTACATTTTATTAATATTATTTAAGAAAAAAAAGAAAATTCAAATCATAAAAACAAATATCAATTTTAACCTTTTCTCTTTTTTCTTTTTAACATAAAACCCCAAACTTTACCTGGTGCGTAGAGCATTAGGGCCATCACAAAATGTTGTTTTACGACAACAACAACAACAACAACAATAATAATAACAATAATAATAATAATAATAACAACAATAATAATAACAATACTAATAATAATAATAATAATAATAATAATAATAATGATAAATGAAATTGGGTTCAGTCTTTTCTGATTCAAACACATGGAGAGAATTGTAATTCCAGTAGCAGATTTGCCGTAATGCTGTTGAGTTGATTAGGAGAGTGAGAGGAGAGTGAGTGAGAGAGAGAGGGAGGGAGGGAGGGAGGGAGTGAATGAGTGAGTGAGAGAGGAGTGAGTGAGTGAGTGAGTGAGTGAGTGAGCAAGTCAAGCTACCCCTCTTCCCAAAGCCTATTTATTCCTGCAGCATCCAGCCCACTCATTAGACGACAGCTACAGACGCTTAATACCTCCGCACAGTGAAATGAGCTGCTGCGCTTTCAATGGGCTTATCTGTTGTGCTGCGTTCAGTAAATAACGCCGCTGACGCCGCAGCCTCCAGTGGCCTTGAAGACGTCGTCCATGTAGCCACCATTAGCCGCGTTGAATTAAAACCCTACAGGAAACAGTTTACAGGACCCTCTCCACGCTCCGAGTGGAGCAACTAGAATACAATTAAGGAGATGTGAGAGCACGAGTGGAGGTGAAGTTTAACGGCACACAACAAACACGCGCTCTGGCGTTTCGCGCCTGCACATGCAAATGCCTCTCTGTTAGTTAGTTGCCGTGCGATTTAATACCTAGAGAGAGTAAAATACCTTTTTTTTCCCTTCTTCTTCTTCTTCTTCTTTTCTCTTCCACATTATGGAATTTGTCATGTTCGGTTGGAGCTGTCATAGCTAGAACAGTGTGCGCTAATGTGTGTAATCTGCTTTGCAACACATCAATTATGATGGATATTGCTCCGCCGCCATGCTTCCAGGGGTTTTTATACAAGCCTGCAGGGGAATCAGTCTTTTCTTGTTAGGAAACCTGTTTAGTAAATAATGATCCACTTTGAGGCTGGCTGATGCCGTATAATGTGATGTGTGTGTGTGTGTGTAGTGGTGCTTTGGTGCGCAAGGATCAAGCCACGCAGATCAAAAAACACTTACGTGCAGACTGGAATTCAATCATGCCTGCGCTGTATGGAAACCAGTGTCACGGCGAAACCTAAACCACTTCTGAATGTGCTGCGAGGCCATATGTAAAAACTATAAATATTAGCAGTGACTTGTAAAAGTATTTCCAGAGCTGTCTGAGCTAACAAAGAGACAGAAAGATAAATATTTAGATCTTACACTCTGTCAAATAGAGTTGATTTAAAAAAAAAAAAAAAAAAAAAAAAAAAAATCAGCTTTTAACATTCTCTGTGTTTTTACTTGGCTGGATGCTCCAGGGTGCACGTACTCCAACTCCCCCCCCCCCCCCCCCCCGCCTGTCATCTCTCCTATCCACTCAAATAATACCACCTCTGTTTGTCTGTTTGCTCTTTATCTCTATTTTCAACTACCTCTGTTTTTAAGATGTTCTGTTCTGTGCAAGTTCAGTTCATGAACTCCCCTTCACTCGCCTTCCATCTCACACTCTGTAACCCCCGCAGTCTCCGGGATGGTGCAGATAAACACGGGGAGACGGGCACAGATTTAATCTTGTACTTGCTCTGAAAAACTATTGGATGCACTCCATTTATCCACTTCTTCGCGGTCTATTTTTTATTTTTTATTTTTTTAACAGCTCCCCGTGTTTTCCATGCACCAGAGATTCGGTTACTTTTTGCTCGGTAAGCCCGCGGCCCACCCTGCGAGCCAGCTCCACACAACCGGAGTAATGTTTCGACCAATATGCTTCGGGAAGGACTTTAGCTTTGAGGCCCTTTGGGAGTTGCAGCGGATCGCACGGAGATCCCTGTCAGATCCCCACTACACTGCACTTCATTCACTCAGTCAGTCAGCAAGTCAGTCCATCGGCGAGGCAGAGAGGGACGCAACAGACAGGGAGCGAGAGGCCCTTCACTCATAGATGAACACATTCTTTAGTGTCAGCATAAAACCCTGAGCTGCACTGGGACCCTCTCACAGACACCACTCTTTGTACAGCATGTGGGTTTATTTTTTTTTCCCCCCCCCACGTGTTGAAAGTGTGTGGTGGGAGTGTAGGTACACATCCATGTGAGCTTCATACACTTCTGTCAGAGTGGGAAAAAAAAAAAAACGCTGAGATTTTCGGTGGCTTAATCTCAGATCGGGACAGACACCGATGGATATTCTATTTACTCCACGGAGCTGCTCCCCAACGTCCCATAAAGCCCCTTGCCTCTGAACTAAGCTGGTCAGGGTTAAAGCTCCCCAGCGACGGAAGACTGAGTACCTGCCCAGAGTCTGTGTGTCAGCGTGTTTATGTGCGTTTGTGTATGTGAACACACCGTCCACCGCCTCTATCCAGAGGTAATGGCTTTATTTATGAAGTGACACCAGCGGTAACAGGCAGCCGATAAACGGGGAGATGACGCCGTGGCCTGCAGCCATGCTGTCCTTATAGCTTTTAAGAGACTGATTCTAGTTGACGCCGTGTGTTCGTCACGTGAAAGAGGAGCGGGGAGAGACGGCGGTGCGTACAGTGAGGCAATAATTCACCCCGCTGTGCGCTGTTTACGTGAGAATCAAAAGGATTTGACGATTTTGCGACATCACACGCAGCTACATTCGTTAGCGTCGCTAACGATTTCTAATTACGCTCATTTAAAGTGTGACAGCAAAGGGCGGTTTGAGCAACAACAGAAACATCATCGACACACACTCGGTTACGAAAAACAAGGAGACAGTTAATTATGTTAAACAGTCAACAACCGTATAAATGTCAGACGCGTAAAATGAAATTAAATAAATCTTTAATTCCTATTTATTCAAATAAACTTAAGAGTAAATTGGGTTTTAGTGAGAAAAAAAAAAACTTTTATTTTTCCTGTCTGTGAAACCCAACCTGCACCTGGGGTACTCGGCGTGTGCACACACACACACACACACACACACAGAGAGGAGTGCCTCTCAAAACAGAAAATGAGGACATTTCCTCAGTATTCCCCAAGGCAGCGTCCTGCTGGCCAATGAGACCAGCCGGTTTCCTGGAGATGCAGAAACCTGTTGGAACACACAGAACTCATTCACACTCTTCTGCTTATCCTCTTCCCCCTCGTCCCTTTCTTGCCCTCTTTCCAAACTCTCCACCCGCCGCCGCTCGCTGTGCTCAAAAGTTTGTGTGAGCCGCTAAAAGCATTAACCCCTTTCCGGCAGGCCGCGCTTTGGGCGCACCTGTGCATGACGTGCCATTAAGCCAGCACATTGGTCTGTGTTTTTCTTTCCCGCCGAGTGAAGTCAACAGTTCTCTGGGGGGCCGTTGCCGCATTGTTTACCCTGAACAACTACCGTGATTTACCGCTTCTTTTGGGAAACCCAGCGGCGCAGAATTGATGGCGTCTGACCGCGGCCAGCGGCGCGTGACAGCAAAAACAGAGATGCATTCACGCGCGTGCGCGGCCGGAATCATACTTTAATGCGAACCAAATGCCCGAGCAAGTGCAAAAATATCTCAGCGGATTCGTGAAGGACGACTGCTGTCAACGCCGTCACCTGACGTGCGTGTCGGGACAGACAGACTAAGAGTAAAAAAAGAAGAGGAGGTGAAGAAGCCTTCTTTTCTGCTCAAGACTCCTCAAGACTAAATATAGCATTTGTTTTTTTCTGTAGCCGATATTTGAGTCTGACCCCGATGTGGAGACAAAGCAGGAGCTCGGCTCGCTTTTTCTTTTTGTTGTTTCTCTTTTTTTAAAATCTGCTCCGTTTACAATTAAGACAAAAGAGCAGTCCCTTCAGATGTGTCGTCTCAGCGCACGGCTCGTTTATTAGCGGAGATGTTATGCTCGCTGTCACGTCGAGGTCCCATCTTGTTTTGCCAGGTGGACGGAGGGGGGGCCCTTCCCGCCTGCGCGCTGGCCGGCTGTTTTGATCCAAAGCAGCTGTTAGGACGTGACACTCGTTTAGTCTGAGAAATCAGCTTGTACAAACAAACACCTCGCCTTGCTCTGGAACCCGGCGCAGGCCCCGGTGCATCTGCCAACCATTATAACCTCATATCTGCCTCATATCGGCCTCCTCGCAAAATAAGCCAGACCGCGTCTCCACGCCAGCAAATAAACAAAACAGACCTCAGGCATCATTATTCATTATTAAAGATGATTTCGGCCAAAGTGTGTGTGTGTGTGTGTGTGTGTGTGGAGGACACCTGCAATGTCCACAAAGTTTCAAAATGACCCAGTCTGCATCACTTCTCCCTCGCGGGAAATGCCAACTGCGACTTACAGGTTGACAAGGAGGACAGGTGACAAGTCTTAAAAGTTCCCTCGTATGGAATTCATTCATTTTTTATTCATTTATTCATCTTGTCATCACACGCACAAGCCAAGTTGGTGTGGAAAAAGAAGAGCACACGACCCTGCGAAAAACTGAACGCGCGGGAGACCCGTGTACGTACGCGCGGCTGACGGCTGTATGTTGTCAGTCATTTCAATGCGGGGGGAAAAAAAAAACACACGACCACGCTGATGAAACCAAAGAAGAAACGTGCTAAGAAACGCTGAAGTGTCACTGCGATGGAAGTTAACTTGTAGGCCTACTGAGCACTTCTCTCCCCAGAGAACCGAAACTGTTACACAGCAAGGAGGAACCAAGGAGCCAAGGAGCTGTGGTTGGTTACAAGAAGTTGAAGATTGAAGTCACCCTGCTTTACTGCCAGAGAGAGAGAGAGCAGGAAAGTGAAAGTTAGGGCAGACTTGAAAGTGGCGGAAAGAGTTTGAAAGAATTTGTGTGTGCGCCAAATGACTGTGGATGTGTTTTAAAGAGGGGGTGGTGGTGGGGGGGTAAATGTTGGCTTGTTTTCCTTGGAGCGCCTACCTGGAGAAGCAGCCATGACCAGGAAGGGCTAAAAAAGTTAATGACATCAGCTGTCCAAGCCAACATAAATGTCAGCCCCTAATGGACGCAACACCTCCGCACCTCCCACTTGTCTCTCAGCAGCAGGCACTTCACCTGCTTTGAATTAGACGAGAGAGTGCTAACACACATCTATGCAAAACAGAATGTGACAAGTATACTCAAAGTGTAGAGATTTTTTAGATCTTTATGAATTAATTATTCTTCTTCTTATTATTATTATTATCAACTACAAAAAGGCACACAAATGAGAGCGCAAACCTCCAGCAAGGGAGTTTCTCAGAGACAATAAACTCTAAAAAAGAAAAAAAAAGAACCTACATCCACATACAATGTCATCCACAACAGCCCTTTCCCTTTGCTCTAAACATAAACACATAGTTTTCATGTGAGGAAAAAGTGCAATAGGTAATGTAACAGATATGAAACTGTTCTGTCTCACTCACCATCTCTGTTCATTCCTCAGCATCTGAACGCCTATTTTTCATGCATATGAAGTCTTTCCATCGTGCCCTTTCCCCCTATAGCTCCGCTCATTAAGCGTCCTTGCTCCAAAGCACTGCTTCTAGACTTTCTTAATTTTTACAAAGCCCCCGAGGGTGCCCTTTCTTGCCCACTGCTTTCCCCGACCCAAACCCCTCTGGCCTCCGCTCTTCCACATGACTCCCGTAAGCCATCTTTACCAATTCGACCCTCAAGCCTCCGCAACCATCCCACCTCAAAGCGACGTGGACCTTCAAACGTGTTATCTCCCAATGCACTCTGACGATCCCTGCAATATTAGCATAACTTAACCCAGCACCTCTGGTCAGTCTAGACTTCATTTGCCACTCAGAAGAATGTAATCCACTCCACTGTGGAGCCATAATGAGAGAAGCAAATGAAGGAATTGCTCAGATATACATATTTACTTTTGTTTCACTTGAGGCGCGCGTCTTGTGGACATAATAAACACTCCATTTGCCACGGACGGTCAATGAGTCTCTACTCGTATATCAGTTGACCATGTCTAATCTGAAGATCATCGTGAGGAGACATGTGACAAAGGGGCTTTTTTTTTAGTGAGGTAATAAAATATGATCCAGAGAGGCTGTTTTGACTTACAGATCTATGTGTTTGGCAGCTCAAATTCTACATTTGTGATTTACAGTATAAGACATTATACTTTTGTGATAATTGCCAGGCAAAAAGACAAAAAAAATACAGGAAAGGGCAGGGTTTTTTCTTTTATCTAGAAACTTTCCAGATGTGTCATTGCGTGTCACACAGTACAACAGCGCTTTTTTAAAGTCATAAAATTGTGACATAGGAAATGGGGAGTGGGCGTTCTCCTCTCCTCTTGTCCTCTCAGTGCACGGGAGTTGCTCAGGAGACATAATCATGAGCCACTTCACTCAAGTGCTGCCTTCAATCAGCCTTCAAATTAATATTAATCATATTTCCACCCCCCCCCCCCGCCACACAACAAGCCCTTCATCTCCATGCTGCAGCTGATAAATACTGATATTATGACACATTGCAAATAAAGCATCTGCAGATTTGTTATCTGAAACATCACCACGCCCTGGCAATGGGTGAAATAACAAGAATAATTTCCCTCCCAGTGGTTTTTCAAGACTAAATTTTCCCTGATCACTGCTGAAGGTCATGACCACTCAGCAGTACATTTCTCTTCTCCTCTCCTCCCTCTTTTGCAGCCCCCTACACTTCGTCCACTGAAGAAACTGGAGACAAATCTTCAAATTGTTCCTAATGGACAGCAGACGAAATGGAAAATGTATAGAAAGGAGTGGAAATGTAAATAAGACCCTTTTTTGCCATTAGAACGTGTTAAAGAGCAAGAGAAAGAAAAAAAAAACCAAGGGACTGAGAAAGATTGAGAGATGGGAAGAAATTCTGAACACTAGAATCAGTAGTGATTATTCAGAGGAATGTTTGTGTGTGCGTGCACGTGTGTGTGTGTGTGTAAGGGAGGGTAAAAGTGCTGAAGATAGCTGAAGGTCAGGGAGACATTGAGGCAATCACACTAATGAAAACAAACGAGGGATACAGCTGGAGTGAGAGAGGAGAGAGAGGCTAGGACGGAGGGAAGGATAGACAAAAAGAAATAATGTGCGAATGTGTGTATGTGTCCGTGTGTGTGTGTGTGTGTGAGAGAGAGAGATGAAAGATAGTCTACCTTGCCTCAGACTAATCAAACACAATACAGTGCTATAAAAGGCTGGCGAGAACACGCACTGATACATAAGCGAACTCCCACAACCTGTCATATGCTCTTCTTTTATTTACATGCCCCGCTAACCTTTAGTGAGGCTCGAGGACGCGCACGCACACACACACACGTACGTACACATACATTCTGTGCGAGTGCATACGGCCCACATACGCACAAACACACACAAGTACACACGGTGGCAATATGTGAAGGTTATTCCTGCAGAGGGATGACAGTGTTTATTCAGGGCTAGCAGGCAGACTCTGTGACATTCAGCCCGCAGAAAATGATTAATGCGACAATATACATAGGCACAAGGAAATAGAAAGGAAGAACCAGGAAAATAAGTGTTCCGCTATTTTCCTCACAGAGAGCAGAGGGCCTCTGTGGCCACATATACACCCTGTTGTCTTTCTTTAACTTGGCTGCGCTCCATGTGTGAGTCTGCAAGAGCAATTCCGGTTATTATAAACGTGATATCTGGTTTCATGTCATTTTAGCACACCTTAATTCGCCGGTAGGGGAAGTATAAGCCCCGCTCAACAAGCAGAAAAACAACATTTCTACAACAGAAAAAGTAGTCAACCTGTCGACCCTCCAACCGACTGACACCCCGACTCCCCCCTGCCCGACGGACCTTTCCGAGGGAGCTGTAGCATCGTTTGGCCTTTACACGTTTTGATATAAAGACGTAAACTTTTGATTCTGCAGAAAAAAAGAAGCAGTGACGTATACGGTACATGAGATGTAAGTCAATAAAAGAGGGTTTTTAATTAGCATTGCTGCTAATTAACAAGAGGTTATAGTTCAAAAAAGGAGGGGGGGGGGGGGGGGGGGGTATAAAAACACATGGAAATGCACCGTAGTCTCCTCACACACACACACACACACACACACAGCCGTAATTATACACTCTCTGCCTAATCACACTCTCTCTGACCCATCAGTCAGTATGTCAACCCCTCAGCTTTCAACCAATAACATGACCTGGAGATTATTGGGACATTAGGAGAGATCAATAAGCGGAGGCACTGCCACTGCACAGAGATGTTACCAGGGAAAAGAGAGAAATAGAGTCAGGAACATAAACTGCAAAACATAGCGAGGCCAAAACATTTGTATTCCCTTTCAAGAATGTTTTTGAACCTAATTTATCTCATTATGAGGGAATTGCTTTTGATGATCATATTCAGATCAAATGACTGATTACAAATGTGGATGATCTTTGATTAACCACCCACTGTTTTGCCTGTGGGAGGTTGATATTATGTGCAGCTGTCGAGGGCTCCATGAATACTAACATATGTATATGGATATGGGAATCAATAGACCACACTCTTGTGTTATTGTAGCCATTTCCAAAAACACAATTCCCCCGTGAGGAAATGATTCAGGTAGTGGAGAGAGTTTGTGTGTACAACAGAAACCTCCAGAAATATGGTGTCTACGGGGGAGGGAAAAATGTTGTTTTGGGTGAGTATGGTCAGAAAGAAAAAGCAAGAGGACATCCGTTTGAATGATTTCTTAGTTACATGGAGCAAAGAAACCAGACAATAGTCACAGAAAATTCTTTAGAAAACACTCAAACCGAATTATCTAAATAGATGATGATTAATTTAGTGATCGTTTAATAATCAGAATAAGCAAAAAGTCCAATATCGTGCATCCCTGATACAAAACCAGTGTGAACAGTAAAAAGAAGTTTATTACCAGCAGTATTCATGTTTAAGCCTGCTTCATACTCCGTTGAGCAGTACTTTTAAATGTGCTTATTAACAGAAATGACAGATAAAGTGTTCACACACACTATTGTATTGTTTGTTATGCCATGTTTTGGCCGTGTAAATGTTTCATCTGTAACTGTCTGCACTAAAAATTGATTAGGTCAACTGACAAAAACACGTGTCTTCCTCCCGAGTTATTTCAAATCCATCGAATCATCCGTTACTAAAAATGAGGGGGAACAATAGCACAGCTATGGATACAAATAAACAACTACAAGAGCTGGCTGGACCAGACTTTACAAACATTGTTGCTCAACAATCATCAACAGTGAGCACAAATCAGGCTTCACAGTTCTGCTCAGAGAAAATCCAACGAGGAAATTCCTAAAACAAGTGCCAAAAGGAACTCTCCCGCACCAATCAAAGTTGTGAAACTCAAATTTCAGGGTGATAAATGCGAGAATTATCTGGCTGTTACTCGCTTAGTCAACTAACCAGGCAGTCAACCCACCAGTCGGCAAGCCGTTAAATGATCTGCCGAGCCAGTCACACAGGAAAGCTAAACAAACTGACTCAGCAGCTCTCAGTCTGCGCTGAGCTGCGCTGGCCTATTCCACTTCAGAGGAAGCCCTCTAGTTTATTTTTCATTGGAAAGGGATTTGGCTGCTATCAAGTGGTAGCAGCCCACTATCAAACATACGTCTGGCTTGTAAACAGGCAGCTGGCAGCTCTCCAAACTCCCCGCAGCGTGCAGCACAGCCGAGCAGCGCCGAGTGGAGTTGTGACACTGATCCCACCCCTATCACTCCCCGACAGCCTGCGCTAATAGACCCTTCAAACACTCTCACCTCTATCTATATTTTATTTGAGACATGCCAAGTCTGTTGTGTGTGCGAGTGTTTATGTGTGTTTGTGTGCCATGTGCATCCTTCTGTGTGTGTGTGTGTGTGTGTGTGTGTGTTTTCTGCCTCCCGCATCTTTCTCTCTCTGGATGAAGCATCGTCTTTATTGCTTGTTGTTGACATGGATCCCTTTAGCCCTTAACAGGAGTCAGGGGGAGGGCTAAGCTGCTAACCAGCCACACACACACACACACACACACACACACACACACACGCACACAGCACTGCTCCACCAGTTGAATAGCATTATTCAGCGGGTCAACAGCCACTCTGTGCACGTTGCTGTGTGTTAGTCTGTGCCTGTGTGTGTGTGTGTGCACTACAGCGCTTCAGGCTAAGGCACTCAGAGTGAAATTATGTTCTCAGACGGGCTCCGTGTTGCCCTCTTTATCCTGACAGGCGAGGAAACAGCCACAAATAAATAAGCACAGAGCTCTCTCTCTCTCTCTCTCTCTCTCTCTCTCTCCCGCTCTCCCCAGACGTGACCGCCATGGAATACTAGCACTCCAGAAGGCGGGCGTGAAGAAAAGCAGAATTGTATTTTATTGTAGGGGCGGCAGGGGACTGTGACTCGATAAGCATGGTGTATTTGTTGTATTTGTGCCACTTAAAGTGAAGCCGCAACGGTGGGAATAGATGTTAAGAGGGGGGGAGGGCATGTGAGGACACAACAAGCATGGAGAAATGTGTTGCTTGGGCCTAATACCGTTTACTGTTACAGGCAGGGTCTCGCAAATTCAATAAAACGGGTATTTTAAATTGTTTTGTTTACATTTTCATCATTTAACGATGACATAATGCTATACTATAATACAAACATGTTGCTAACGATAGCTTACTTATAGCCATACTTCACCCCACGCTTAAAGGAATACTTCACCGATTAGCATTTAGCTTTAGCATTTAGTAGTATTTTTGAAAAAAAATGTACTTCACAACCTCAGTGTTCCCTGAGTTGAGAAATATCTTCCTTCTTTTCTTTGTTACGTGCCCACCAGTGACACTTGGTCCTGTTAGCGTAACTGTTAGCAAAGATGGCGGACACTGTTTACATTCTGGGATTGAGGTCCCGTCGCCCTACGAGTGGGTCTAAAAAGTGCGGAATTAGTGTCACTGGTGGGGACGTAACAAAAAAAAACTATTTAAAAAAAAAGATATTTCTAGACTCAGGGGAAACTGAGGTTGAGAAGCACAATTTTGCAAAAAATACTACCCCTATTCTAGTAATCGGTGAAGTATTCCTTCAATATTTAAGACATCACATCAACACAGGTTAGAGATCACGTATTCAGTGCTAATTAGATCTCCGCTCAGGTTGAAGTCCAGTGGAGTTATGCTTCAATTACATGAGGTCTCTGACCTCCATGAACCCATCAGATGAAGAGGACAAGGGTGGAACATCTACTGCCCTAATAGGTGCGGCAAACTACGGGAATGGTCACGGAGCAGTTAATTGAGCAACATCTTCAGAGGAGGTTAAAGATATGTGAACACACTTGAACTGAACTCATACCTTTAGATGCTTTAAGCCCAACAACAGCAAATTGAAAACCTAAACCTAAAAAAAAACCACTATATAACATGATGATATAGATGAGCCAAATGTCTCATATATATCTGTCTTTTCTTACATGATGTAATATTCGTGCTGGAACCTGTCTTGGCTATGTTTGCCTATTGCCTATAAACATTTAACAAAAAAAACAGGTTGATTTGCGAACACTATTTGTTTAATTTTGAAAAATCATAATACAGGATGTACCAAATAAGAGTCAGTGACCTCAAACCCAAACAAATCTATCTCAAATAATCAGATTTCATTTTGATAAATAGGATCTTTAGAGTTTAGAGTGCGTCCAGTACTGAACTGACGTCAAACTTTCACCCTAATCTTAAGGTTTTCAACTTCCTCGTAACTCTAAACAGATTTAAGTGAATAACACGGCCGACCTTTGGTCAGTTATACAAACAAGCGACAGAGTCTCAAAAGAAGCAGATGTTTTGTTTTCGCGTTTCTAGCCAGTTGGAATCCAATCAGTTTCCTTTTTTGTGTTGACGGCTACTTTATTTAAATGTCCGTAGCTGCAGACAAAAAAGAAATACTGAGTGTTCAAATGGTGGCATATGATAATGAAAAGAAAACCCCTCCCCAGCTGGCCTATAAAAGACTTTCAGAGAGACATCTTTGAAGGTTCTCCTTCAAAGCCCCGGCTTGCCTCCACAGCTGCATCAGGGGATTTCTGTTATTAATTGAAGTTAATTTTCTGGGATATCAGTTTGCTAGGCACGTGGGAAAGATTGATAGCCCCTACGCGTCTCCCGAGTGTTGGGATGTAGAGGGGGGGACAGGCGGGAGGACAGAGAAATGACACTGTTCCCTCACCATCCCAGAACCCAGCCTTCACTTTTATCATCCTCAAATCAAATTACAAACATCGGAGGCCAACCTTGGCTGGAGGAGATTTCCATAAGATTAATTAGCCCCGGCTAGCCAGAGACAGAGTGGGCAGGGGGAAATATAAAAATAATAAATATAGGAGAGGGTGGTGGTGGTGGTGGGGGGGTGAGAGTGTGGGGATGGGGGTTGGTGGAGGGATGGCAAATGAAGTGTGTGCATCTGTGTGTGCGTGTGTGCTGAATGTGTACGGGAACAGGCAATTCAATTGGACAATGGGTAATTAGTGCAAGCAGCAGATTCTCAAAGGCACCGAGAGGACAGCCGAGTGGGGGCTCTCCACTGGCCCTGTGATGTGGATGGCCGTACAGCGGGGCCCACATTTAATTAGCACCACTTTGATACCCACAGGAGTGCCAGGGGCCCCGGGGCAACCTAAACAGTGACTGACAACCCCACACCTCCGGACGCTCCCTGCTCTCCAATTATAGATGTGCCAAGCAGAGAGGGCCCGGTGTAAACCCTCACACCGGGAAACACACGCGCACACATATGCACATATGCAGATACACACCTTTGTACTTTGTGTGCACAAAATGCCCAAACAAGCCGTCCAACCAGGCAGCCGGCTCCAGCCTCTTCCTATTTGTGTGCTACAAATTGGCATTTGGATTAAATGGAGCTTGAGATGCCCCGAAGGCGAGAGGAGAAGACAATCTTTCACCTGGCCTGATCTGCTACCAGAGCAGGCGGTTAAAATAAGGATTAATTTTGGGTGGGGGGGGTAGGGGGGAGTCAAGGAAAGAAGGAAAAGAAAGAAGTAGCACAAAAATCCTCTGTTTTCCGAGCACACACACATCCAAACACACACATCTTTGGTGTGCCAGTGAGTGTACAATCTGCAATATTAATGTGCAGGAGAGAGTCTGAATAAGTGACTGGAAAGCAGGAGCTTTTGCTGTGTTGCAGTCGTCTATTTTTAATGCGCAGGGATGCGTCTGACACCACAACATTTTACAATGCTTGAGCTGCATGAACAAATAACGTCTGGCTCCTTGAATTATGCAACCCCGCCGCCGCGATTCCCATCCCGCCCCCAAAACACATATTTAGTAAACAAGCTGTGTACGCTTTAGCTAACAAGGTGTTTGTGTAAATAATAGATCTTCAAATCTGTTCTCCCGACATGGAGGAAGTTGCCACGTAATTTGTTGTATTATTTAACACGTTCTCTTTTCCCCTCTCACGCGCGGCTCACGTTGCCTCATTGACAAACACATAAATGAAAACATCAACAGCAACGTGCGAGATGTTCTTTCGATGCATGCTGTGAAAACACTTCTCTCCCCCACCACCACCACCTCGTTTTTTTTCTTCCCGGTAACAACCCCCAGCCTGTCATAAATGTATTACCAGAATTTGAAATATTAATCCACACGACAGACGTCCCTCACAAAAGGAGGAGAACGCGAAGACTTCTGCAGTGACGTGCCGACGCTGACGGCTTAGATTCTGAATCAAAAGGAATCAATAGGATAAATGTTGTACATAAAAGATGGCAGCGCCAACAATATGGCGTCTAATCACACACTTTTGCTTGCGCTGTCAAAGATAATTCCTCCACATGTCTCTTACGGGGGGGGGGGAAGCTACAGCCGTGCGTTCAGGAATGATTAAATGAAGAGACTTTATTCAGAGCAGATCGGTGTCGTGGCAGCGATCACAACAAGCGCTGTTGTGTTTATTCGGGGGGAGCTAGAGGTCGTATTGGTTCATCAATAAAGATCGTTTGATTGGGGATTTTCTTTAATCAATGTGGGCGAGGGGGGGGCGGGGGTTTCGGAATCAAACAGAGAGAGAGAGCTAATGGCTGTACTATCAGTGACAGTGAGCTCTGAAATCCACTAAAAGCTCTGGGGCTGCATGCACCTCACAACCCCCACGGGCAAAAGGTAAGTGTTACTATTCCACATCCATGCAACAGCCCATCTACACTTAAATGTAATCTTCCACCAGCATGCACGGGCTAAAAGTACCGGGTTGTCCATGACATTTCCCATTGCCAGCGGTTGGTGTTTTCTTTTGTCACCTGTGCATGAAATGAACTATTTTGTGTCTTTTACTTTGGTCCCTTTTTTAAGGGATTACTCAATGCAAGTGAATGATTTTTTTTACGAGTACAATTCAGAGAGATTAAATAATAAGTACTATGTGCTAGCCCCATGATAGTTGAGTGCCTTAGAGTTGCACCGGAAATACCTCTGCCAAAAATTTAAGAAATTCGAGTCACCCAGGTCTTGTCCTCCCTTTAACGGTAATTGGAGCTGAAACTGATAAAAGCCATTTAAGTCAAATAATAGACTTTTCTTGAAAAACCTGCAAAGTGCAGACCAAACACATTAGCTGCATTTCTCACCCGTGATTAAACGAGCTACACGGTTTAAAGCCATAAAAGTCATAGTGGTGTGCTTCTATTATTTTAATACTACACCTTGATCTCACTGGAAAGTAACATGAAGATCTCTTTTACAAAGTTAGCAACAATCATCACCAGTGGTTGGTACAAATAATATAGATGTAGTAGCACTCATTGTGAGTTAATTAAAGCAGCTGCAGTCCTCAGTAACTACTGCCTCCAATCTATGTTTAAAATCACTTAAAGGGATTTTGAGTTTGATATTTTTATATTTCATAGGCTTTCATAACAAAAAAAACCCAACCCTTTGTTGTTGCTGAATATAATTCATGTATAAAGAAATACGATGCCTTGTTTTGATTTTAAAAATACACAATCACTCATAGTTACAATTACTACAATTATTTATCTATCTATCTATTTTCATAAATCCCTTTTTTTTGTCACACAACTTTTTTGCCTCATGTCTGAATCTGACTTTTACATATGGTATGAGGTAAAAACATTTTTTTTTTAACTTTTGTTTTAATAGAAGAAGAAACATGAAACTAAGAAACATGAATGTTTTCATTGTATATTGTGACAGTGTGTCCACTACAATTCTTATCATTCGCTGAAGTTGTATAATCTTTTCGGGGGCAGGGTTAGACTCCTCTCACTTTAGCCTTATACTTGTGTGTGTAGAATAAATAAATACAAGTATTCCTTTCACTTTATTTTACACTGTACAGATCTATATTTTCACGTCAGGCTTCACACACACACACACACATATACATGTGTTTGTATGCCTTTGCCAAGGTCAAATTTTTCACACTTTTACAGCACTTTATAGCTGTGGTAAATTAGATATTGACTAAACCAGTACATACAGACTCATAGTGATCATTTTACTTCAGTTTATAACATTAAAAGAGATTGTATTATGTGACAAATCACCAAAATTGTGGGGTTTTTTTTAGTCACACATACGTACTCCAACTTATTTTATTCCTTATTCCATTTATTCCATCTAATAAGCAAACCAAGTTCCAAAGGAAATAGAATCACTACCATTTTCAAACACTTTCCACAAAATTCAAGTACTTTCCAAACCTTTTCCAAATTTAAGCACATTTTCAAGGAGCACCTGTGTGAACCCTGCTCATAGATACTTGTATATACATTCACTGAATCTACCCTATGGGGCTAATGTCATGCCCACCCATTTCTACCACCACGACCACATTAGCCCATCTGTCACACCCCAGGTTCCTGAGGAAGTCGAGCGTCTTGACCCAGACACTCTCTCTCTCGCTCTCTCTCACCCAACTGCCTCCACAGCCCTGGGGGTAGCCACACATCACCCACTCCCCCCACCCACCGTACCCTCCGACCTCCCATACAACCACCACTCCCCTCATCGCCCGAACTCTCCTCTTTCTGCACATGGAGCCTGGGGAACCTAAAGCAGCACCAGATGGGGTCTCTTGCAACCACAACTGGCAGTCATGCATGCGTCCCCAACACCCCAGCCCACTCCCACTCTCCTTTGCCCTCTCGGCCTCTGTGTTCGCCTTATACATATTGATGTACTGAAACTTGGCATGACACTTAGAAGTTTGACGATTCGATTCATGTGGACCCCCGACAGCTGTCAGACATTACATGTAATCAGTTTGGCTCTAACCCGCTATCGGGCAACGAGCCCAGACTGTTGAGCACCAATGGCCTTTATTGGAGACGACAAATTAGACCCTCTCAAAAAACTCGCCCATTTGCCCCGTGAGGCAATTTGTCATCGCTTCGCAGACATTTTTTCCGGTGGTCACTGACAGTACACCATGGGGCTGCATTTAGAGCTAGTTTGCATCCACTGGCTTGTTCAGCTGCTCCGTTCACACGGTGTTTGCTGTCAATCCGAGTGTCTCTCTCATCCAGTAAAGACTGCGTTGAAAGTGACTGACAAAGAAGTTGCGTGTTTGTTAAATTCATCACCCCACCCCCTCTCCCCTCCCCCCGCCCCCCTTTTCATTTGCATGTCTCACCTTCTTCAAGGTGACAATAGAGGAAAAGCAGCTGTCACATTACAATGAGCATCTGAAGCCTGTGCCGTTGTGACGTGTTGTTAAAAACAGAATCCACATGCAGAAAACGCGAGGTTACCAGCTGTTCTGTGTGAAAAAACACAGAGGAAGCCATTATAGCAGTGCTCCATTATTGTTTTGAAGTCATCCTGCCACATGCTGCATGTATAATCACAGCTGACAACTTGTCAGGAATCAACAAAATCAATTTGTGCACGGATATGTGAGAACTAATCAATATCACGACACTGGGAAACATGTGAAAAGAGACTGATCCAATGTGTTCATTAGGTAGTGTAATTATTATTTTTTTCCCCGCATTCCACTTTTCTATACACTTTCCAAGATATTGTTGACTTCAGACGTCGTGAAATCTGCAACAGATCAATTGCAATTCTCGATTCGCCGCTGAGTTTCTTTAAACGCCTTCATTGCTGCGTTCACCTTCTAACAGCCCTTTCAAATCCCTCAACTCTAAACACATCTGGCAGTTAGCGCTGACTGGATGGAGTAAAGAAGTTACAAAATTAGCAATAAGACAAGTGTTGTTGCGCAGAGCCTTCTGATTGGGCACGCGGCTCACACTGAAGCCACGAAGCCGTCGCCTGACACCACGCCTCATCCATTCCCACAGCTGCAAACCATTATCATTTGTTACAGATTCTGTATATCAACAACGGTACGTGTAAAGGGTTCCATATGGTCAAGAAATGCCATGTTGTGTTGTTGGACACTAAACGCTTTGGAGTAATTTCATATGATCCCATTGGAGAAGGATTCTTGGCCCCTTCCAATTGCCAACAAAAGACATAGAAAACATGTGGCGTAGATGCATGCGAGTGCAATAACATTTACCCTGCAAATCACTACCATATTGGGGCTGCGCCGTGTCAGGTACGCTGCCTCAATAATAATGTAAATTGCACTTTATGTATTTATTAATGAAGCAAGAGCTTGAAAATGATCCACAATTGTTTTTTTTTTTTTTTTTTTTTTCCAAAGCAAGTTGAGCAGGGTTACATGCATTTCCATTTAGTCTGTATGCAATTTGCCAAAACCATTTTGATATTTTAGATGTTAAATATTTACAATAGCCATACATCACTTGTGGTGGAATTTGCACTTGTGGATTTATTGGCAGGCCTGCGTATCACGGAACCTGTTGCGTCTCGGGGTTGCCGCCGGTGATGGCTGAGGCCCAGAGTTTCCAATTAAGAGGGGAAAGCCAATAACGCGCGCAGTTCTGGATGTTGTTGCGTCGTCGAGTCTCGGCTTGGCGCGACCCCATGCTACACATTAAGGCTTTAATGGCTGTCAGTGCATTACTTAACTGTTGTAAACACCCTGTCGACGAACTGAGAGCAGCCCAAGGCAATCAGTTGGTAAATTAATGAGGTGGGGGCTGTGCCCGCCCATCACTGGCACTCTGCCAGTTCCAGGGTGTGACCGGAGAACACTGGTATAGAATTATCACAATAGACGGGGCCATTACTGGGCACAGCAAGGGGTTTTGGGGGGGGGGGAAGGAGAAGATTATTTGATTAAATGAAAACAGAAAGAAGACTCAAATAACTTAAAATTGTCATGTGTAACTTTTAAATCTAAACAAATGTCCGCGTACCTACGGAATCTAGTGAATTCTACTGAATACTGCCTACACAAATGTTTTCCTCATTTCTGAATAACAACATCCTGCAGCTTTACCACATCTACATTTCCTGACATACCATACCGCCAGCAGTCCAACAGCCAAGACAAAAAAAAGAAGAAGCTATTTTTGAACTACAAAGCAAACCTGGAAACAATATCAGTCCAACCATAAAAGTTACCCAGGAATACTGCGACAATTTAGGAAAAGGTTCAAGAAAAGCAGCATGAGGGTGGTTCAAATTTTACATTCAACAGGGTTCCGGGCTTCGCCAGCGAGCTAATTTACTAAATAGTCTGTGTGAACAACCCCTGGCCCCACTCCACCCTTTTCCCCACACTTCAAAGTAACTTTATTAGTGGAGAGATTAGACCGCACTTAACCTCTAATGATGCCATATGAGAGGCTAAAGAAAGCGCTTTCTGCACGGCACTGTTTTATTTGATAGTTTCAATATGAAGAAAGGAAGGCGGGCGGGGGGGAGAGAGGGAGGGAGGGAGGGAGTGTGAAGTATGACAGCTCCATATCTGAAAGCGACATTCTGTTGCTGGCAGCACGCCATCACTCCTTCCCCACCCACTCTGAAAATATACAGGTGTTTCCCCCCCCCTCCCTCCTCTTCAGCCCTTCCTTTCTTCCTAACCTCCCGCCATCCCGTTTTCTCTTTTAGTCAAACTACACCACCACCCGCCACCCCCCCCTCTCCCCCAACACACACACACACATAAAAATAGGCCACGGTAACTTGCCAGTAACCCCCCCCCCCCCCCTCCCTCTCCCCGGGGGTATGTGTGATATTTAACTACGGCTACAGTGGCATTTACTAATTTTATATGTGCAGAATTTATGTCAGATTCTTATTCAGTGAGAACGAGGAGAGGAGCAAAGGTGGCTGGCTCCGTGTCCGCTGTGTATACACTGGTATTATGTGAACTATTCACAACACGTCCGCTGACACGAGCGTCGCTATTTTGTCTATAACGCCGCTGCTTCTCCAGCCCAGGTGCCACAATTAAAGCCTAACCTTAGCATTTGGAGAGGGAGACCAGAAGGAGCCAATTTGTTGTCCACCATGCACCTTGCCTTCGATACAGATCGGCCAATAAAGGTGTTCTCCCTTTTTTTTTTTCTTTCTTTCACAGAGAGCTCACAGCCACGGGGGCCACGTCTTGTTGACAGGGGGGTGCAGGGGTCAATCAGATACTAGCGATACAGTGACACGGGAACAAGGCGAAAGACATGCATGCGTACACACACACACACACACACACACACAGACAAACAGAGGAGGCCTTTACTTGCACGACGGTGCACATGCATACACATGCATACACATGCATATCTATAAATAAGGCAATGGAAATGTCCAGTAAAATAAACAGCGATAACATTTGACTCCTTAGTGAAAGCTGTACAAACTCCATGTACATTATATTCATGTATTTTAAACACACATTTATTGTTATATTGATGAAAATTCAAATTTGTGTACATCTACACTGTTTTTTCTAAATACAACTTTTACTTTTCCTGCATTTGAAATTGATAATACACACACAATGTGATGAGTTGGATTCAAATATTAGGCAAAGTGCACAATACACAGTAGCTTTTAGCTTTTTGGTAAACGTCAAAACTAATCACTGGCATCATTTTGTGAAAATACCAACAGCAGTAATCCGCACAGTGGGTTACACTTAACAGCAATCATCCCTTAAATGGGAAAGAGATGTTGCTGAGACATTAACAGTGTGGCATATTTGTGTTTTAACCACAAACCACCAAAGGCAGGCTGCTTTTGGAAAGAATAAAATCACACTTACAGTGAGAGTGATAAAGACGCAGAGTGAGAGAAAGCAAAGGAGACTGACACAAAGAGAAAGAAAGAGCAAAAAAGGGAAAGTTGAAGGATGGGAGGGGAACATAATGATAAAAGGAACCGACTCTAAAGGGAGGGTTCAGGAGATTGACCTGTGGGGCTTAAACTCAAATTGCAACGGTATTGTATTCCCTCCCATTTCCAGTAAAGATAGTAAGCTCCTTATTGATAGACGAGAGATGAGACCACCCATACCTGGAGCTCATCCTACTGTCACTGTGCAGGACTGGCATCAGGAGGCGGGAGAAATCACACATCACACGAGGGGCTCTTTTCTATTTTGCAGCCAAAGCCAAAGCCAAAGCCAAATCCATGGGGTGAGATCCCACCTCGTCCCCCACCTCAACAAAATAATTAGCTTTTAGACGGCCCGGCCGTTAATCAAGCTGCTCTAACATATGCAAAGGCGAAAAGAGGAAGAAGAAGGAGAAAAAAAAAAAAAAGATATATTCATTTTTTTTTATCCGTCTTTTCACACGGTGAGCCGTGGCACTTTTATCTGTAAAAGTCGCTGATGTGAGTTTTTTTTTTTCCTCTCCCCCTAGATTTCTATAAAACATCCAGCCAGTGCCAGATTGCTTTTTAATTTTATGTTTAGTCTACAGGAAGCGAGATTACGGCTTCCCGGACAGAGGGGGTTTGAGAAGCAAGTGAGAGAATCAGCACAAACTATTCCGTTTCATACAAATCTGCGAGGTGATGCGCGAGATGCGCACGTCATGTGAAGATTTTGTTTAAATAAACTCGCGCTCGCACCCCCCCGCCCCGCCCACCCCCCTTGTCTCTCTGAGGAGTGACAGTGTGCAGTTGTTAGTTGTAAATGAAACATCTGTTTGGCCGTCGCAGTCGGAGAACGGCCCGACAATTACAGCCACTTTTAGACTAAATAAGCTGGGAAGCATTAAAAAGCCCACAGCAGATTTTCTGGTAGCACATTCACAAGGGTTTTTTTTTTTGTAACTAAAAACGCTAAAAAACACAAAACAAAAAGAAGAACGGTGACGCACACTGTAACACAACGGCACGCGCACGATTAAGATGATATGCAAATGACTGAAAAGTAACGCGGAGCTGATCGAGAGCTGTCTGACAACAAGTGAGATACTTCTCGTCTGTGGAGACCTTTGTGCCGTGCCACTGTTGGAAGTGGCACTAAAATATGGAGCGCTAATTTAAGGTATAACACGTTTTCCTATTGCTACACATTACAATCAGGAGGTTGCAGATATGTGTGTTACACTCACTCCTTCGGGGGATTAATCAGTATTTTCACACCCACTGTATATGAAGGGCAATCGGGCTTAACCTCATATGCAAATGAACTTCTTCTTTTTTTTTATACGCACGCCACAATCAGGAGTGTATCTCACATGCAAAGCAAAAGGTCACAAAGCTGAGTCATAATATTTAGCAGGAACCAATACAGTCCAGGTACGTTTTTCTCTTCCTCATATTGGACAACATGAAGCACCAGTGTGGAACAGAGAGCCAGAGCATAAAACATAAAACCAAACTGTCAAACTCTCTCAATTCCTAGTGGTCCAAATACCTCGCGCTGTCAAAACCGGGCGCGCATTCAAGGAATACCAAACAATATTATAGACACTTGCTGCGAGGAGAAAACAAGTCAATGGCCAACAGTCAGATACACTGTGGATGAGAGCATTCATGGAACTGGGAGAGCACAGAAATGCTAAATAACAATGAATTCTATGTGGTCCACCAAAACAGAGAAAGAGTGCAACACACACACACACACCAAGCCAAAACCCCGGGCCTTTTATATTTTCCTTCCATCCTGCGGCCCTCGTCCAAAGCTCACATCTTTAATGTATGAACCCTTCGCCAGGCATTGTGCAGGAATCCAGCATCAACCAACAAAGTGTTCAATAAAATATGGAGGCATGGGTGTTCAAAGCCATGCTAAATGCACCTGACATGGTGGAGTGAGAGCAGGGTGTGCAGCTTTTGTCAGATAGTGGGAAAGTGAACAAGGGGGCACATGAGAGAGGAGAGGCCAGATGAACTGTGGGCTGGAATATCCGAACTTTCAGATACTAACACTTGGGAGCGATGGTGGTGGACCGGTGGCTTGCATGCGAGTGTGTGCGTGTCTGAGTAAGTGCGCACATGTGCTCGGGTTGTTGACATTTGCATGGCGTGCCGCGTGATTTAACGCCACAGTGAGAATTCCACCACTGATTAGTTGCACCATCAATAACAAAAAAAAGAAAAAAAAAGAAAAATGGCACTTCAGTTTTGATTGCAGTTAAGTTGAGTGAAAGTGACACGTCAGAATGCAAGACTAAAGCCATGATGCACAATTCAAACTCTGTGACCACTGTTTGTGTTGACATTTTATTCAGTTATTCCTATTCTTGCACACTATTATTTAAAACATGCAAAAAGTGAGTATGTTTCTAGGTGTTTGATCCCTTTAACCCTCTTATGACCATCAGGGTAATCAGGCCACCTGGATTTAAGGCTGTAAAAGTGTCAAAAAAAGTTCAATGAGTGAGTGCTTCTGCCCCTTTTTCCAAGATAACTTTCAATTCAACATCTGGATAGGAATTACAGTACTGAGAAGCTGACGTCACGCCGTTCCGTGGTAGTCCCGAAGGCTACTGAAATGACTAGTATATGGGCGCAACGCTCTATTTCTCTGCTTTCTGGTTTCCATCCATCCGTCCGTCCGTCTTCCGATCAACAATCTCAGCTGACATAGTGCTAAGGGGGGGGGGGGGGGGGGGGGTACACCCTGGACAGATCGCCAGTCCATAGCTGGGATTTTTCTAGATATCGCAAAAACGGTCAAGGAGTTGCGGTAATGAGAAGTACGCATGCCAAGTCCTGTCGGCAATGACAGGATGGCAACGGAAGGGTTAATATGAAACTGTTGCTTTTGTAGCCTTAGAAGAAGAAGAAGAAGAAGCCTTTATTAGTGCCTTAGGTGAGAGTTTACAGAGTTTTTGCGCTTTGAAAGCTTAAGAAAATTAAATTATATGAACAATGAAAAAGATAGAAAACAGCAGAAATACCGTTTACATTCCGATATGCAAAGGTTACACTTAAAGGATGAAGGAAGAGTGAGCAAAGGAGTCTCATGTGGTCGTTGCAGGTCTTTCAAACAGGGGAAGCTCATTTCAGGCTCAGTTATTTACACATAAATTCTGCAAATGGACAACTAGGACAAGGAAACGTGATAATTGTGTAAAACTGAAATGCCATAATAGTGTTTTTATTTACTATATTGGGCTATATCGCCGAGCACATAACACACAGCGACCAGCTATTTGTCCAGACTTCGCTCGCAAAATCCACACAGGACTGAGGCAGAAAAGGCACTGTCAATCAAAAACTGGCTCCGCCTTTCAGACAGTCCCTCCATGCCCACCCACTGCTCCATTGATTCTGAGAGAAGCTGAGCTTCCCTGGAAGTGACAATTTTTGCCGCATTTGTCCAATCACCATTGAGCTCACCGCAGCTGTCTTAATTCAATCGCCACTGGTAAACTGTTAAACCCTGAAAGTTAATATAATGTTTGTGGGTAACATGTACGTTAAGTTGGTGCCTAGCTTAGCATATTGTATTAATGGAAGATAAGGTTAACGCTATGCTATCAATAATCTCAGTTTGTGCAAAGCAGGAATAATTACTAGTTATTAGTACTTCCCTCAATGTCAAACTTTTGCTTTGAAAAGAATCAATAATAACTTACAGCATTTTCCCAGACCACTGCTTTTTTTTGCAGCTACTAGTTTGTATGGAAGTGTGTGTTTGCCTGTGTGTGTGTGTGTGTGTGTGAGAGAGAGAGAAGGTTACCGAGGTAAAGAGAGAACTGGAGAGACACTCGGAGCAGACTGAGATTGAGCTCAGCAGGCTGTGTGGCCACCGATGTCTACAGATCATCATGTATCATAATTATCCGCAGCAGAAATTAGAGTGGGGATGTTGAAATTTCCATCATGTCTGTTTTCTTTGGGTCTCGCGCACCTAATCACCTCCAACGGAATGCGGCTGTCAATCATTTCATGACTCCTGTCCTCAATCCATAATTCCGGGGTCCCCTGTGTGGCGCTGCCTGCTGGACCAAGCTGCAGAGCATGTGTGTGCACACACACACACACACACACACACAAGGTATAGCCACGATTTCTCCCGGAAAAAAAAACAATACACTCGCTCACCAAGATGATTTAAGAAGAAAGAGGCTGAAGGCGAAAGTCAAATGAAATAAATAAATAAAATAAATAGATAAATAATATACAAGCTGGTGTTCTCATACATTTTAGATGAAAGGCTGGTATTGATTGGGGTGTGTTTGAAACTAAACAAGCTATATCCATGGCCCAGAGCACTGAACATGTACTCTGTAATAATTATTTATGACATATTTGGAGAAGGGCCGAGCGCTGTTTGGGCATAATAAGTACATAATAAGCGAGGCGATGCAGACTGTAATCACCTGGGTTATCCGTCGGTATTGACCGCCAAGGCCAGATAGAAAACTTGATTTATGAGTAATATAAAGTTTTGTGTTTCTTCGGAGCGGAGAGGCGTCGTCGGATTGTCTTCCCTTAGTTTTAGGGTCAATTGAGACGATCGCACACACGTCACCTGATTGAAATGACACGACATGAATTGTAATCTATAAGGAGATCTTGACCCCGGTTACTCAGGCAGTCTGAGGAAACGCATCAACAGTACATCAAATGCATCGCCGGACACCGTCCGTACATAGCGTTTGCTCCATTAAAATGAAAACGGCGGGCTCGGGGAAGAATGACAGGTGGATGATCTCCCTCTTTAGTCTGCTCCGTGTCATCTACCATTCTTGTGTTCGAGCCTGATATGACAGATTAGACCCTGACACAAGCAGCCTCGTCGGAGGACGCCGCGGCGCATACGATATCTAAATCTGATTTGCAGATTCAGATGGTGTGTGTGTGTGTGTGTACTTGTATTTGGTCCTCCTTAAGACCTCATTTCGGAGGAACTGGTTCAATTTTCGGGCTAAGATTTGAATTGTGGTGAGGGTAAAGGTCAGGGTTAGGCATAGAAACGAATGTTATTGCTGAGTCCTGAGAAGAATAGCTGCACAAACGTGTGTGTGCGTGCGTGTTTATTTGCTGATAAGCCCTTGAAAGATGAGACCGGGACCTTCCGGTGACAGGTGTTGCTCTTCACATTTAACAAGCTTACACTCCACTGTGTCCGTACATACAAACAGGGCGTAAGTAGCTTGGAAATCAATGGCCCCTCGTGTGTGGCCAAACAGGACTTTTGACGCTGCTAATCCATGTTTAATATAAAGCATATGGCGTGTGTGTGTGTGTGTGTGTGTGTGTGTGTGTGTGTGGGTGGGTGGGTCAAAAACACAGCAGCCTCCAATATCCAATTTGGAACAAATAAAAAATTGAACAGTAATGTAACACTAATCAGGAACTGCTGTTGACAGAGCGGTGATCTCTGACTCCGATGCGTGATGATGTTTTCCCACCGGGCCTCGGCGGGTGTGTGCGAGTGTTTGTGTACACATGTGTGTGTCCACATCACACTGGGCGCTTTTGTTGACCAGTTTTCTCCACCCAAACCCTGTCACGCTGACATTATATTAAAACACAGATGGTGTTTTCAACTTGTCCGGTGCACAGAAGAAAAAAAAAAAAACGAGGTCGTCCACATTATGTGACACAGCGTAATTGCCGCGAAACTACTTTTGGAAGACGGCGTCTCCAGAAATCACATGGACCAGACAATGTTTTCCACATGTGGACAGTGGAATTAACCTTATCATTATCTTGAACATCTGATAATGTGATCAATCCTGCGGGTTTCCATGGGTACCCATTTAGAGTTATCCCAGAAATAAAATCCAAAAATATATCACTGCTACTCCGTGGCCTACTTGCTTTTTAAAAGACTAGAAGAAAAAAAAAGTTGAATTACTTCCTGGGAACTAGATTTTTTTTAGCCAATTATTATTACAAAAGTGAAACGTACATAAGCTGGAAGCCATTTTTAGATGGTCTCCTCCTTCTAATTTGCAACTAGTGCGTCGTAAACATGAAAACACACGGAGACTCACAGTGGAGAGCTCGGGGAGGTTCCTGCAGAGGTCAGCACAGCAACACCACAGATCAAAGACATGTATGACTTATTAAGTGTGCAGGTGTGTGTGTGTGTGTGTGTGTGTGTGTGTGTGTGAGAGAGAGAGAGCGCGAGCATGTGGGTGCTCGCTCATATTTGATGTCCGTGAGTGTATGTGTGTGATGGTGGACAAGAAATCTCTTTTTTTTTAGGATTATTATTATTGTGTTCACCAACACCCGCCTCCACCTCCGCCTCCTGTCATCGTGTGAAAAAAAACAAACTATAAAGCTATAAATGATCTTCCTCAGTCTTGGTGAGACTTCCTTTGTTAATGAATTCCATTGCCTGCCATTCTTGTAAACGGTGGCTTTCTAACACGCACGCATCTACATGTGCATTGCATGTATGAGGGCGCAAAAAAAATAAATACAGGAGTCTCGAAAGGTTGTGTTGCTGACATGAGAGTGGTGGCTGCTGCGGTGTGTGTGTGTGTGTGTGTGTGGGGGGGGGGTTATATTATAAGTGTATTCTTTTCTTCTGCTCCTCCTCTGGTTTTAATTGCGAGGTGCAAAAGTGAAATGGCTGTGCTACACGATAGTGTTAGAAGAAACAGGGGTGTCAGTGAGTGAAGGAGGTGGCAGAGGAGGTGAAGGGGAGGAGAGGGGATGATGGGCAGACAGCAGAGGGGAGCGTGTGTGTGTGTGTGTGTGTGTGTGTGTGGAGGGAGGTGACAGACAGGAGAGCAAGATCCCAAGGTGCTCTCTGAGGAGCGCTAGATAAAGATTCTCTGGGGAAATTTCTCTCATTAGTCCACAGACACAGTTGAGTAATTCAGCCGTGTCAGGTTACAATTTTGTAATGAGACAAAAAAATAATAATAATAATACAGTAAATAAAGAAATATCGTATTTGTATGTGTGCAAGTCAAAGGTGCATCCTTTAAACAGAAGCAATGCAAACGTTATTTGTATGCCTTGTATGCTCGAAGATGGGTTCTGACTGAGGTGAGTTATTTGTGTGTTTACACCTGCACCTCCAGCAATAAAATTCACTTTTTAACTCTTTTGTTGGTGTTTCCAGTCATAGCGACCTGCAGCAGTCTTGCTTTATTCTGTCTTGACCATAGACGATGTGTACAAAGTGGGCATATTCAGTTTGCTTAGGTCAGCTGAGGTCAACCCAAAAGTAAGAATAGCCACCAGAGAGAGAGAGACTCCAGTGGTTGCAAAAGAGATTCTAGGGGAAATTAGCGTACGTCTACAATGTCAGTATACATTTTCGTTTACGCTCCCATTTAAGGAAAAAGACAATAAAGCGCAAAAAAGGTGTGAGCTCATCTGAACTTAAAAAGCGAGTCTTGGTTCCCTCGGTGAACCCCGGTGCAGTTTGCTTACAGTAGGAAATGCAAACCCAGCAAACGATCCTGTGTCCTGCTCAGCAGAACACGTACAGTCATGGGCTGGATTCAACGTGAGAGCTTACAAAAGGAAGAGCTATGATGATGAGACATCAGAGATAGAGCTGGAGTGAGAAGTTGAAATGAGATGAGATAATTCCTTTATTGTCATGAAATCCAGGTGCACTGCTTTAAAAAAAAAATTAAAAAAAATACAGCGCTCAGAAACACCCTAGTCTAACAGGGCCAACGTATTAATCTTGCCACCAACACAGCATGCAGTTATCTCCTCTGTACAAGAGCTTCTCCAGGAACAAAAGAAGCTCTCCCTCAACCCGCGTCGCAGGTTTTGGACATTTTTATTACACTGTTAGTGGCATCAATTTTGAGCAACAAAAGGAGCTCCCGCTTGTGTGTCACCTCCGAGACAAAGCCAAACCAAGACAAATGAATTCCTCAGCATGTGATTGTTTAAAAAAAAAAATGTGGGGAAGAAGGGATCTATTCTTCCACACATCTCCTTGACACGGGTACAACAAATGTGCCCTTTCAGCGACGGAGACACCGGGCGAGACAGACGCACCGCTTGACAGTCGGGGCGGAGGGGCACTAAATGTATGAGGGAAAAAACTCAGTCCTCATATCTAGTTCATTATATTTTCAGCATTACAATCAATAATCACGGACGCACGCCTGCTGCTGCTGCTGCTGCTGCTGCTGGTGCTGTTGCCCCCCCCCCGCTTCCTGCTTCACTTTCTCTTCTTCTGTCTGGGAATGAATGAATAATAGAAACATTATGAAATTCATTCTCAGGACCATATTTCTAAAACCGGCGAGGACCATTAGAGAATAGATCCCGGTCGCTCTTGGCCTTTGTCACCCTTCCTTGCTTCCTGTAACTCTCTGGTCGTCTGCATGCCTCAGCAAGAAGGCCTTTTACTCCATTGTCAGATGGAAATGGAAGTCTGTTTCTCTCTGTAATTGCTCCTCTGTGTCCGCATCATCTTTACCAATGAGAGATAAAAAAAAGAAGAAGTATGAAAGGCCTACTTGCCCTCTGCTATATGACAAACCTCAACAGTCCATTATACCTGACGCTGCTCATCTCATTCATTATCCCTGCGGGTTAAAGGTCGGCCAATACCCATCCCGGGAGGTCATTTAACTCTTCTTTACACAACAAAGAATGCAGATGACATCGCTGTTGCATAAAAAGGTTACTCTCAGCACAGCCCAGAGATGTCTCTGATGGCCGTCTCATTGCCTATTTAAAAAGAGGAGCAAAGGAAATAAGTGCTTCACTCTGGGCTCTCACCTCCGTCTGTGGGAATGACCGGTGGTTTTCTCCTTGCACTGTGAGCGCGGAGAATAACAGTTCAGCCTTGTGGTGACCTTGGATATATCTACCACTTTACGGATACCTTTGTATTATTAATACTCCGAGTAATGAGAGGCGAGAGGTGAGAGACTGCGGGCTGAGTTTATGGATATTGTAGCGCCGAGTGGTGTGGTGTGGTGTGGTCTGGTCGTGGGACTGGAAAGAAGGCTGAAAGCACATAAACTTTACTGGTATAACAGAGGGGACTGTTCTGTGGCGGGCCACACACCAACAACATTAGAATTCACAAGGGTTGGTTTTTAATGCATTTTATCGCTCTTTTGGGATTAACGCGCTGCTAATAAATCACGTCCTTCCTTTCCAAATCCTTGTGCCGACATCGCATGCGATGAAAATGGAGTCGATTTTGTCGCAATCTCGAGCGGCTTTGTTGTGTAACGCCGCGGAGCTTCAGCCATGTCTTACATCGAGTTTTCCCTTTTGAAAATAATAATTATATCCCTTTGAATACTCCAAATCCTGCTCTGTACTCAACTTAACCATAAGACTCCTCATTATGAAGCCACATATCCATCAGTCCTCCAAATATTTGAAAATAATCCCTTATTGAAAAAAATCCATTACATTTTAACCATTGTCAGAAGAGTTCACACAGTGTTGAGTAAGCCTATCAGCGCAACTCACAACTCCACAACTCTCCCTCTGCGCTTCACTGTACAGCAGCGGTTAGATCTCGTTACCTGGCGACAAGTGGTTTTATGTCAAGACCGACTGGCAACCGGTCTCGACACCACCCACAAGAGTCTCAGCGCACCGTTAGGAAGCCTCGACGTTGAAGGTTTGACAGGCGCAGTGTTGACGCTTTGCAAACAGAAAGTTAAGAGGTGTCACACGCAACCAGGCTCACTATTCGACAATACAAGCTGTCAGTCACGCTGGTGTCCACTCATAGGTGCCGCGCTTTATCGTTTATTTTCCAAAATGAACACCGTAGACTGAGGCTTTTAACTCCTCAAGAACATGGTTACCGACGGCGTAAATCACTGGTTGCTCTTTTTGCAACCAGTGGATTCTTTCCCAGTAATTTTCCAATATATTCTTCCTTCTTATAACAGGAACAGGAACAGTCCATGATAGCTCTTGGTCTGACTGTGTGTGTGTGTGAGAGAGAGACACTTGCACATGTGGATAGTGTAGACACTCATCAGGTAACACCTACACACCAATGGCGGTTGCTACTCATTGAGATCAATTCTTACATAAATGATCCAAACGGGATAATTATCAGAAAAGGCAGAAAAGGCTCAACTGTCGTTTAAGTTCCTGCAACGCTGTCAATCAGAAACTGGCTCCACCCCTCACACAGTTCCTCCAATTCACCATGCAGAAGCCCAGCATCCGCACCCGCCCACTGCTCCATTTACTCCAAGAGAAGCTCAGCTTCCCTGGAAGTGACGTTTTTGCCACGTGTGTCCAATCACTGTCGAGCTCGAACCTACTCTGTGCCGTCCCAGCTGAAGTCGAACTGCAAGTGTTTAGTATTGAAATGTAAATACAACACAGTACATATTTGATAATACACACATATACTGATACACAGAGCAGGCAAAAACAATGGTCTTCTTAGAAGCATTTTCCTTAAACTCTGCACTCCACCAGACCTCAAGTGGTCAAGCTGAAGTCGGCCGTGCACTGCCGTTAGCTCTGTCTGTGATGGCACATTGATTAAGTCTACATCCTCAGGCACAGCCGGCCTGAGAGCTTATATTACACTTTCACCAAACTTCAGGGCAAACCGGGCTGAGGACAAGTGCATTTCGGGGGAGGGGTTGTGTGTGGATTTTGTCTGTGTTTGCCCCGACGGTGTACAGATGTGTGACTCTGTGTGTTTGAGCTGTGGGGGGAAGCTGTGTCGCAGCACCTTGAGGGCAATCTCCGAAAACAAGCGCCCGTGCCTGAACGCGGGACAGCCTCCCGCCAGTTGTACAACACAACGAAGTCAGATCTGGCAAGCCAACAACAAATGAATCTTCCCATTGGCTCGTGTGCACACAGCAGAAAAGGACAGAAATAAAACTGACATGCATAACAAACCCACTACACTATATACAAAGAGTGGGCATTGTGGGGTTTAGCGTGTGCGTGCGTGTCTGTGTGTGAAAATACACCCAAGAGAGCTGTGTGAGACAAAGACACAACATTGTACGAGATTGTGACTTCTCTCTTCATTCGAATCGGCGCTCAACTTGAATAAAGGTATTTATAGAGGGGGCTTTGCAGCTGCTCTGTGAATTATGTAAATTCAAATAACATATTCTTTATATCAGTGTGGAAATAATGGAGGCCCTTTAATGTGCTCCGCGTGTAACAAAGAGCAAGTTTTGAGGACATTTTCTCCAGGCCTTGATCTCGAAGAACAATGCCTTGTTCATAGACAATTAAAACAAAGACCAATGGGTTTCTGCTGGGACACAGCAATGGGCATAAATGTCCTTTATGGCGCGCGCAAATTGACCCTTTTTCACAACGGTTGAGCTGTGCCGACCTCAGGGAGGAAAAATCGAACACTCCTCTTCATCGCTTGTGTCCAATGTATCTTTTTTTACACACATAATAATACTGTATTTTTACTCCTATTCCTATTATAAAACACCCTCTTGTGTTTTTCTTCTTCTGCCCACTTCCTGTGTTGTCTTAACCACGATTCATTTCAGATGGCTGCATTAATCTACAAGAATAAATCCACAAAGCCTTGAATATATTGATTATCATAGAATCGTTGTATTGTGATATTATTACATTGCCAAACTTTGGTAAATTGCCGTGGGAATAATACACAACTCCTAACCCTGGGGGTGTGTTTATATAATGTGTGCTTAAGAATTACATATTCAGGCTTTAAAAAAATGCTTTTTTTTCCTGTCTTCTTATGTGCTGTTATTAAAGTTACGATTCATTTTATATCGCATTTTTAGTAGTGATATGAAGTAGCGACAATTGTGCAGAAGTCACAGTCTTTTCTTTTTTGTTCATAAAAAAGAGCCAAGTGAACTTTGAACTGTGACGTATATTTCCAAATTTTCCAAATTCAATCCAATTTTAAACATAGAAAACTTTCTGCTCAGGTGTGTTTATATAGTTGGTGAAAATGAATTTCTTTTTTTCAGCACATTTTAACATAGTGCTGAAAAAAGCAGCCAAAATGCTCTGAGTTAATTAACTTTTTTTAAATCTAGCATCCTCCTCAAGACCCATAATCTCCCGTTTTCAAATGTTTTTACTTAGTGTGAAAGTATATTTGTTTATTACTGGAAATACCGTTGTTTCATAATCTTGACGCTATGTTGTGTTCAGGTCCCCTTCTGTAGTTTGGATGTAGCTTTTCAGCACCATAAACTTTACACTATGACCCGTAACCAACGTATTACTGCGGCCAAGGGAAAACCAAGACATCTCTTTCTTTTTACTCAGCTTAAATGAGAAAAATGTGACTATTTTTAAACATCTCAAGTGTTTGGAAGCATCTCTATAGTAGGTTCACAGCCTTCACTTACAGCGATGATTCACATTCATTACAGAAAAAAACACATACAATAGACACTAATTGTAAGTGGTCTAATGAGACCATCTTTTGACATTTAAAAAAAGAACTAACACAGGCAGCAAGTTTTTAATGAGTGTTTACTCTGTACATGCCTGATGAATGTGTGTTTGTGCCGGGCCATGCATGCATCTTTGTATTTGTTATAAAGTGGGAAAGGTTAACACAGAGGTATAAGCAGAGATGACAGTGCCAGGAGCCTGAGAGAAATGAGGAAACACATTATTGTGTACATTATTGCTCTCTTTTGAAGGTATTTTAAACATCCACACCCCTCTTCCCCACACTTTCCGCACTTTGAGGAGTCCCTGTGACCTCCAACGGCCCTCGCAGTTCTCTGTACCCCCGAAAATAATTAACGACAGCACAGTTTAGGCTTTTGCTCGACTGCAAGACGCTATAATTAAACGGCACCATCTGACAAGGCATGGTACGAGCTGAGAAGCAAATAACACTACTTAAATGCATGGCCAGTTTGGAGTGTATAAGCGCAAGTGCAGCGTATGACAAAGGGGGGGGGGGGGGGGGTCGCCGAAGAGTAACACAGTCAGGGTCAAATCAATTCTGCGTATTGTTGAGTAAAACCGACGAAAAGGAGGAGACGTGAGACGAGAGAATGGCAGACTGACCAGGGCAGAGTGTGACCTCCTCCCTGCAAACCCACCTTAGTCACCTCTAAATTGTTCCTATTGACAATCAAGACAATGAAAAGACTACAGGAAGCATTCTCGGCTCAACACCTTTCCTTTTCTTTTTTTTTTCCATATCACTCAAGAGGAGGAATTATGAAGGGAAAAGGAGTGGCAAAAAAAATATAATATGGCAATTTAGCTAAGTAATTACAGCATTTTACTCCCAACGACCAACCACCGACCTGCAGCTCCTTCGGCAGAGAAAGCTAATAATTCAATTTCTCGGTGACAGTAATTGTCAGTCGCTGTACCTAAAGGTCATATCAGTCACCCAAGAGAAAGGGAAGGGAGAGCCCGGTGACACAATCACACAAGAGCAATTTAACATCAGAGCTAATGGGAGGAGTGGAGCTGTGATAGACGGAGAGAATCGTCGAGAGGAGGAGAGAAGAGGAGCATGATCTCATGACAGAAAGTGTTTTTTTTTTTTTTTTTTTTATTTATTATATGATGATGATGATGATGGCCAGAGACTAATTGTCCATATCTGATTAACTTTATCGCTTTGGTCATTTTGCGGTGTCTAATCTACCTTCAAATAAATACAGTATCATTAGTTTCATATCATAGAAGGGATGGAGTATTGATGTATCGGTGTCATTTTTAAAGGAAATGGTTAGATTAGGTCTCTTTAAAGGGCCAATACATAACTTAAGTCCTTGTAGTTAAATCAACACATATCCAGCTTCTTTTTTCCCCCCTCTTTCTCTTATATAGAAAGATATATCTCGTATATAAATACGGGGCAAATCAATACAACAAAAAGTCGATGCCTCAGAAGATACGGAGCCAGGACTGCGGGAGAGGTAACAAGAGGGCAGCGTGGCCTATGAAGTGATTGACTAATACAGTTGCGGGGTATTAGAGTCATTGAGTGCCAAAAGGGAGCAGGCAGCCGCTTGACCCTGAGCCACTTTGGACTAATCTAGCATTCAATCCAGCGTGTAATGACTGCTAGAGCTGTCAATCCTCTGGGCTCTCGTTCTGTCTCACACACATCGCTGACACACACAAGTGACTGAGCATAGAGTCTCTCTCTCACACACACACACACACATATATATATACACTATATATAAGCAGGAGGTTTTTGAAGTGTGGTTGTATGAGATATTGACATTAGTGGAGAGTCATGAATATACTCGCATTACTGTAATTGAGTAGGTTGTTTGTGTACTTGTACTTCTTTTGGAAGTCATTTTTTTATGGTTTTTCAACAAATTCACGCACTGGAAACTATGAGGACAGGTGAATGACGAGGACAGGTGAATGATAAGGACAGGGGAAAGATGAGGACAGGTGAATGATCAAGACAGGTGAATGACAAATACAGGTGAATGATGAGGACAGGTGAATGATGAAGACAGGTGAATGACAAGGACAGGTGAATGATGAGGACAGGTGAATGACAATGGCCAGGTGAATGACGATGGCCAGGTGAATGATGAGGAGAGAGGAAAGATGAGGACAGGTGAATGATGAAGACAGGTGAATGACAAGGACAGGTGAATGATGAGGTCAGGTGAATGATGAAGACAGGTGAATGATAAGGACAGGTGAATGATAAGGAGAGGTGAATGATGAGGACAGGTGAATGATGAAGACAGGTGAATGATAAGGACAGGTGAATGACAAGGACAGGTGAATGATGAGGACAGGTGAATGATGAAGACAGGTGAATGATGAGGACAGGTGAATGAGGACAGGTGAATGGTGAGGAGAGGCACAAAAATAACCCCAACCAAAAAAAAAAAACGAAGTAACTTTTACGCTGAGTAAATTTTAAACAAGCTACATTTTTAGACGAGTACTTTTACTTGTACTTAAATAAGATTTTAGTTAATAATAGTTTTAATTTTACTTGAGTAAACTATTTCAGTACTCTTTCCACCTCTGGATATTGACATATCAACACTGTCATCACCAAGCACACTGCTCTTTCTGTGAACTACTCTGGAAACCAGACACAAGCACTCACTAATAAAACAACTATAGAAACAGACGGGATTAACAAAGGATTCAACAATAACATTTACGATATCGTAAGAATTATGTATAGGAGCTCTATAGAAGGCCCTTTCTTATCTTTTTAATCCACTCTCCTGGCACCAAACTCTATAGAGAAAAAACTGCAGCAGTGGACCAGCAGCTAGAAGCTAAAACACAGATTTTCTCTCTAGATTTCGGTGCAGGAGTGTGAGTTTCCAGCCAGAGAAGTCAGTCTAATGGTGTGACAAAATGGAAAACATATTCTTAGATCATTTAGATTAACACAGGTGCAGATTTTATTTGGTAAACCTTTTGTAAACTGGCTGTAATCTGAAATCAGCAAGTCCAAATTCATACTGACTGCACTGAAAAATATGCAGGCTGAATTTTAGCTCAATTATTTTTTATATCTTTATTTGGATAATTACAAATGGTTAGTCAAAATCAAATGCCACACCAAAATTGTAATAAAATTAATACCCCAGTACCCCGAGATGATGTGCACCACTCTGAGCAAGAATACAAGCTTTTATGGTCAGTGCACAGTGTGTGCCAATCTTCTCCTGACTGCTAAGTGTCGTACAAAGATTGATTAAAATTAAAAATGATCAAATCAAACACTACATTTTGTCCCCATGCTCCTTTTAATAGGCCGCATTAAAGAGACGTCTCTTGAATTTGGAAAGTCTCAAATAGTGCTTGATACAGCGTCCACTTTACGTCTTCCCCGTGTTCGTTTGTTAATTACTCCATCAATGCTTCTCTCCGAGAATCCAGCACCATGTGATTGTCTCTGAGGTCTTGTAAAGCTGCTAATAAAGACAAATCTGCTCAGCCGGTCTTCCCGAGGATGAAGCCCGGCTGTAATTACCCGACGTGTCCATAGTGTTGCCTTTAATCATGCATCATACATGCATCTCATCTGATTACATGATAAACTGTAAAGTATTTTATTATCGTAGATGGACAAAGACGTACTGGATCTTTTTTCACAATATGATCCAGATAAAAGTGGCTGTTTAATCCGTTTTCTTTGGCAGGGTAACCATCACTTTTATTTTGTCCACCTGTACCAGTTTTCAAATGGCTGCATGGCTCTGGGTCCAGACCTGGTTTGGTTGAATTTCTCAAGGTTTCTGTCGTAAAACCCAGGGATCACATCATATCCAGGTCATCTACAGAAATCATACAGCGGGAGATGATAGATTTTTCCTGTTCTCCTCATCTGTGAGATGGCTGGGTTGAACAATTCACTGCACCTCTCCACTTTGCTTAGTTCTCAGTGTACAATGTCCATGAGGAATGAAGGAGACCACTTCAAAGTTGTGTCCTCTTAAAAGTGAAAAGTTTTCATTTACCACTTATCACAGTGCAACTATTTTTATCCAGTAGTGACGGAGAGAAAATGCCTGTTTTCAGGCCTGAAAACATGATTATTTAATGTAATTTCAATGTCTACCTTTTATTTTGATGAATGTCATTGTAATGTCTTGCTTTTAGGATTTTCTTAATGCATTTCTATACCCTTGTAAACCACTTTAAGTTGCCCTGTGTATGAATAGTGCTATGAACTTGCCTTGCCGCTCACTCAACTCAGCTGCCCATTTCCATTGTAAGCTAGATTACACCTGTTTATCTAACAATAAGCATTTAAAACTGTTCAAATGCTTATTTGCAACAGTGTGACCTCAAAACACACATTTTGGTAACGCAATAGTGTCTCAATAGCAACATTGCAATAAACACAGACATTGAAATAGTTGGTAGTGCACAACAAGTGGTTCCCAGTGCATTTTGTGGTCAGAAATTTCAACTTGAAGACTTTTACTTGTTTTGTAGCTCTTTTAACACTGAAGTATATACTCTGCTCAAGTGGGAATCGGAGTTCTTCCACCGCTCTAACGTCAAAATTGATACACGGCAAAAATCGATAGAGTCCTGGCAGGTGCATTTTTACTCACAGAAAGTGCAACTGGTAAAAGAAAAAAGATTTTCAGTGTTCGGTATGTACTTATACGCAGACGGGTTGTGCTATATGATACACTGCGTCACATTTACAGTGGAAAATTGAGCCATAAATACAATTATTTTGTGTTTTGTGGTCAGTTTTATATCAGATATTAAAGGACAGGCCTGGCGAACGCAATGCACAAACAAACCGTTGGGCACGTGGTCGGATGCACTTCAGTGAAAGCGGCATGCGATGCGACATTAAATGAACACTCTCGCTACACCGTGGGTGCCTATTAGGAGTCCGTCAAGCATCCACTGACTTACTGCAGTGTCTGCAGCCCTATCACCACACAAAACGACACCTGTCACACTGCCTGAGCAGCAGCCGCGGAAAAGAGACAGAGAAAAGAAAGCGAAACAGAGGCACTTCACAACACTGTCACTGCCATTCATAATACGCATTGGCGTATAAAGAGGGCCATTAGGGGCCCCAACCTGGGAGCCATTAAATCATTTTAAATCATTGTAACATCCCATTAGTGTCAGTGCTGGGACCACATAATAGTCAGCATTAGAGGGATAACCGCAAGATGCTCCATTTGGACTGAGCCACACGGGTCCTCTCTCTGCTCTCATCCCAAGATCCTCACCTCCGTCCTGACAAAGTGAAGGGTCACTAGTGACTGGAAGTGCCAGCCCAGACCTAGGGGACCCGAGTGGGGGTTTCGCCCCCCCAGTTGACTGCTGCTGTTTTGAATCGCGAGAATGAGGAGGCTGCTGAATAAGGAAACACAAAGATAGCGTTATGAATAAAGCATGATGCAGGTATAGGCTGTAATAGGCCTATTATGCTGCCTTTAGCTGTGTCAATAGGAAACAGGAGAATTAATCTTTGGGGTTGTTCTGTCTGTGGGGAGGAAGTGCGTCTCTGATACAGCTGTGTGCATTTTCTAGCATGTGTGCCATAAAAGAGGATGTGACACAGCTGTCACATATACTGTAGTTTCATCCACACAATAAAAACGCAAAATTATAGATTCAAAATTAACATATTAGCTTTCTTACCAAAAGTTCACTACCAGTTTTATATTTGACATTAAAAATTTTAAACTTTAGGGAGAAATTTCAAACTCGACCTTTGAAAATCCTGTTCAAATTTAAAATATGCATCATAGAAGCACATCAGACCATCTGAAGTGATTACAGCAGAGGGTGCAGTTTGAATGCTGTGATTGGAATAACGGTGTTAAAATAAATGGCGTTACTAACGGCATTATTATTTTCAGTAATAAGGTAATCATAATAATAATAATAAGCTATTTTTATGCGACCAGGCAAAGTTTTAGTTTATTTTCTTTGGTGAGGCCCTGCTAATTCTAAGGTAGTGTTTTTTCAAACTGGAAGTACATCTGTTGTGTTCCATTTAATAGGCGTCTTGTCTTACAGCATCATTAATTAAAATAGTTTTCATTAGTGTAGAATATTTTCTGTGAATAATTGTCCATTTCATTCATTAAACATATTTAATATTCAGTATTCAAGTATCAAACATAATTGAGTTGAATTTAAAGTTTCATTAGGGGGGAATCCAATCCATTCTCTGACATAATATTTGAACAATAAAAAAGGTAGCACAATAGTTACTTTGACAATGCAGTAACTCAGTTACTAACTTAGTTACTTCTTGTGAGACGTAACCATCGACTATAACTTATTAATAGACAGTGATGGAATGTTTATCTGTGAAAATGGACGACACAAGCGAGGCAAACTGAAGTGTACACCACTGATGTGGTAGGATGTAACTACCACGTTAAATCACAACTTGTTGTGTCTGAATATGTTGTTAAACTTATGACACGATGACCTCAGAGACGACAGTGTTATCGCAATGCTCCCACGAAACTGCGATATGTTTTCTCAGCAGGAGGAAGTCACACGTTTGCTCATTAGAATCACTGATCGAGCCACAGCGCCGTTGCATTACGGCGTGATTAATGTGCTTATAAATCACGCCGGTGACAGGGACCCATGTAACAATACAAGCCCAGACTGAAAATATGTCAGCCTATTGTAATGTTTGAGGAAAAACTCTTGTGAAATATGCATCTCTTCATTTTCTCTTCCTCTATTTTTCTCCGCCGGATGATAAATAGCTCATTCTCCGGACCCTTGGTGTGCCCTCAGAGTTCTTAAAGGAACAAAGCCATGATGAATGGATCAATGCCAACGTTCCCCGAAAACAGTTCTTCCGGCTGATAAAAAAGATTTGCCAATGACAATTGGGGGACAGGGCTGACCCAGAGAGTGGGTCTTTGGGGTACGGCCCCCCCAAAGGAGCTTGGGTGATGGAGCTGGGATCACCATTAGGGGGAAGATTAAGTGGCCCCTGCTTCCTCCCTCACTTAATTATACATGCAAGCCCCCTCTGTACGGCCCGCTGCAGCACCTCAGAAAATAGCAGAGTGCTCCTTTGTCTCAGCCAGTGGCCGCCACTTTGATTGCTTATTGGCTGTCTCTACTGACAACCGCCGGGCACAGGAACAACTCCCATTGGCCAAGGTGTCACAAAAGCAGCAAAGGAGGGATAAAAACGGAGAGAGAGAAAAGAGAGAGTCGGATGAGAGACAGACAGCAAGGGAAGATATTTAGTTTTCATTTCACCTGCAGCTTGAAGAGGATGGGGGAGGAGAAAAAAAAATGTCCTTGTCAGTGTAGGAGTCTCTGGAGGTGTGGGGAGGCGTGCAGGTGCCATCCAGCGACACGCACCTGACAAATATGGGACCCCTCAAAATAGAGCAGTCCGTGCTCTAAGACAATGCCTTATGAATAGACAACAGGATCCGAGGAATCCTGCTAATAAACAAAATGATACCACTAGGGGCCGGGGAGGACGGGAGGGAAATGAGAGGAGCGGAGGACAGCCTCGGTTTGATGCTGACACAACACACAGCAACACATGAAAGTCGTCCTGTGCAACTGGACTTACGGCAACAGTAATCTCAGTGACGATCACATGTGTTTACAATTCCCACACCACCTCCGTATGCATCCAAAGAAAAGTGTGTCAACATCCTTGCAAAAATAATGCCTTCACAAGTTTTTTTTTTTTTCTTTTAAAAAAATATGGAACAGTGAACACACTTTTAAGATCGGGTTGTGCAAAGGACAGTGTCAATAATTAATCTCGCAGGCAACTCGGCTTCAGTGTGCTCATCATGTTTTAAAAACATAACTGGAGATGCCGTTAATACGTAATGCGGGCTGCAGAGATGCTTCTTATGCACCGGCTTTCGTAAGGGAAGAGGAATTAACATTTATGTCCTGAGGCAACCTCGATTCAAACACCACACCGCCGCTGCCAAATATGAGAATGTTTAAAATGGATTATTTGGTGTTAGTGTGTTAATAGCTAATCAATACGTGACCGAATAAGACACCAACACAATCTACCGAGTTGTGAATATGTATCTTATTGTTATTGTAACTAGATTCTTTAAAACAATAGCTGCTAAATCCTCTAATCAAGAAAGTCTATATCATATAAGTATGTCACGGAAAACACAGTGTTGACATTAGCTTTTTTGGAAATGGCGTGTATCACTGGGCTGAAATGGAATGAATGCTAGCATGTTATCTTAGCCACATTAGCTCAAATAGGTCTCAGGACAAAAAAAAAATAAAAAAATAAATAAATAAATCAATAATCAAACCAACTGTTTGCTGGTTTAGACTAAGAGGAAAGTTTGGAGAAAAGGAACTCGGGAGCCTTCGCCGACTTTTTTAGGATTTCTGGCGTCCGCGTGGAAAGTGAAGTAGCTCTCGAAATGTGGAGAGGTTAACTAAGGCATGTCATTTTCAGAACATAAAATTCTATGCAATTCTGCATTAACATTTATGCCCAAAAGCTATCTATTATTAAATATAATTTGAGAATGATGAGCTGAAAGTGACATTAATGGCGGCAACAAGATTGATACACTTGGACTCAAACTTAGACACGAGCAGTCGGTCGCACACTTGCACTTATGCGGACGCACACACACGCGCACAAACACCGCAACACTGTGCTCTAATGGGAAAAAACAGACACTTAATGTGTTACAACTTTATAATTCAAATATAAAGAATAAAAAAAATGTCACTCAAATAACTCCTTTTAGAGGATTTAAGGCAAAATGATTTGTGGGAATAATTGTTTACATAATTCATGAGGTGATTATCACACTACGGCGCATAAATTATACGTACTTTCATCATAATTTAAATCCAGCACACAGTCGTCTGAGGTTTATTTAATATGCATTATAATCATAAATCAAAGTAAGTAACACTAATTTTGACACGCTGTAAGACTAATCGCTGTCTGACTTCTATCATCAAATACATGTCCGGGTCTTAACCAGACCTGCAGAAGCAGGAGTGAAATCAATAGGTGAAAAATCAATTAGAATGTGTTTGCATGTATGGATTGACACCTTGAATCATCAGTCCTATTGATCCTCTCCTCTGTGATCTTCATAAAACCCATTTGTTCCATCTAAAGTTTGCTCATACAGCCAATACGTTGTTCTTTCTCCTCCCCCTCTGGTTTGCATAAGGAAGATTAAAGACTTTGCCGGAGTGGGGGGGGGGAGAAAAAAAACAAAAAATACAAAAAGCAGTGAAATGGTTTACATTTCCTTCGACAAAAAAACGGAACGAAGATCCAGTCCTGAGCTGCAAACCATCCCGCGCTAAAACAAAAAGCCTTGATGAACATCCTTGTGACTGAACTGATTGCAGTTAATTATAAATTATGCAGTCATTGTGGGCCCACAAAAGAAGACATCCCCACTCTGCAGTCAGATGTAATTACCAAAGTCGGGCACACTCCACTGTGTGTGTGATCCATCCCTGACAGCCAACGTTGACTGATGACCTTCCCGGATAAAGACTCCCCTCAGCTGGGTCGCCGAGCACATGAGACACACCCACCTGCCAGCCGCGCACCCTCCCCTTGAAACTTCCTCCCTGCAGCTGCATCTGGAACATCTCTGTACTTGCCCGGACCCCCACGTGACGCCACAAAGTGTTCAGGTACAAAAGTGTCGCCGGTTTGAGTCATCGAGCCACCGCGGTCCGTCTTGCTTATCATTCCCAATCAAGGGTTTATTACTCCACGTTGCTACACAGAGACACTAAGAAATATGACTCCCTACCAGCGGGTGGCAGAAGGGGTTGGGCTTTGGAGTCAGGGAGGAAAGGGAGGAGAGGGTTGATTTGACACAGCTCGCTTGGCTCGCCATAATTGCTCCGTCACTGTCAGTCCTTGAGAGGCCTTCTCGCTGTACAATTTGGACACAATTACCAGCCGTTTACCAGTGGCCGTTATGCTCGCCGAGCCCCCCCGAAGAAACCCCCGCCTGCTTGCCCGTTTGGCTGGTGGCTAGGATGTGCCATGCCTCATCAAACGCGGATGCGGCCCATTAATGAACACTGTTAGCATTTCTCTTAAACTTCTCCTGCCTCTAATAAACATGCAGTGTTCCATGAAGGAGCATTGCCATCCTCGTGACATGATATTTATTGTCTGCACTGGTGGGGAGGGAGGGAGGGAGCGAGGATGAGAGGACAGAGGTGAGGGGTAGTGTGGTTAGAGGTGAAGAGATATATCAGCAGTGAATGAGGGAAGGAGGGAGAGGGTGTGAGAAAAAAAGCCAGATGAAGAGGAGACTTTGGACAGCTCTTTCAGCTATAGCAAGCCATTAGTGGCTACTCTACTATAGAAACATCTTTACATTTTCATTCCGACAATAAATACTTTGCAAAACATGGAAAACATTGACTTAAAAAGGGACGAGTGCGTGACTTTTTTCAATGTTATTATTCTGTCTTTATTTGGTCTACATGAAGAGAAACCGGCTCTACTAAGCAATACTATCAAACCTGACAGAGGGAGCATCTGTGTGTATACAGCAGCAGTGCTTTTTTTTTATCAGTAGAATTCATTCCTCAAGTTTGCGGGCGCTTTTCTTGTGTTTTATAGTCACGCGTTGTGGTTGCCTCCATCTTTCAGCAGGCTATTAATGAGCGGCCATTTTGTGCCTTTGACTGCAATTGCACTGAAAAGAAACACTTACTGTGTGCAGCGTGGGAATGTCGCAGGTCACTCGAGAAACACAGAGAGAAAGTGGCCTGGATTGTGTAAGGTGTAAAAGTTACGCACTACAGCTTTAACCCTTTAACACCGAGCGCATCACTGACGACACATTTGCCAGTTACCGTAGTTAAGCGACGGGTTTCTGAAAGCCGAGAAGTTGCATGTCCAAGCCAACGTGTGGGCATTTACGGTAATTTCACTCGCGCTGTCTCAGGAAGCCGGAGAATCGGCGTCTTTGAACGCCAGAGAGGAGAAAGTGGAAAGAAACACTTTCCAGAGAAACATTGAGAGACTCAAAGAATGTTATTGCAAATACGTTTCATACTGTTCCAAGTTCAAATTTAACACGCAAAATATGTTGTTCATTTACAACTGCAGCGTTTTTGTAAATAAACTGCCAGATATTGGAAGTTATTATGGAAAAATGGACAAAAGCACTTAGTCACAGGACATTTCCCTCGTCCTTTTATGGTTAAATTAAGCCAAAAAAGTGCAGATGGACATTTTGAGGGTTAGGTGTTAGGTTCACTGCACCAAGCCACAGATATGAGCTTGTCGTCATTATTATGTTATATTATAACATATATCTATATACGTATATATATATATATATATATATATATATGTATATATGTATATATATATATATGAAGAGGATTTATATATATATGTGTATATGTATATATATATACATGATGCTTCCTCATACGTGCACTAGCAAAAGGCAGACAGGTTTGTGCTCACACAACAGAGTCACACTCGGCAAGAATGTGATATCATTCCACTGCACTTTGACACTTGTTTTTATCGCCACTGCCAATCACAAGCGGAGCGAGGAAACAGAGACAGAGGGGACAAAAGTGTGAGATGCCAAACAAATGAGAGACAAACAGCAGGAGAGACACCTGTGGTGACCTAATGGCGTCTTTGTCCTCTAAAGAGCCTCTCGTTTCCTCCTTTGGCCCCGGGGTGGCCCAGTGTGTCGCAGCAAGGCCGTTGTTACTGAACGAAGGGCGGGGGGTGGTGGGGGGGGGGCCCGCGTTGTTGGTGTCATCATCTATCACTGTGCGCTTCATTCCGCTACGGATTCTGACGTAACTACACACCAAAGACATACGGATGGGATTATACTAACTGAACTCACGGTTGTTTATACATTATAAAAATAATAATAATAATTAAGTGATGTTAGGCGCTCAGACAGCCGTTCCTCTGGGGACATGGCCTCCAACATCACGCCCTCTCTCACTTTCACCTCACCTCTCAGACCTGTAGGAATTAATGAAGCTAAGTGCAACTGCAGTCAAAGGCACAAAATGGCCGCTCATTAATAGCCTGCTGTCACGGGGACCATTTAAGACACAGCTAGATATTAGAGATCGGGGAAGCTTTATTCCAGAGGTTGCTTCTGATGAGCAAAGCAAAAAAAATAAATAAAAAATACAGTGTTTTGCTGCTAATCTGCTGTCGTGCCTTTAAAGTCGGATTCCGAGTAAATTTGCATAGCGTGTGTGTGTGTGTGTGTGTGTGTGTCTGTCTGTTGCAATACTCCAAAACAAAAGGGATGAAACCTCACACTCGCTCGTGCCCATGTGCACACACAAAGTACAGCGTCTCATGTCTCCAGCGTCGGAGTGTTTGGTTGCTCACCAAGCAAACCCATTAATTTGCTTAATTATGAATCTCCGTATCAATTTTCCCCCTCGCCGGGAAAACGCTCAGCGGAGCCATGAAAACAACATAACACGTTTACAGGCTGTGTTCTCGCTATCGCATTATAAACAAACAGAAAATACACCACGGCTTGATTAAAGGCCTCACACTACACAGCGAGAGAGAGGGAGAGGGAGAGAGAGGGGAGAGACAGTATTTGTTTCTCTGCTCACAGATGAAATTGTTTGAGCTTGTTTTTGACAGCTACAGCTACAGACATGCTGGCTATTACTAAGGGGGGGGGGGAGAGAAAAAGACTGGTTGTAATAATTAAAGCAGACCACTAACCTGAATAAATTAATGCTTCCAATGTGTGTATGTGTGTGTGTGTACGCTAATGTGCTACCACGCGTTCAGAAAGGCTTTGTTCTTCTTGATTACCTTTTTTATTTCTTGTAGTGTTTGTATGCATGCATGCGTGTGTGTGTGTGTGTGTGTGTGTGTGGACATCTAACTGTATGATAAAAGTGATGCATTCTTTATTGTGATGGGGGGCGAGCTGTTTGCTTCATGGCTCACAGTTCTTATCTCATGAATACAAATTAAAAGTTTTAAAGCCTTTTCCTTTTGTCTTCTTCTTCGTTCTAATTACAGGGAAATAAGGGTTTAGAGAACGGAGAGGAGCTTCTTATTGGAAACATTACAGCAGTTTTCTGGCCCTATAGTACGCTGTGAACACTCAATACTATGAGGACCTTTACAGCATCAGATAGGAGATTTTTTTCCCCCTTCTTTTACTTTTAAATGAGGTATTTTGTTTATCGTGCACTGTGTTCTGTTTTATATTGTGTTTAAAGCATGGAATTCATAAAAAAATTCTCGTTCTTCAGCGACACAAGTGTAACTTTTTCCAGCCAAGCTTTTAAAACAGAGTCTGCAGCTTATTAAAGCGACACAACTCGCATGTTGGGCCACATTCTTTGCCCTATGTTGTCGTCGTCGCTCTGTGGTCCACTTAGAACAATCTCATCACCTTCACCCCGAGAGAGGGAGCACATACAGTCCATGCACCCCTAAAGTTGACGGTGAGAGCAAAAGTGTTAATGGGAAACACATACATACACACACACACTTATGCATGTGCCGTGCTGCTGTATATTAAGGACATGCACACGTCTGCACACATAAACATCACTAACTACACCTGTACTCATTGGTATGTATGAGACACCCCTCATTTACCTGCACACACACATATTCACATAACACACACACACACACACACACACACACACACACACACACACAGACAGACGCTCCGAAAAAAAAAAAAGAGGGGTTGTGGGGCAGGGGGCTGTCGTCAGAAAGGGTAAATCCCATTATTTGGCCCTCATCCCAGAGAGTGAATTGAGAGTCAAGTAGGATGCATGTGGTAACCAGAATGAAATTACAGCTGTTGTGAGGCAGAGCACTACTAATGCACACCCATTGTGTCCTCGAGTGCATCTAAATAGGAAGGTGGTAAATGGCAGCCTGTGCGAGGCCTGCCAGGGTTACAGTCTGTGTGTGTGTGGAGGTAAATGGAGGCCTGCCTGTGATAGAGTGCTCTATTTAGGCTTGATGATGGGTAACCTGTGAGACCACCAGATGCAGCTTTGTTGCACGCAGGTTTATGAGGTTGAGTGTGCGGTAAGTGCTGGTGTTTATGTGCGCTCCGGCTCCGGGAAGATTTTCTCTTTCCCACTTAAAAAAGGGAAATGATCCAGCGTCAGTTTTTACCTGGAACTCAGAGCCTGCAGACACAGACGTGACAGTGAGACCTGACAGATGCAGTGATATCTGTAATAAACCTTTATCTGTGCGGTTTGTTGTATGGACTGTATATAAAAATGGACATAGTCTTTCAGTTTGTATTAATACAAGTAATAGGAGAAAAGTAGCAATTAGTCACAAGGGGTCGTATGCTGTCATTTTGAAAGGAAGGCTATGAAAAATAAGCCTACTTATATAAATAAACATAATGTCTGTAAACATTTCCCTGGCCTCAAATGCTATTTTCTGGTCTCCATTAATATACATGATGTCAGTTTTGTAAATGATGTTCACGTAAAACAAGGCACATACAGTGTCAGTGGACATCGTGTTTCAAAATGGGACTTCATTTAGCAACGGGAAGAGTGTGTGTCCATCCTTACAGCTTTAAATATACAGTTAAAGGCTGTAGATTACAGGCCTTTGCTCTAAGACAGCTGGGAAATTCCTGTGTGGTTACACTAATCCATACGCTATCACACGGACACAACTAGAAAAAAGAGAGAGAGAGCGAAAAGAAAGAATGAAACCACTAAAAGTGTCAGTTGAAGACGTAAAACAGAGATCCGGTTCCATCCATTATGAATGAGTTGTATTTGAAAGGTGGAGGCTCAACCTGAACAAGAACGAAGAAGAGGAGGAGGAGGACGACTCTCGCTTATCCAGCAATGCTTAACCCTCTCACAACCCCGGACCCCTCTTTACACACTCTCCCCCCCCCTCCCGACGCCGCGTTCCCTCAGTACAATCTCCGGTTCATCAGCAGAAGCCTCCGTACAGTCAACAGTGCTGTTTTTTATTCATGCTTCACTTCTCCTCGCGGCTGTCCGTCAGGTGCGGCGGGGACGGCTGATCTAAAACAGAGCCTCGCGCTCATGACAGGAGGATAGAGCCGTAAACTCCAGCAGGCTAACCTCCGCTGTTATTTGGCCCACGGAGACACGGCGCCGAAGGAAAAGGGGGAAAACACAGCCGACAACGACAACTACAAACACCGACATGCCTTTGTTCCCGCGCTTATAAAACAGCAGACTTCAGTGGGATTGCTTTTAGCTTCCATGGGCCCAATCAAACTTGTGTTATTTAGACTTCAAACATGGCCTCCGAAGAGAGACGGGGAGCGAGCGAGGTGTGGGTCTCCTGCTAATAGCTGGTAGCATGATTCGGTTAAGCTGCTTATTTCCGACATAAATAATGCATCCAGGCAGATGCACTTGACTTTAGCTGCATATGAATCGCCCCGCGTGATTGACACGGAGGTTTGTTGAGCGCCGGCTTGATTTTACAGTCTCACCTTTGGAAACAGGCCTGTCTCATTTAATATCCCCGATGTTAACATAATTGTGACAACCTGCACTGATTCATGCGTGTGTCTGTAATATCCGTGACAAAATTAGGCTACTGTTTTTTGAGGAAGGCGGGGCAGATTTTTAGTAAGAATGTATCCGGTGTTTGATCGTCCACCCCTTTAGCGGCTAATCCAAATCAAAACAGAATTAAGAGTTTAATTCTGGATACTTTGAAAAAGACCCACCCACAAAGCCTGTTTTTTAAACAGCCATTGATTCCAATCAATCACTGCTAATTAAGCTGGCACCTATACCCATATATGTCATATGCTAATAGGGTAATGATATGGGCATTTAGTTAGAGCTTTAATCTTATGCTACTTGCAGCTAACACATAATGGCACTCTCCACCCAGCCATGGGAATATTTATAAGAGACCGCTGAGAGCATGTGGACACATACGCCGGCACAGATTGGTACTTCACACCGGCTCACTGTATTAAAGCTTATTTACAAGCTAACAGCTATAACCATTACAGATGCGGTGGCGGGGAAACCATATTAGGTTCAATGGGCCAACAGTGTGTAATCCAAAACGATAAAAGGTACATTTGAGTAAATCTCACGCCGCGCTTGCTTGAAAAAGAAAAAAAAGAAGCACACAAGGCTTATCTGCAAACAGATGAACATCTCTGTGATACAATATGTCCCCCCCCCCCCCCCCCCCCCACACACACACACATTTTGTCTCTTTTAAGACCACGGCGTATCAAGGAAGGAATGTTTCTCATTTCATTTTTTAATCCCCCCCCATGCATGTTAAGGTGCGGTGGATAAATATATTGCAGGGCTCCCTGTCTCAGCCCTCCGCCGTGCCATGAAGAATTAGCACAGTGAAATGGCTCACAGGCAAATACAACTGCACCATGGAGGCTGCAAAATTCAGTAAATAAATATCTATAACTTTTAATGTTTCTTTTTAATCCTGGCAGTGCACTTTATATGCCCATAAATTACCCCTCATATATATTTAACCACGTTGTTTTTTTTTGTTTTTTTTCCATTTCATTTTTTTTTGCGGGGCGAAAAAAACACAGCGACGACCCTGAGTCGCTCGTTCAACGCTTGGCCAAACACAACAGCGGAGGAGCCAAGTCAAATCCCTGTTTGTTCCTGTATAAATGTTACTGTGGGCCCGCCGTCGCCGTGTTTTACTGTTATTCATTTTTATCAGACAGTGCAGAGAGTCACAAGTCATGAGTTTCAAACTCGTGACGTCACAAATCCACCTTAGGCTCATTCCCCTGCTGAGCCAGCAGGATGCCTCAGGCCAGTGTACTTTTTCCATGATAACACTATGGAGAGGTTCAGGAGGGAAGGGAGTTTGAATTTGTTTTAGCGGAAGCACTTTACTAACTATGCTGACTTGTTATGACTGACCGGGGCCATGTATGGAAGACAATTTGAAGTACACGAGTTCAGATTTATTCCTATTAAAACGAATAAATCGACTCAGATGTTCACCGGCGTGATGTACGCTGTTCTAAATAAGCCATTTACTATGATTAGAACTCAAAACGTCGCTATCGTTTGTTCCTTAGGAACTGGCCAGCCTCATTTCATCCAAGCTATTATTATTTTAATATTTTTCAAAAGAGAAAACAGAAGCTTCAGAAGCAGGAAAAAATAATTAGATGTTGTTGTCCAGTGTTGCTTGTCATGTTCATTATAAGGGGCCTTTGATACGAGAGTCACTCTGACCACTGTGGAGTTGCACTCACCTTGACATGACCCGTCCACGTGACCTTCTTGAGGAATTCCTCTGATCACCTTGAAAGACAAAAAAAAAAACAGAGTATTTGAACAACTTATGTAGAAAAGTTTTAAATCTGAGTGTCAGCCCTTACTGTGTCTTTGTCGCCGACAACAACATGCCTCCATTTCAACTCTTCTTCCTCCGCCTGTTGTGTGATCTGCAGAGAGAACCTAAGGTAAACTCGGTGGTGTTTGTAAGGGAGTTCTCTCTCTCTCTCTCTGTCTCTCTCTCTGTCTCCTGCTCCCAAGTGATAATTATTTGATCTTGTTTAGTTCATTATTCATCTTGAGGGAGCCGTTTGTGACTTGTGGATAAATGCCATATGAAAGGCATTGTGCGCCGAGGATGCATCCTCACTTTTATCCTGGCTCCCAAAACAGATCAATTAGTAAAACTAAACAGTAAATTATTAATCACATTGCTTTGTGTCCCTGTTCCATCAGCAAGAAGAAAACAGTTCATTAGAGAGAGGGAGGCTGGGGTGGGGGGGTGGAGGGGGGGGGGATGAGGTGCACAGGCAGCGTGATTGAGAGGGGCTTTAAACCGAGCTGATGCTGTGTGAACATTTGAAGGAAAAATGAGGGAGGAATTATCAAGCATGTCCATCATTTGCAGGTAACTTCCCGACTGCCTCCCCCCCCCCCCCCCCCCCCCCCCCCCCCCCCCCCTCCTGTCCCTCCTAAAAATGACGTGCACTCATAAAATGGGGTCAAGCAACGGAGGAGTTCAATGTCACAGCCATCATATACGTTGCCCGTTGGGGTGCGTGTGATTAAAATAACACACAGGGATGTTTCATGTCATGGTGAGCAATCAGACCATATTTGCAAAAAATATTCAGATCAGATGAATTTTAATGAGGTGTACACTCGAGGGGGATACTGCTGCCAGAGCACTGGGGATAGAGGGGAGAAGCAAGCGCCGTCCCCCTATTTGCCAGAAGACAGCAAGGTACATAAACTTTTTTTTTTTTTTTCCCTCCTTCCTTCCTCCCTCTCTACCCTTAGATGAAAAAAACGAGACAGATCCAAATTCACGGTTCGCTCAGCGTTCAGATTGCTCTGCTGTTCTGAGTTGGGCAATTTGAATAAATTATTCCAGATAATAATAATAAAAAAAAAATAAAAAAAACGCTCAGTGGGGTTCATTTTGTGAGAAATTATATTTTCGCAGGAAAGGTTAATTTTGAAGTGAGCTTGAATGACTGGAAACTGGAAGGGGGGAGAGAGGGAGGGGGGAGAGAGAGAGAAACAGAGAGAAAGAGAAATAGATGTGTGTGTGTGTGGTGGGGGGGGGTGCAGGAATGCTACGCGGAGTACTGGGCGTCGTGGAGGAGAAGGGGTGAGACAGGGATGGAGGGAGGGAGCAAGAGAGGGAGGCAGTTATTAAAAGCGATTGCATTGCCTCCCGGATGTCTCAGGAGAGAAGAATCAGTGGAGATGTTAAACCTTGCTTGACACCCCAGTTGGATAATTGTGGGTGTGGGAGCTAATCAGCGGAAGATGTCTCCTCAATTTAAATCTTGTCAGTTAGTGAAGATTAGGCCCTCCTGTCCCGGCCACCATTAGCTTTGTTGCATGTCAATGCGCCGGTGAGGGTGTCCGCCTGGTCCGGCTGCAAGGGTAACAAAAAAAAAAAAAAAAAAGGAACCAGCAGATTTATTCCAGCTAAAACCAGAATGGCATTTTCAAGAAAAACCCATATGAGGGCGGAAAAGAGAATTTATGCAGCCTTTTTGAAAATGCATTTGTTACTACTGACCTAACAGGAGGACCCTGCGGAATAAGAGATGTAGCGCGGGAGTGTGTGCTCCAGATTTTTTTCGTGCGGGGGAGAAAAACATTGAGGGAAGCAAATCAGTCGCTGTTTTCTTAAAAAAAAATACATAAAATTAAGGGGCATTACACTTTCAGTAACACACCAGACCGACTGAAGTCATTAAATGTATAACCACACAGTTCCACGTGCCCGTGCCGTATGCTCCGTTTAAACTGTTCTGGGATAAATTTAGGCTGGAGGAAAATCACGGGATGCCGACGTTGAGGCTATTAAACGACTAATAATCTTTGACAGTGTGATCTCATTAATAAAAATGTGTGTGGGGGGTGGGGGGGGGGGCAGGATTTGAACTCTGCTTAAAAAGGGAACAGGGTGTGGAGGCGGATAATTCAAAAATGCACTGTAGTGAATTTTACAGCTCGAGTCTGGCTGGCCGCGAGCCACGGGCTTTGCATTCCCCCCGATGGTAAATATTTGTAACAGATTTCTCCTGCAGGACAATGGCTCCTTTCACTGCAGCAGGTCCCGTAACCTCAGAGGGAACGCGAGGTCAGGGCAAATAAACAAGTCGGCCCTGCCAAGCTGCGCGGCTCCACTCATTCCTGGGCCGGGCCTGCTGCATACCAGGCCCTCTGCTCTCTCCACCTCGCCACCATCGTCTGAGTGCTGACAGATGTTTTGAACCCAGCTGAAAAGTGAAGGGGAGACAGAAAAAGAGAGAGAGAGGCAGAGAAAGCGAGGGAGCTTTTCTCTGTCTCTTTGGCTCACTCTCCCCCCCCACCCTCCGCCCCACATTTCCACATTTCTTTCCCTCTCATCTTACCTCCATCTGAGTGTTTCCAGGTTCCTAATAGAGCCTCCAATGTCTGCAGACATCTACAATACAAATCATGAGAAAATCATTATTAGCTGTCTCTATATGGGGCCAGTATGATCCCTTACGTGTAACTGTGTGTAACCTATGAACCGGGTTTTAATTAACAGTGTGCAGTACGGGGTCAAGAACACCAGAGTGTGTGTGTGTGTGTATTTAAATGTGCTTGAGCAAGAGCTTAAAAAAAAGCAAAGATGACACTACAGTCTAGACTTCTCCGCCTGTATTTGTGCACATTCATCAATTAACGCATTTCCTACACGCACGTCAAAAAGTGGTGATGTCTCAACAGCAACTGGCTCTTACACCCTCCCCACACAACTTCTGTTTAGATGAAGAGGTTTTATATAAGTCGCTTCCCCCCAAGTGTGTGTGTGTGTGTGTGCAACAAGGCCCGAGCTCAGGCCTGAGGCGGCAGACGGTAAACAGTTGTTACCAGGTGTTTTTGTTGTAGAGCCCCGACAAAGCCTCTCTGTGTGAGAAACAACAGCTACAGCTGGGCCGAGGCGGAGTGAGACATCGATCCATAAGCTCGTCCCTCAACACCCCTCCGAGCACTCTGTCAGTCAGGAGGAGCAGCGGCGCATGCCGGAGCTGAGCTGGGCACTGCACTGGAAAAAAGAAAAAAAGAAATCAAATCATTTTCAACCAGTAGTTTAATCTGACACTCCAATCCGGATTTTTACGAACAATAAGATGATCTGCCAATGCATTTCAAATTTAAATGTGGGTTAAACTGTTTTGTAGATTTAAAAAAAAATAATTATTTAGTGTTGTTTTGTTTTGTTTACACAGATTATTCTGAGAAAAAAAAATACACGATGCATTTTAAATTAAATTCAACGTATACATTCAGTTACACTGGCCATGAAAGGCCCAGCTGAAAGTATCAAAGCGGGGAGACAAGAGACAGGCGTTTAATCTAATCTACGTTCTAATAGTTGGGGAGACATTAATTATTGATAAGGCTGGCAATTGATTGGTTAATAAGATAATGTAATTGAGAAATGAAAATCATCAGAGTTGAGTGTGTGTGTGTGTGTGTCGGCTCCAAACTGAGCCACATAGGGGGCTGTGTGCGGCGGGGGGGGGGGGGGGTCTTAGGGATTGCCCCTACATAGGCTTCCATCATTACTGCCACACTATAAAAGCAGAGTGGTGATTAAAAGGACTTGATTGATTTGACTCTCATTGGGATAAGCTCTCCTCGTTCTGTCACTGGGCCCCTGCCTACAAAAATGTGTGTGTGTGTGTGTGTGTGTGTGTGTAGAAATGTTCTTAATGTGTGTCAGTGCAGAAAATATTATGTAAAAATAATATGTAAATATGTGTACATTTGGAAATGTTTACGCCTTAATGCAAATGTGTGTGTTTTAAATGTGTGACTCATAAAACAACACACACACAGAAAAAAAATCAGAGTAAATAAATATTTAAATGTATGTGTTTGTATTTGTGTGAAATTAAAATGAGGCAAATAAAAACTTGTAAATGTATGTGTGTGTGTGTGTGTGGACCTGGATTTAAAACAGGTACAGTAAAAGGTGAATGCGTGCGTAAGCCTGTGTATCCATGTCGTCAAGAGGTGGCCCCACTCCCTCAGTTTTCACTCGCCTTTTGTCTACACACCGTACTGTTCTCTGCTGCTCTCTCTCTCTCACACACTCACCCACTCACACACCACACACACGCCACACACACACACACGCGGAGAGCTCCAACCCACCCTGAGAGACAGAGACAGACCCTGCTGCCTGACACAAAAGCTATTGATTTTACTATCTGCTGCAATGAATGATCTTCCTGAGCCAATTTCTGAATTTAGAAATGAGTTCAATACTAATAATGATAGTGGAAGGATTCTTTAAACTGGTGGAGGGGGAAACAGAGGGAACAAGAGGAGGAGGAGGAGAAGTGGAAGGAAGTGAAGATTTGTGTGTGTTTGGCTTTGCAAAAAGAGAAGATATGATTTCTCGCCATGAGTTAAGATTAAATAAAGATGACACCGATGGTTTTAACAGTCTAAATTACTACAGTCTACCCTAAAATACAATTCCTCTTATTTGGCTTTCTTCATTTGGCTCAGAGTGGGATAAGTCAGTGATGGATCCTTTCTTTCTTTTTTTTTCTTTTTCAAAATACTTTTAACAACTCCAAACTTTTATATGATCAGTTCTCATCCAGCCATCTCCACGCGCTGCTCCTCTGCTCTTTACGACACAATTTTCCAATATACAGCATTTCTTGCGCGCTCGCTCCTCTAATCCATTCATACATTTCATGCGCCATAAAGACACAAGTCGCTCCGTTTCTATTTTGCGTCGCACCGAATCTTCCATAAAATAAAAAAACAGGCACATAAATATTTAACATGGTCCTCTGTTTAGATGGGGGATAGATGTCAAATTAAACAACAAGCCAGAAAATCAGCAGACTGAAACTCTAATTCTGCTCATATCTTATTGTTTTGGCTGCACATTATTTATTTATATAATATACAGTATATATATATACATATATGTATATATATATATACAAACTGCAACAAAGCAACAGCTAAATGTTAAAATTAAATAAAAACGTGTGAGTTTGTGAGCGATTCAGACAGACACCCATGTCTTCATCTATGTGTTTGCATGTATGAATGTTTGCATATGCGAGCGTCACACTTTCCCCTCTCTGATCTCTCCCTCCCTTTCCTGCTCTCGCATTCGGAGGCTGGCGGGGCAGCGGCTTGGCGGGGTGACGTGTGTTAATCAGAAGCCCCGTGCCCCGTCGAGGTGTTAATTCAGCCCCCCCCCCCCCCGTCAGAGAGAGAGAGAGAGAGAGAGGTGTAGATTAACAGATAAGGGAGGTCTGAGCGAGGGTCAGCCTGATACGGACCTGAGTGTGTTCGCCTGCTTGTCAGACACCTGCCTGGATTAAGCCGCCGGCTTCTCCCTCCGTTGTGCGCAGGTCAGAGGTCAACCATTTACCCAGTTCATTGGGCGCTCGTTTCAGTTTTTTAAGGTGAGGGGGGGGGGGTGGATCTGCATAAAAGCTCTGGCATCCGTGTGCCTCGCTCGGTTCATCTGCACGGAGGGGGGGGGGGGGGGGGTTGAAGAAGCGGACCGGTGGTGATCTGCCGCAGAGGATTACAGTAAATATACTTTGAGACTGAGGGAGAGATAAGGAGTGGATACAGTCGTGACAAGGCAGTGCAGTTTTTTTTCTCCCCCCCCCTCCTCTTGTTAAATAAATGTATTTATTCATTTCATAAAATTGATTTCAGCCGTACAAGCCGCAGAGAAAGCCTCACTCCAGGAATTTTTTTCTTGGAGGGGAACATGCTCAGCACACAAGAAAAAAATAAAATAAAAATAAAAAGGAGGGGAGAGAAATGGGTTGGTGGTGGTGGTGGTGGTGGTGGAGTGGGGATGCACGAAACATGAAACTCTGCAAATTTGACTTATAACAAGCAAAATTACACCCTGCTGTCATTTAAATTATGGCTGCCCTCTATAAAGGTGTCTTTTAGGTGCATTAATTGAATTCAGCACTATTTCCCAATAATAATCTGTAAAGTTCAGCCGTCCATCCTTCACGAGATCCCCGCCGCGTAGCGCGCGAGTATCTATTTCAGTGGCTTAATTTATTTTCATGATTCGCTGATAATGACGGCCATGCAGGCTGTACATCAGAATTAACCTTCATTTCACTGAGGTATATTACGATGACAGTCCCCGACACATTTCACCTACACAAAGGGCATTCTCTCTCTCTCTCCCTCCCTCTCTCCCTCTCTCCCTCTCTCTCTATGCCTCTCTCATACTCTCACTCTCTCTCCCCCTGCCTCCTCTGTCGCTGCCCCTGCTGTATAATCATCTTCGGCAGACCAAGATTGTTTGATAGCCGATTAATTTTCATAGGAAATCAAGTGGCCAGCTCTTTCTCTCTATCTCTCTCTTTATTTCTCCTCTTACATTCCTCCCCACACGCCACCCTCCCTCCAAAACACGTACACACACACACACACACACACACACACACACACACACACACGCGCTTCTTCTTAACAATAGCCAACACTTCTTGCACATGGTGACTTATTCTGTCAATTAGGTGTTTTATTTAATCTCATCTCACTTTTTTTTTCTTCCTCTAATAAATTGCAGCCCCCCTCAACACACACACACACACACACTAGACCCCCCACCCCCCCGTCCACCCTCCGTTTCTGATATCTCCAGCATGGTTAATTTATTTTAGACGATGCCAATGTAACAAAAGTGCTGTAAATTAATCAGGGGACATCAAGCGAAGGGAAGAAGGGGGTCCTTTTTTCGCTCGCGCTCTGTCTCTAATTTCTATGCAAACCATTAGGTGTCAGATATAGATTCCGCCATTTGCTATGGTCTCAGTCAAAAGATTTCATTAGGGACCTGACGTCACGTTTTTTGAAGGCAGCGCCCGGATCATTTCTGTCCTATTTTCTCCCTCATGAGCTCTTTGTTCTTCACCCCTCTGTAGGATCCCGCCACTAAAAAAAAAAGGGCCCTATGCAAATGACAATAATAGATTCGGCTAAGCACCGGCGCAACGCTATGATAGCCTATTTAGAGAGAAACCAAAGAAACATTCAATTTGGGGCATTAACCGGGGCACATGGAAAGGTTGCCAAAAAAGTGATTAAGAAATTACAGAATTGGTCCTCTCTGCTTGAAGTTCCCTCTCTCTTTTTTTCCACCCCTCCCTCTCTCATTGACATGATATCTGTAACAAGGAAGGCTGGTAATTAGAATATTCTGGAGAGGTGAGCCCTGTTGGCAGCCTATGGGGCCTGAACGCATCTCTCTGACGACCGGACTCTCTGCGGATCTTCCTCGGAGCCGCTCAAAGCCCCGCCGTCTGCAAATAAATATAATCAATCTCCCATTTACATACAAATAGGCTTCTCCTCTTCATCCTAATAATCTGCCCAGCATCCTCATGGAGGGAATTTAATATTCACTCCACATGGCAATTTCATATTTATCATTAGATGGCTTTTATTGATTGTTGTTTTTCTTTTTTCTTCCTCTTTTCCCCCCTTTTGGGTAATTTCCACTTCACTTTATTAGAGGATATTGAAGGCATGTAGGGTTGACATGGCACATACGCTTCATTATTTCCTGCCCAAGGACAATTATGGTTATTGACACTGTCACGTCTTCCCACTCGTCATCAGTTATCGCTGCTTACCGCGCAGAGAGAGATACAGGAAAGCCGCAGTCCGGGGGGTGTGGGGTGGTGGTGGTGGTGGTGGTGGTGGTGGGGGCCTAGCGCCGGCGCTCAGAACGTTGTCATGGGCGTTTAATGGGTGTAAACTGCAGGGGCGCTGCGTGCATGCGTGCGTGCGTGCACGGCTGTATGTCGCTAATATGGCTCATTCCACTTTGTGTCATGTCGATGATAGGGGGTGACCGGCGGGGGCCCTGACTGAGTGTCAATCTCACTTTGGACAAACATCCCTTCTGTCAGTGCTATCAGTAGTGCCAGGGGCAACCAACACATTCATCATATGTACACGGAGGGAAGGAAAAGGAGAAGCACAGACCAGAGGGGGAAAAAAACAGAGAAACGTATTGAGAGTGAATTACTTGTTGCAATCTATGCATTAACAGGAAATGGGACAGGGTTATGATGTTATCCTTGTCTGTTTTAGGGTAAAAAAATAAAATAAAATAGGGCATTATGTCATTTCTGTTGGTGAACCAGCTTTAAAAAAGGCTATAGGAGCCATTCCTGGTGCTTTTCTTTACCCTTTGCATGAACTGTGACGTCGCAAACCAAAAAAACATGACCACCACCATCATAGAGCTCAGGGATTATGTCACATTGGCTCCTATAGTTGATCCAAATGATGATGTGAAAATACTGACCACTGTTCCCAAGTTATAAAAAGTAAGGTTCACCACCAACGGCTCGGCATTGTCTCATTTCTTCTTCACCTACATTTTACCTACCAAAAATAAAGTAGGCGAAGAAGAAATGAGCACTTTTTACAGCATTAGGTGTTGCATAATGTGCCGATAGGAGCAAAACCAACACAAACTCTGTTAGTCATTAGACCAGAAGTTACATAAACTGGGATTTACACAAGCTATGATTCTAATTTCATATGAACTTAGTTCTTGCATTGTGTACATGTGTCTACACTGGCACTCCAGCGACTTCTCACTTCACTTTAACAAACACTTGACAGAGGGCTGTCAGAGAAGGCTTCAAGCACAATGTAAATAACAGAGGTGACAGCAAAGTGTCGCCGTCTGCAGCGAGGTGACAAACATCGCCGCTGTCTGTGCGATAAAAGTGTTGCGAACGTCTCGTGTAATTAGCAAATGATCTGTCGTGACTGCTCCCGTGGACTGCTATCAATAACAGCATCTGTCGAACTTCGGAAAGCCAACTTGTCACATAATTACCCTCGTTAGCGTGATTACTTGTGTCAACAGGCTTCCTACACTTGGCTAAATTGTGTAATCTCTTCCCCGGATTAGAAGAAAAAAAGAAAAAAAAAACAACAATAACAGTGGATGGTTTTGCTTGAGTCAAAGCTTTGATTTGGTGTTAATGACTGTTACAGATTAATCAACGGACGTTTGGGGACGGTTTGGAGATGCAGTGACCTCAACTCCAAACAACTCAAATGCCATTTCTCTGCTGATATTCAAAAAGCATAATACAATTGAAAGAAAGACTGTGACAAAAATCTGTATTATTAGTTTAATCTCAGAATTCTGACTTTTTCTTTAATCTCAGAAAACTGACTTTTTCTTTCATCTCAGAATACTGACTTTTTCTTTAATCTCAGAAAACTGACTTTTTCTTTAATCTCAGAATACTGACTTTTTCTTTAATCTCAGAAAACAGACTTTTCTTTCATCTCAGAAAACAGATTTTTTCTTTAATCTCAGAATACTGACTTTATCTTTAATCTCAGAAAACTGATTTTAATCTCAGATATCTGATTTATTATTTAATCTCAGAATACTGACTTTTTCTTTAATCTCAGAATTCTGACTTTTTTTCCCTCAGAATTCTGACTTTTCTTTCATCTCAGAATCTTGACTTTCATCTCAGATTTCTGACTTTAATCTGAATTTAATCTCAGTATCCATGCTGTGGCCCTAATAGTATTTCATCCACCCTTGTGTGTTTTCCAAACACTCAGCTCTGCTCAGAGGGCCAGAGAGGACCCAATGTTGTATCAGAACCCTGGTGTATGAGAATTTGGTCCAGTCTGGAGCAGAAGCATTCTGGGAACGTTTACATCGCATACACAGCAACACTGAAATCAACCAAGAACCAGCTTTTAAAGCGCGTTGCGTAATCGCAACTTTTCCTTCAAGATGAAAAGCAGGTTTGATCCGCATCTGCAGAAATGTGCGAGACCGTGGTAAAAGACTGAGGCAGGGTGCGGTAAAAGATCATCAACAGGCGCTGACAAAGTGGTGCAATTAAGATGAAATCGGGATCTGACAAAATGTTTGTCTGAGGTGTAAACACACAAGTCAACAGCAGGGAAGATGTAACAGCCAAACAGCAGAAATAGATCACAGTGTTTAACAGCCTGTCATAATGAAAGAAGATCATTAAAAAAAATATGGAGTAAATTCCACGGGAGATTAGATTAGACTCCTGTTTTTCAGAAGGAAATTAGAAAAAAAAAGAAATGTATTCTTCAGCGACACGGAAAACAAAATGATGTTGAACGCTTCACAACGGCGGCTATTTCTAGATAGCAGAACACAGTATGGTAATTTCTACAATCTGGTGTTGTTTGACACTCTAAAAACTACAGTGGCTCGAACTAATCCAACCTGTCAGCACTCGTGTGACAAAAAGAAGGTAACGCACATGTATGTGCGTGCATGGAGACCAAACACTAAACGTATGTTCAGTGAAATCCTTATTTCAGCAAAATTATACACACACACACTATACATATATTAAAAAAAAAAAATCTTTATATCTAATTAAAATGATAAGTGCGTTCTCATTTTTCAAACTCTCATATCCTGAGGGCCAATTGGGATGAGTGCTCTTTTTTCTCCCATGTGGCCGCAGCTTCCTCCTCTCTCTCTCTGTCTCTCTCTCTCCATCTTTCCCTCACTCCACTGTGGCTCAGTGAACTGCTCCTACAGCAATATCCCATCATTACCATCTCCCCAGCTGAGCTTCAGCCAGCCATTATCATGCGGCATTATTAATCTTCTTGTCTTATCAACTTGCAAATCACAAACCATTGAGCCTTATGGCGCAGTTTTGGGGTGCGCAGTTATTCATTTTGTAGGTCTACCTAGCCTCCGAGTCCTTCTAATCACCTGACGATTGTCACTCCTGCTTTTGCCCTGCTCCTCGTCTGGCCCCGGCGCTCTGGAGAGGATCCAGAGTGCTCGCACTTTCTGTCTCTCACCTGGACCTCCTACGTCTCTCCATACACCTACCTGGTGTAAAAATCCCAAAATATACTCTTCTTTTCTGTGCATCTCCACAACATGTGATAGCGATAACCTCTAACGCACAGAGAGTGTGCAAATAAAGGTTAGATTTTCTTCATATTTTGAGCGACTGGCTGCTTGTTTTAAGACAATAACCCCACTGATGACTGTTTTTAGGAATAAAATTCAATATTCTGCACATAAACTACACTTCCTTTTGCAATGTAGTGTCTTTCTAACTTGTGTGTCTTATTATGCGATGTATTTTTCCCTGCACCTGTCTCTACTCTTATCTCAAACAAAAAAAAGGAACAATTAAGAGAAAAAAAAGGGGGGGGGTTTAAATAAAACACTCCATGGGCCCGGCTGCTGAAGAGAGCCAACAGAAAGTAGAATCCATTTTATAATGGGCGAGCATTAACATGAGTCTGACCTCTTTCCCTGACAGATACGTCCACAATGTTTCTGTCATCTCTCCCTCTCCCACTTTCCCTGCTGATATTAGTATTCCAGGGAGGCATGGAGCCGAGCAGAGAGGCGAATAGAGGGAAAGTTTCTTTAAAGACACACCATTGACCTCTGATTCTTGCTCTCACTTGAGTTTGCTTTTCTTCGGGGCTAAAATATTCACCCTGGAAAATGTGGCGTGGCTATGGTTCGACTTGAAGGAGAAAAAAAAAATAAAATAAAAAATTGGTAGAAAATTTGCAAGGGATGTGTGTTCCTGTGTGTATGTGAATTTGCATTTCCTTTGAAAACTTTGCATGATAAATCACTTTTGCCCCATAGCTCATTAAGCGGCATACAACAGGTACCGGGCATGAAATATTTAGCAGAAGACAAAGTGTTTCATGTGCTCCTATGGACCCAGCTATTACCCAAGCCTTTCGCATAACATCCACTAAAAACAGTCCACCCCTTTGATCTTCATTAATATCGTTTGGTTAAATATTTCAAATATGCTTTCCTATGTTTGATTAACATCTTTCAGAATTATTCAGTAAAACAGAGATTAGCTTTCAATGTCCGAGTGCTAATGATGAAATTGAGATTACCCACCCATCGCTAGAACTCTATGGCATTTGAAAAGGAGGGGTAATGTTTTATTTGATGAGTAAAATATAGCAATACACACTGGACAGTTCACGAAACTTCACGTCTCAACTTCCTCCACGCATTCAAATATGTGCTTCTATGCCTTGGGTATTAATATTCACGTTGGGTGTATTTTAGAGCACATTTCAGAGCGCCGCATGCCCAACATTGTAATTTTCAAGCTTATCTAATCAATTCTCCGAGCTCCATCGGCCTCGTATCAGGCCTCGTGAAAGGAATCAGCTCAGTGGCACCTTCAGAACAGTTATAAATAATGAAAAAACAGCTTTTAGAGAGAAAGAAGCGCTTAAGGAAAAAAAAAATGTTGATTAGAAAAGTGCTTTTTATCCTTGCCTTCAACTCTTTCACGTTCCCGAAGATGCGGAGAACTCCAGGCAAGCCGCCGCGAATGAAGCACCCCTATCTGACCAGGGAGAAATAAAAAAGTATTAATTTTTGGAGATAAAAAGTGCTGACAGCACAGAATGAGCCAGGTGGTATTTGGATAGGAGCAGTGGAGATGAGATGAGAGCCCAGAAGATCACTTTCATCTTGTGTATAGCGTTGTCCTTGAAAACTTCTCTGAACTCTGTGTGCTGCGTCGAGAGCATCGTGTTGCTTATCTGGGCATTGCATGTCATTTATCTCGATCTGCATGACGGACGAGCCTCGAAACAACCCCCGGTTGCCATGGGTTCATCGATTGACCACGCGAGTACTCAGATCCCTACTTGAAAATAAAACTTTTATTTCTATTAAGTTTGCCTATTCATATCATTTCAAGACTGCAAGTATGTCTCCTAATGTGCACAGTTTAAAATAATATTAGTTATGCTGCCATATTAATGTATACAGGTTGCAGAAAAGTAACGTTAGGGGAACATTCTGCGAACCTTTAGAGAACGTTCTCTAAAGGTTGTATGAAGGTTGTGACAAAAAGTGGCTATGGGAACCTTGAGAGAACGTTCTCTAAAGGTTGTATGAAGGTTGTGACAAAAGTAGTTATGGGAACCTTGAGAGAACGTTCTCTAAAGGTGGTATGAAGGTTGTGACAAAAGTGGTTATGGGAACCTTGAGAGAACGTTCTCTAAAGGTTGTATGAAGGTTGTGACAAAAGTAGTTATGGGAACCTTTAGAGAACGTTCTCTAAAGGTTGTATGAAGGTTGTGACAAAAGTAGTTATGGGAACCTTGAGAGAACGTTCTCTAAAGGTTGTATGAAGGTTGTGACAAAAGTAGTTATGGGAACCTTTAGAGAACGTTCTCTAAAGGTTGTATGAAGGTTGTGACAAAAGTGGTTAAGGGAACCTTGAGAGAACGTTCTCTAAAGGTTGTACGAAGGTTGTGACAAAAGTGGTTATGGGAACCTTGAGAGAACGTTCTCTAATGGTTGTATGAAGGCTGTGACAAAGTAACATTCTGGGAACCAAATGTGCAACCAAAAACTAACGTTAGGAAAACTTTCCAAGGCAACCACCTTCAGGGAACGTTCCTGCGACCAAAAGGTAACGTTCCCAGAACGTTCTGGGAACCAAAAAGGGTGATAATTATCACTTGCAAGCACAGGTCGAACGTGTGGCCTTATAGTGAGGAGAAAGAGGAAGTTAAAGCATCGGGCGGGAGGTGGGGGAGGGGGGGAATGGGAGATAAAGGAAAAAAGAAAGAGAGGAAAAAAAAAACTTTTACATGATTAACAGCATGTGTCCCATTTTGTCATGCTGGTGCTATGCAGGGGGGGAGTGGGAAGGTGGGCAGGGTGAGAGAAAATACAGTGTTTTTATGCCCATCTATAAATTAGGAGCGGTGAGTTGATGAGCAGTGAAGGAGAGTCGTTTCTTAGTTCAGACACAGAAGAGAGAGAGGGAGAGAGAGCTACTATAGCAGCCAGATGATACCTTACACACACACACACACACACTCACACAACCACAATGATACACTGAGGTCTTGATGACAGTTATCCTGTTAGGCTGTTTAAGAAAAGAATGTTGGGCAACACACACACACACACACAGAGAGCTGGCAGGCACTGAGGCCCTTGTGCATCTCCTCCGGTGAGGATTTGCATTCTGCTCCTGGCAGGTCGACCGACAAATTGCCCAGGCAGCCGCGGGAGACGGAGGCTCTGGCTGAGGGGAGAGACGGCGCTCAGAAAAACGCCTCATCTGTCTGATTCTCTCTGTGGAACCACTCCTGCATCACACCTCACTTCCACAGGCAGGCCTGATAGGTGTGGACAAGGCAAGGATTGTCTTTTGGAGCCCAGGAAGGCCTGGCGGTCACGGCCGGACTCTCCCTCCCGGGGGCCAGGAGGAGCTCGCCTTAGGCCAGCAGCCCTCAGGCTATCGTTCACAAATCAGCCCCCATTTTCCCAATCAAAGACGCCAACTGGGGGAAACTGGCCCAAAGTGCTGCTTAATGCCTTGAATAATTCACCGAAATGTCGTCACAAAAACGGACCATCCACAGAAATGTAAGAGGGAGAAAAAACACCAAAAACCTTGCCCTGACCAAACTTACTTTAAAAACACTTCAATTTCAATCTTTAATCAAGTGATAAAAATGAAAGGCAAAAAAAAAAGAACTGAGAGATGAGCAAATAGGAAGATTTGCAAGCATAGTGTAACACGTTGGGATGAAAGTGAATTTTATATATATATATATATATATATATATATATATATAATTCGTATATTTTTTACATGATTAATGATTGAGGGCAGTTCGCCGGCTTAATTAAAACACTCAAGTTAAATAATTGGGATGTTGAAGAGATTACTGTTGAAACTGACAGAAATATCCTGAACTTCAGATTTTACCAAACTGCATGCAGCAGCTACTTCTCATCAAAAAATGAACTTCAGACAAGACATGCTTAATCCCAAATGAGTAAAAAACTGTCTGCATTTAGATGGACTCAAAACAAACGCAAGTCACATGTGTTTAAGCTAATTAGGGCGGGCTAATTGTTGCCAATTGACCCTGGCCCGTGCGCTGCTCTGTGCTCCCACTGTTGAGAAACAAATTACCATTTTACATCTTCTCCCGTGAACCCAAAAAAGCGATGTGTCAACAATTATCACGGCCAGGTGGCCCCGCAGCCTATCGTGGCTGCCTACGTTCCAGACTGAGCTAACTGAGGGAGAAAGGAGGACTGGATGGAAGAGAGCAGAGGGAGCCAGGGCAAGGATACAATGGATCCTGTGAGAAAGTATAGCAGCTAGTCGAGTCGAACTAGAAACAAGGGCATGGGGGAGTGTGAAGGGAGGGGGGGGGAGAAATAAATAAAAGTGTGCAGCAGGCACTTTGAAAAGTGTTGCTATCGCCTACGTAGGTGCCAGGGCTTGTGCCAGGGCCACAGCGGTGTAATAGATGTGAGTGTTTGTGTCAGTAGGTACAGAATACACATTCCCAGCGTCTATCCTGTGTTTGTTGCCACGCTGCCCTCTCTCTCTCTCGTCTTAATGAGGCTGTACGCGTGGCTGCCTCAGCACCTGCCGTGGGTGGCCACAGGGTTAATCCCGCCTGGTTTCCTCTCTCGCTCCCGTCTTCCATCGCTCGCTCTCCCTGCTACGCCTCTGGGCTGCTGACGGCAGCAGGCGCTGTATGAGAGGGCGATAGGGAAGGAGGGGAGGTGACAGGAGGCGCAGATACCCCGGGGTTCCCCCCTCCAGCACAGCAGAATGAGTTGTACCAGACACCGCTGGATACCTGACAAGCGGACGCCTTCATAAATTTCCAAATGAAGATTGATCGTGCGCACCCCTCACCTCATTTTGTGTCATCAGGCAGGCAGATGCGAGCGCTGACACACAAACGTGCGCGTGGACACGGGGAGACGGTGACGCGTGAAAGTGCATAAACAAAAACACACACACACAGCAAACACAGAGAGAGTCATCTGGAGCTGGCCCCCGCGCTTGTTGTCAGTCCACAGGTAAGAGTGATGCGGCTGCTTCGCGCTCCAACTGTTCGATAAAACAGTCAGTCAGTGGGTCAGTCATTCAGTGATGGTGATGCAGACTCCATTACAGGTCCTGTCAGCAAGGCCAAAGGAAGCACTTTTATTTATGGTGGGCTAAACCATCGGCAGGGAAACTGCAAGGACAGTGTGGTGCGGATGTGTGGAGAAAATGCACACACACAAGGACACATACACAAATGTTAAAATGTATAGTTTCTGCACGGCTGACCCTTACATCACTGTATGCCGTGCTGAATGTACAACGCTGCTCCTCCTCCTTACCCGAGTGGATAAAGGGGTGGATTGTCAGTGGAGGGAGCAGGGCCATTCAACCTGAGATTGATGCCTCTCCATCTGATGCGTAAAGATCATCTACATCAACCCGCCCGGCCGTCAGTGTCCTGTACGCTTTTAAAAGCCCCCACATCAGCAGAACATCCACAACACTCTCTCTCTCACACTCTCACGGAAGTTAATCGACTTGCGAAATCACAATCAGGACATTGTCTCGGACTCACACACACACACACACACACACACACACACACACACTCGTCTCTCCCTCCTATTCCTTTCACACATTTTTTCCATGAACGGTAACCTTGCCTTGTAAGTTGCTTACTCAACAGACCTTGTTACGGTGCGGGCACTTTACCACGCCTGCCTCCGCCGAAAGGTCAGCACTGTCGCAGCACATCTCATTTCAACGGGGGTCTGCTACTGTTATGATCGGGCCATTATCATAAGCTGATTCACAAATTGGCGCAGTAAGGGATGATGGGACGGGGGAGCGGCGTTAGACGGACGGAAGATAGGAGGCGGAGGAGTAAAATGGGCACGCGTGCCGACAACAAAACTTGCCTCGGTCAGAGGGGCGAGAGCTCGTCTCCTATATTGGCAGCGCTCCAGCGAGAGACGGACCAATAGAACGGGAGGGAGAGTGTAACCTCCTAACTTCCTCATTAAATGAGCCTTTTACATGTGTAGATACACTAGAATGACTTGAGGGCCTGTCAGCAAGCCGAGGAAAAAGGGGATGAGGAAAAGGAGGACGAGAGGAAAGAAAAGTCAAATAAATCTGACTGATACTCTTCTCCGCCGGTTGGCCGAAATGCCAGATGCAATGTAAATCACGACGCGCTGGCTGTCCATCCCGGCCCGAGATGACATTACCCCAGCAGCTGTCTCTGCTTTACGATTTGGCCAATCATCTCATCGAGAGGCACAGGCACGGAGATTGATGTTTATTCAGAGCTGGCCGACATATTTCAGTTACACAACCGCTGAAAGAGACATTTTAACATTAGTCAGGCCCCTGTAACTGAACTCGGGATAATTTATTGTGCCACAGTGGGGACACAAAAAAAAAGTTTCCAGCACATCCATCCATTTCGCTAAGAGTGGCTACATGGGAAGTTTAGAGAGGGTCAGGTCTGTGGTTCCTACTGGTTTGACATTAGCCTTAATAATCGTGTTAAATATTAAGATCGTGCCCATTTGGATTTCCACACAGTTGCTATGTTGAACCGCAAAGAACATCCATTTAGATTGGCTGTATTGCGTGTGGTCAAAGTGCTTATGAGAGCTGTGCAGCCGGTGATGAAAATGTAACACGGGTGCCAGGTGTAACCTGTGTCCAGGAGGAACTGCAGACGACTTTGTTCCTGGAGCTCGCCGTTGGAAGAAAAAAAACAGCTATTCTAAGAGAAACGGAGGGATAATGTCACACACATAATGTCATGGTCATAATAAGCTGTATTATTACAGCTATTAAACTGAAGTCACTCAAGTCCGGTTCAGATGGACAAAATGGAAGGAAAAAAAAAAAGGCAGCTGAGCGGAGACGGGGAACTGGCGAGCGGCAAACATTAGCAACTCTGTAAGTACTTTTCTGTGCCCCGCTTTTGAACCGTGGGAATCCACTGACTTCACTTCACCGTCACCACTGTGCCGACATTGTGTTTCCACAGGTGAGCGGTGTTAAAAGCTCCAAAAAAGCGTTATAAATTACTGGCTGCTGTCATTCTGTCATTTCCTCAACACATCAAGTCACTTCCTTCCTCTCTACGTAATCAAACCTGTCGATGAGGAGACAATAATATATATATATACACACAAACAAGCACAGATATTAGACCTAAATGAACCTCACAACGGCAAGTTTAAATAATTCTGGAGAGAGGCTGGCCAATAAATTTCCGAGCAGAGGTTAATTTAGTGAGGGGAAACCTCACCACAATTACCTTGTTCGATGCCTCCCCTCCGAATGCCCTCAGGGCCCCGTCTGAAATGTCACCCAGGAGGAGGGATGGAGGTTTGGTGCGATGGGGGGGTGGGGGGGGGACCCAGCTCAGGATGCAGCCATGAAAAACAAGGTAATCAGGACAGGCTAAATGCTAACAACAATGGAGTCCCATTAGTGTCGATCACCAGAGTGGGTGAAATGATTCGCCTTCCATGATTGCCATCAGTCTGCCTTATGAGATTCATCGGGATTTTCAAAATAAATTAACTTTTGGCAGGACAGAGAGTGTGAAGAGCAGTGGAAAGAGGCACGGAAAGACAGCCGGAATTTAATAAAAACGGGGCTCAGCTAATATGATTTTTAATAACAGCCACAGAAAAAAAGAGAAAACCATACTGAAACCATAACCACATTAGCAATGCATACAGTACAGCCGCATTCTTCCGTGTCTAATGGCATACACTTATTTTGGTACCATGACAGACGATGTCAAGCAGTTAGTGACTTACCCCGGGTCCTATTTCATGTGATTTTGTGGATCAGTGACAGAATGGCTCCCCACTCCCTTCATCATGCACCATTCTCGCCTGCCAATATACAGGACTCCATCTTTATCACACTCCCATAAGCTCTGAGCCCGGTTTGCTATATCCACTGCTGAGATCTGGGATGCCTGTAATTACCACACTATCTTCATCTACTCAAATCAGCCCGATCAAAATCTTTATTTCCCTGAGGCCCCGGCCAGGCTCCTAGCTTGCTCTTACCTCCCAGGAAGACCCAGCCAACGTCTGTGCTTTTTAATCAGGCCTTGACTCAAGCTGTTCCAGCAGTGAGGAAAAAGAAGGTCAAGCTGTGCCGGTAGCTTTTAGAAGGTGAAAGGTTCCAACAAAGTTTTGCCCAAATATAAACACCGACGGCCTGGTTAATTCGAATGTTGCACAGTGTGTTTCGTCAGCGGAGCAGCTGGAAGTAAGCTAGATTTAATAATTGTCTCATGACACATGGTTGTTTGACTTGCATGTGTGTGTGTGTTGTTGTTGGAGTTTTCAAGTCATTAGTGAGCTGTGGTGCCCGCTGATTTTAACCCAGGACTAATGGCACAACAAGGAATTACGATATCTGTGATATTATTCAATTAAGCGCTGTGCTTTTTTCCACCGGAACAAATGCTAATGGTAGGTGAAATAAACACGTTACAGTGTCAGTGAATTAAAAGATAAATAAATAAATAAATAAATAAAAATAGGATCCAGAAGCAAGAGAGGAAGAAGCTCATTTGCACTTCAGAGGCTGACTTAGCAATCTCTGCAGGCCTTTGCTTATTTGCTCATCGCTTCCCCGCCCTTCTGCATTAAATGCTAACAAACCAAAAAACCGCAGGAGTCCAAAGGCTCCCCCCATTAGAATTCATAAACAGTTTAAAAGAGACATAAGCAAAAGGCATTTACACAAACACCATCAATATTTCACAATTCATAACACTTCCTCTCTCATGTACGGTTAAATCCTCTTCGGTAAATAAATGGTGCTTTAGCCCGACCCGCCTGGTGCACTAATTGAAAGTGCACTGGTGAGATGCCCCCCCCCCCCCCCACCGCCCACCCCCCACTCTCTATATCTCTAAGAGAGAAAACATCTCCACAGAGGCTTCTGATGGTGTACGTACAAACAAAATGAGCCAGGTTGATCCATCTTTACAGCATTAGAGCTTAAGTTTGTTGTAGATCTCAGAACGGACGCGGAGAAAAAAGTTGTCCTGCAATTGACGTAAAATCTCACGTACTCCGACCGTCGTATCCGACGCGAGAGGTCAGCGAGTGCACGTGCCGTACGGTATGTGTGCGCCACATAAATTAGACGAGCTTCTTCAGCAAACCGAAAGGTCTAATTATGTACACAAATTCAAAGGACATAATGTATGAGAAGGATGCAGGGTGGGGGGTGATGGGGGGGTTAGGTTAATGCCGCACAAAAGCAGGAACTCACCCGCTGATTTGGGCCCTGAGTGCGAGTGAGTGCGAGAGAGTGTGCGGCGTCCTGAAGGAGCTTTTGAAGTGAGCATTGTGTTAGAGGCCCCTGCTACAAATCACCTCCTCGCTGCTCAGACTGAGACCTGCCCGAACACCCACACCTAAGAAACACACACACACGTGCTCATGCTCATGTGCATGCATACTTCTAGCCAGACACACACACACACACACTCGGAGTAATATTAAGGAGTGAAAATAACGAGAGGAGAGCAGAGGAGATGAGAGGGAATAATGGAAAGAGTGGGCACTCTCTCCTAGGTAGCACGCTATGGAGGAAACCCTTTTTTTTAAATCAGTGTGAAAAATGGTAAATAGACTGTGTGTGTGTGTGTGTGTGTGTGTGTGTGTGCACTGTGGGGACAGTCTCCCCTGTGTGCAGGGGCATTTTGGCTGTGTGCCACCTCTTGCTAATGCATCGCTTATTTGTGTATTTGTGATGTGATTGCGACGCTAATCAAAGCCAAACGCCGAGGGATGACACTTTACATCTCTTAACGCAGCACAGGTGGCGCCGCTGAAGGAAGAAAATAAATAAATAAATAAATAAATAAAATAAAGACCCATGAAATTCTTCTTCTTCTCCTCCTCCTCCTCCTGCTCCTCAATCGCTCCTCTCTCAGGTGGATTGCTCATTAAAAGATTGCTGTACAGCAGGTGTTCGGTCACAGAGCGTTGACGGAGAGAGTGCTTGAAGTGGCAGAAAGCACAGAGTGGATCGGAATGCTGTCGCATGTGTAGGTGCTCCAATGCAAACACACACACAAATACTGAAGCACTGATTGTGGATGCTGTACAAGTGAAACGCGAGAACACTGCGCGTAAGTGCGTACACACAAAGATACTCTGGAGGGGTGGTGAACATCTGTTTGGAGCAGGTCCCTGTAGGTCTGACAACTATAGTACTCTCTGGCCCAGTGTGGCCTGCCTGGGTGGGCCGACTGCTGACAACACACACACACATACACACAAATACGGTATAGGAAAAGGAGGCCGGCGGTGAGGAAAGATCGAGAAATAATAGTATAAATATGTAAATAAAGGCAGAGCATCGCAAAGGGGTGGAAAGACAACGCAGAAGGGCCCATGCAGAGCCACCAGCTCTCCCTCACGCCGCAGCACCGCGGCCAATGTGCTCTCTTACCACATTACGCAATAAACCCCCGTAGAAAAGCAAGTCACAATAGTTGTAATTTCCCCTCTCCTGCTCGGGCTTCATGCGTCGAGCTCTGCGGGGGGCCAGGGTGCAGCCCGTGCAACTCTGCGCTGCGCCAAAGAGATAATAGCAAAATGTGTTTGCAGGGGATGCTATTTTTACGCTGGGATGCCAGATCCCATTCCTTCAGCCCATTTCCTTTCTTTCCCATTAAACTCCCGATTATTTCCTCGCCTGGTCTCCCCGCTGTCCCCGCCCTGCCCACCTGATTCAATTAATATTCAACAGAAGTATGTATGAAAGTTGTAAAAAATCAATTTATCATGCTTCAGAATCAAGTGTGCCGTTCTTTTGTGGAGGTGGGAACGCCTGCGCGTCCTAACGCGCTTTTGTCTTCCTTCGTTCCCAGGGAGGATGTTGTCTTGTCTTTAGCATGTCAGGGCTCTGACACCCCACATGTGTGTGTTTGTGTGCGTGTATGTGTGTGTGTGTGTGTGTGTGTGTGTGTGTGTGTGTGGGGACCACTTGTTATTCCCCGGGCTGGAGCTCACTGAGTCCTGTGTCTCTGTGTGTTTACAGCTCCGGGGGCTTGTTGCCTCCTGACTACAAGAAAGACTGATGAATAAATAACATCCAACTCTCTCTAGCTCTCTCTCACTCCCTCCAAGTCCTTGAAGTTGTGTGTGTATGCGTGTGTGTGCGCATGTATGCCTCACCCTGTGTGTATAGGTGTGTACCTGTATGTGTGTTTTTTTGTGTGCATGCTGTATATGTGTACAAGCAGTCCTGTTTGTGACTGCCGCACATCACAATGCATGTGTGTGTGTGTGTGTCTTTCGGCATCTCTCAGTGGACCAGCCACTCCTTCATCTGGCTGATTCCTGGCCCCTCTTGGCAGGGGGAACCGTCAGAGAGCATTCCCTCACTGATGGAGCCAGGGACAAACACGCGGATGGAGGGGAAAAACATCCTCTTTATCCGAGACATCAGTGGGAATATGCAGAGGGCTGTGTGTGTGTGTGTGTGTGCACATGCTGGTACAAGTGTGTGTGCGCCCGCTTCCACATTAGTCTAAGTAAAAACACTCCAAGAGATGGCGAAGAAAGAGACACATGTGGCAAAAAATCATAGTGTACTGTTTGTGTGGCCTGCATTAACCCTTAGGCAGCTAATTAAACTCCTTCATTAAGAATTACAACTCCAACTAAATATCATTTACTTAAACTGACTGGACACGCAGTCCGCACATTATTGCCTCGGTGGACGAAATTGCATGCAAGGCAATGAGAGTTAATGCCACAGCCAACAAATAAAAGGCCTCGTTTCCTTGTGTTCTAAGTGGTTTTCCACAATGGCAATAAAATAGTCTCTTGTTAGTACAAATATTCATTTGTCTCCTGCGGGCTGTGTACGAGACGCGAGCAGGGGGGGTGGGGGGTGGGGGGTATTTATTTACGTGGCTTTATGTGACATCAAGTGGTTGTGCTCAATTAGGGGAGCTGTCACAATGGTTTTAAGTCTCTAATACAGTCCGCTGAAAGAAAAGAAACCATGACTTGCTAATAGGGTGTAATTCCTTTTGTATCTGTATCCACGTGCAGTGGTACAGAGGGGAAGGAGAGGGAGAGACAGGGGGGGGGGGTGTAAATCCGTATCATCAGTAAAAACAATGCATCAATTAAGCAATTAGCGAGGAACAAACTGGGCAGCTTTCCAAACCCTCCCAATAAGGCACTGTGCCAAGGGGGCTTGTAGCGTTCATTATACCCTCATCACAGAGATGGAGAGAGAGAGAGAGAGAGTGAAAGAGAGAGCCTTGCTTTTCATTCGTTATGTGAAGACATTTGTCTGCCAGCATGGAGACGTTTTGTTCCGCCAGATGTGCTTTTTAGCGAGGCCACATGGTCGGTCAAGGCTGGGGAGAAGGCGTGTGTGTGTGTATGTGAGTGCCAACGTGCGGGTGTGAACGCAAGCTATGGGAGGAGGGGGGGTGGGCACAAGACATCCTCTTCACTGCCATCTGATTAATTAAGACTTGAAAGGGGCCCAGTGGCAGCAGGGTTTTAATTGTGGTAATTGGGGTTAATAAGGTGCCATTACACGCACTGATCACAAGTATTGTTTCATGCAGACGGGCAAATTGAGCGAGGTTAAACACTGATGGTAGACAGGATGGGAGGAAAAGGGGAAAAAGGTGGTGATGGTGGTGGGGGGTGGGGGGGGGGGGGTTGGACTTGGCAGTCATACATGCCACTTGTTTCCCGCATGTTAACACCATGTAGCCCCTGTCAGAAGCAGGAAGGCTATAGAAGGTACAGTCCTGGAATGTAACCCTAATCAGCACACTTGTCATATTTAAACCTGGAAATACAGGTTCTGTGATGCAGTCGGAGGCAGTGGTTTCATAATACAAACGAGCGGATCTGTATGGAGACGTCGCCAAGGCGATGTGGACTTTCTTAACTTTTGAAACAAAGAGGGGTGAAAACAATCCGTTTGAGAACTTATTTATATGCGACATAGTTTAAAGACCCCGCGTACAGCCATATTTGCAGAACAAACCGAGACTCATGACATCACCTCCAATACCAGCTGTCAATCACACTGGTGTCCACTCATATCGTCAATTTTCCTAACATGTGCTATGGAAAAAGACAGGAAACGAGACACGCTAACTGTTAAAGACAATTTACCGATGCTATACGTTCTTTTTGCAACCACCAGAGTCGCCCCCTGGTGGTAAACGTCCAGCGTCTTTGGAAGAAAGTTTAAATGGCTCCTTGAATATTTTAAGTGATTATTGTGGACAATGTTTCAGGATCCATTCTTTGTTAAATTCAGGCCTGTTACAAAAAAACTGGCATGTTTTGCTTTCCTTTGTGGCAAAATCAGCCGACATTATCAGAAGAAGCTCTCACATTCGTTTAAACAAAAGCACCGCACAGGTACAAACCACAGAGCTCTCCCTCTCCCTCTCCCTTTCTCTATCTATATCAGTCTTTCATTTTGCACTGATTATAATTCCTTCCTGATTCTGCCATTAGCTTGACTAGAGTACACACAACAGTCAGAGAGAGGGCACCTATTTGCGGGAAAGGGTGAAATTATGTGGGCTGGACAGCAATGACACAGTTTGTACTTTCTCCTGATTAAAAGTGTTTTAAGGTCGCTTGATGCTAATTGCGCAGTCGGACGATAAATGCGCACGACACTAACATTTACGGACGTGGGGAAATTCCGTGGTAGTTCTCCGTGCGACAGGTGTGTACTCCTGCCTTTGATTTAAAGTGTTAACAGCCGGCTCTTTATGTGGCAGAGAACTTTTTCTTTTTTTTAGACAGGAAATAAAATAAATAACTGATTCGCCATCAGTCAATTCACAGTTATTCCTGTAAGGACACTTCAACACTAACACTTGAAAACAGCAGCAGCAGCAGCAGCAGCAGCAGTATCAACCGTCTGCTAATCGTTTGTAAAACATGCAGGAAAAAAAGGGACAAAGTTCAACTCTGGCAGATGACAAAGTGCAAGAAACTACAAGCTGAAGTGGTGACATGTGTGTTCTAGAGATGAGGTTTAAAATAACTTTGGCGTCGGTGATTAAACGTCCTCAAGCACTTGTTGAGACAGTATCGCTCTCCGTTATTTCATGACTTTCTTTCTCTCCAGTTGGAAAGTTTGTGTACGTCCTACATCTGTGTCAGAAAACAATGAACTGCACGATTTTATTCCCCCAACTGCTGTGGCAAGTTATTGCGGGTGTGCCCGAGTGCTAACATGGCAAAGCTCTGTGGAGTGTGTCTTCTTCAAATGCTGAGAGAGAGGAAGACAAGGACAGTGTGGAAGAACGAGCCAGAGACGGAGCAAATCAGACCAAAAAAAGAAAGAAAGAAAGGAAGAAAGAAAGAAAGAAAGAAAGCGAAAAGACGGATCATCCCTCGTGGTGTTGTGCTGTCCTGTGGTCTGCCTCTCTGTCAGGTTGCCCAGTAGAGACAGAGGAACGCCAGGCCAATTAATCAAAGTCAGATGTGGCTGGATGCCTGGAGTCACACATGATCTCTACGCTGCCCCTCCCTGAACAGCCCCCCCCCCCCTCTCTCTCTCACACACACACACACACACCTGTCACAAGCTATTATTTCACCTGCCTGTGTGTGGTTGTGTTTCAAAAACACCTTTGCATGCACACGGAGCAGAAAAAATCCTTCCACCAACCTTTTGTAACCTTCAACTTGACTAAAATAATCAGCACAATATTTGTGTTAGACATCTGGTTTCATGTAGAGCTGAAACGATTAATCTCTGAATCGATTACTAAATTAATCGGCAACTATTTTGACAATCGAATAATCGGTTTGAAGCTTTTTTCATGATTAACACAAGATTTCCGATTGTTTAAGCTTCTTAAATGGGAATATTTTCTTCATTTCTTTGCTCTTGATAACAAATAAATCATTAAAAGTCAATCATTTTGGTTTGTGGACAAAAACAAGACATTTGTGATCAACATGTTTTAAGGTTTTCTAATATTCTGGAGAAAAGAATCGACAGATTAGTTTTATGTACAGACTTTAAAGAACACAGCTGAAAGTGAAGTCGCCCCGGCAGGTGAGAGACGAGCCACCGTCTTTCCAATGGGATGTAAAACAGTGAGCGACGACCTCACATCGCACAGATCACCTCCCTCACTTTTTGCTTAAATCTGTTGAAGTGGCACATTTTGCTTGGAAGGGAGTGTAAGGAAGCGTAGCTTTACAGGCACCGTGACGTCTCCTGATGTCTCATCAGGGACAGTGCTTTCCTCTGCGTGTCTTTCATTTAGACTCTCATTTACACTCCCAGCAACCTTTTGTGGGATAACACACACACACACACACACACACACACACACACACAGCATGTGTTGATTCCTCTACGATGTATTCTTATCCACTGTTTCCACACACACAAAAAAAAAAACACACAATGCGACTGTCCTCGCGAGTACTTCCACCTGGGAAAGCCATGTGTCTCGTGCAATAAACAACATTCGACCTGACAGTGACAAGGACACACTAACAGCTTCCCCAAGCCGCCCGTGTTGTCGTAGTTACTGGGGGGAAATTGGAAGTACCAAATATAACCGGGTTCACTGAGACGGAGAGCAGCTTACAAATGTTGTCCAAAAAAGACGAGGAACTGTGTACTCATTAGATGCACAGTGTGAGATCGTCTTACAGTAAATGGAACCAAGCATTCACAGAAATGATGCCATTTTCTCCACTGTTTGTCCACCTGTTGCTGCCAGTTTGTCAGAATCTGTCCACGCTGACAAGTCATGTGCTTGCTGACCACAGCTCAGACTGTTTTGGCTTTATTCGGCTGCAGTGTGGTTCGCTGGCAGCTGTGGACATAAAGTTACCAGATACAGGTGACTGTAATTTGGATTTTAGGAGGAAAACATTATTGTCATTATATAAAGATACGGGTTAAACTTGACACGAGAGCAGAATTCTCCTGTAAATATAATTACATTAACCTCACAAACTCAGAGCAGTAAAAGCTCTGCACACCGCCCCATATGATCTCTGGCGGCCCCCTAAGGGGGGGCTTGGACCCCAGGTTGGGAACCATGGGTCTATGGTGTCTAGAGAGATCCCACAAACAGGCACTTCTCTGCTTTGTGTCCCTCTGTGCTCATATCTCCGACAGTTTCATCCATAGAGCGACCTTAATGCTCCACACTCTGCACCGGTGAGTCACACTATAGCCAGCTTGAGTTTTCTCTCTCTCTGATATATATCAGTATTCAACAAGCTTTTCTTTTTCCTTTTGTCATTGCACTTCCAAGGGGATCTGATTCATACAGAGAAAAGAGTGTGAACTATACATTTGTTTGTACTTGCAGGACTCCCAGGTTGTGACGGTGACGATTCACCGTAAAATCCTTTAACCTGTGTATCAATAACTCCTGTTGCAGTCAGCAGGAGGGGTGAGACGCTCGCGACTTTTACTGCGTCTTCCTTCCTTTTTTGCCCGACCAGACAGTGGCGCAGAACAATAGCCAGCGAATCTGACGGCGACCTGCTCTAGATAGAGTGGGGCCGTGCAAAACAGACAATGACCTTTAAAAGACAATATGCTAATAAATAGCCGTGGCGAGGGCCTCGGCACTCCACACAAAGGGACCTTGGGAAACCGGCAGAGTTTTAATCAGGTGCGGCTCTTTTAAAAAGAGCCCGTGGCCACATAATTGATCCCAAAAGGTAGGTCCCCGCACAGAACCTTGGGACGCCGCTCTGTTACTATAAAGAACTAATAGCGCTCTTTGTTTTTCTCCCTGGGAGGATGGGGGGGGGGGGGGGGAGGGAGAGATTTAAATCTACTGTATATTCTCGCGCTACAAAGGCCACAAATGGTAAGCATTTTAATGATGAAAATGTTTTGATGTTTTACACCTGCTGAATATGGAAGAGGGACGGGTGTGTGTTTTACCCCTCCAGTGACGATGCATAGGCAAACAGCCTGGACGAGATAAAAAGGGGCGAAGCGACGGAGGGAAGGGAAGAAAAGAAAAAAAAAAGTCACTGAATCAGTGTTATTACTGATTTGGTTGGAAGAATAGTGAGTGCGCATATATATATGTGTGTGTATTTGGGGTAACTTCACACCAAAAGTGCCCTCCGTGGCTAAATCTGCTGCTGCTGCAGCCGTTTTGCCTGAAGTTGTGAGAATAAGCCACTGTATTAAAATTCCATCAGCATTTCTGTCACCTATACAGCAGAATATGCACAAAATGCACATTCACACACACACACACACACACACACACACACAACATCTAAAGTGACTCTAATGCTAGGATACAATGTTGTTCCAGGGTTTAAAGGGGGAAAAGCAAGCGATCACCCCTTTACTACATTACACATCAAATGCACGCGCGCGCTGAGAAAGACGAACGAATTATCCCTAAAACAATTAATCTCCCTTTCTTATGAGTCCCTGCCATTGATTTAGCGATAAAGACAAGATGAATGGCTGCGGAGCCTGCCAGCTGTTTCAGTGGCTGCCAAAAAAACGCTGCTCCCGACCACAGTTAGTCAAAGCTTTTGTCAGCGACCGCGACGTAAACACTCGTGAACCCCTTGGCAGGGGAAAACACGTCTTAGCTAAACTGTGGTTTATACTGATTACAGACCTGCAGATGCTGCGGATTCTGCTGGAGGAAAAACATCACATGAGGAGGGATCCTCCGACTTGGAGTCTGTCAGGTGAAACCACGGCGATCTGCTCCTGGTTATAATGGCTCTGGTGTAAAGTGATCTTAAACACAGAGTTCCGAGGTCTGTTGTTTGTCACAGACGACTGCCGCGGTTCCTGTGCTAAGTTGAATGGATTTTGAGATTAAGCTCCAAACAAAGACGGTTCTCAATGTTCCTATTTTGATAGAGTCTGCTGTACTGGAAAGAGGACAAAACTTCCTTGTCCAACTTTTGTACAAGTTGAAAAAAAGAAAAAAAGACAATTTGTGGTTTTAAATGTCTGCCCTCTACATTACTGAGGGAGTGATCTCTGGAAAATGAATCAGGTAATTGCATTACACTCTCCAGTGGTTCACAGAGATCGTCTTTCCCAGCTGGGTAAACGCATCACACGTTGCACAAACATCAACTTAAATGTGAAATATTACACCGATCAGAGCGCGATACCCCAATTTCTTCCTCGCAAGTGCAGCATAAACAATGAGAAAAGAGCAAAAAATATTTTTTCGGTGGCGCTCTCTGAATAGAGAGGGTGAAGCCAGTGCTGGAGGATGGCCTCTAAACATAACTTTTCAATTTGGGGAAAGAAAAAAAAAAAAAAACAGTCAAATGAAATGACCTCCTCCCAAGAAAAGCAAAGACTAAAGACTCTAATCCCTCAAACATAAATAAGCGGCGTAACGCTCGAAAAAATACCTCATAGCGAATATTCTGCAGCGGGTTGACAACTAAATGTTCCCGTAATTGCCACAGGATTAATGGAAACTATACAACCTCTCTCCTAATTTTCGAATTACCGACGTTACCTTTAATTGTCGGATTGAAAATCTAAGGACAGAGCCGTTTCTTACGATGCCTCCGTTGCACTAACACAGCGCCTTGCCTCCAAACCATCCCATAAAATCCCATCGTTGCACTTAATTGTTCAATATGAAGCCAGAGCATCTGAGGTAATTCAAATGTCTTTCTCCGATGAATATGTGCAATTGTCCTCTTTCCCTATTCTAATTTAATGCCAGCTGGGGAAGGTGATTGGCTCTGTGTTGCCATTGCTGCCAACCGGGGTCAGCCTAACCATCAAGCGCTGTAATTGAGTAGTTAGTGGCAATTTTCTCCCCTAATTTCCATCTGCAAAATCCGGGCCTGGCATGGCAAATAGCACATTACACAGGCGCGATTGTGGCAAAGTGTAATAACATCGTTTCCACAGTTTGAAAACTTCCCCTGAACAAATGAGAATCAGTGCCGTACATGTCATTTCAAAAACTCCTTCCTTTCTTCCTTCCTTCCTTCTTCCCCCCCCCCCCCCGCACTCATCTTTGATCGTGCTCTCTCTCTCACACACACACACAAACATGTAAGGAAATATACACTGTGGGGTTGAGACGTCCCATTAACATATAGATAATTAGCTGCTCCAACCGTAGCCCTCCCTTCAACGCCCTAATCCCCTGACAAAGCCTTTGACTAGCACTATCACAAACACCATGTTGACGCTGTCGCGGCTCTTAAGAGGCCATCCTGTTTGGCTTATTCACCATGACACACTTCTATCAGGGGGAAGATGAAAGAGGTGATGATTTATGAGGGTGTAATCCATAACCAATGCCATTTCCTTGTGTATTTTTTCTGCGAGGGAAAAGGCCAGGGTGGAGTTGTAAACTAATGGACCGGCAGGTTTGAACACTGTGACTTGATAACTTTGGCTGGGAGATTTATGAAGATCGTAAAAAGCAGCCACGTCAGGGACAAAGAAGAGGGGGAATATGATTGGGACTACTAATGGCCGAGGTTATCGCACACCGCTTTCGTTCCCAATAAAACCGCGTGGGCTTTAATGTTTCCTTCAAACTTGTTACGGAGCGATTTTGACTTAAAGAACGCGATTAGGACGATGTTATTTGGAGTCATACATTTAGCGCTGTCTCGTGGCAAGACTTCCCCAACATAAATTTGGTTTTATAACTCCCCGCGTTTCCCTGCGCTCTTCCCTTCCCTCTCTTCCTCAACATCGAGTAATTACTTGGACGCACTACATCAAAAGCAAAGTAATAATAGTTGTAATCGAGTCTATTCACACAAGTCATTCTCATAAACTCCCGGGTTTAATGGGCATTTCATTCATTATTGATCACGCGCTGATGATGTGGTAATGACAACAGCACTGTACCCCTCCCACCTTCCTCTTCCCTTTTTCCTTAAACGTAGACCTTGTGATTCAGGGTTTTCATTACAGGCAACACACCAGGCCTTTGGATTACGGAGGGCAAACAAAAGATAATTAACATGAGGAGCAACGCGGGACAGTCACCCCATCACCGTCAGCGCCCCCACGTCCCCCCCGCCCCAGTTTAACAGCGTCTATTCACAAACTGATATCAAGGTTCACTACGTTCAAAGCTCTTTCCACATGGTGCAGAGCTCCCTTTCAGTCAAACAGCATAATTAATAATAATAATAATAATAATAATACATCATATTTATATAGCGCTTTTCTGGACACTCAAAGACGCTGATAATTATTGAGGACTTAACTTTTTCAGTTGTATCACTCCATCTCTTTCTATTTCCATGAGGGGGAAAAACAAATACACACCATAGACTGTGAAACCACATAAGTCACATATAAACTATTGGACAGTACTAGCTGTCAATCACACTGGAATCGGCTGATATATGTTGTGCTTTATTATCTGTTTTCCTCGACATTGGAACATAAATGTATAAACTGCTGAAACGAATGACTGAGACAGTAAACTCCGACGTTTTCACCAATATCCATTCAAACTGAGTTCTTTGTGCAACCTGTGGAGTCGCCCCCTGGTGGCTAACTGCTACTTCTTTGCTACCTCAGAGGTTTCACATTTAAAACCAGAGTAGCCGACACAAGATGGATGCAGGATGTCAAAGGCGTGGTTGTTTCTCTCATACTAACGTTAACGTCAGTGTTATTTCTCATTGTTTACGCGATGACAACATTTGTGAACGTGCTCTTCAGTTCCTCGTATTTAACTCTTCTCTCACAAACTTCCACAGCACAGTACCAATGCAATCATTTATTGATTTACACTGTCAGGCGGGCTTGACTGCATGTTATCAGACAGACATATGATGTCCACTCCATCCATCCATCCATCCATGGACAAGCCGCTTTGTCCATCAACCTGTCTCCCTGTCTCCTCACCTAACTCTACTACCCTCCTGCCACAACCAAAGACAACAGCAGCCTGCGACGGCATCGGAGTGAAAGCCAAGGATTTTTATTAAGGAGTGGGGACAGCATTCATTTTTTAAAACCTCCTCAATAAAATATCATACGGTCGCTCCACATTTCTCAGAATTATAATGACATGAATATTTAAATTTAAATGCATTCCGAGCACGCCGGTTTTCTCTTCTTCATGATGGCATCAGATCTCATTTTCTACTTAAGCTCCTCCATCATGTTTATGCATATCCACATGCATGATACATATCTTTTTTTCCCTTTTTTTTTTAAAGCTTCTTAATGCAGGCCTGATAATTTTTGCTTGACTTTAATGGGGAATGACTCCTCATTGGCAGGCTTTTCTCTTTAAGACAAAAATAAAGGGGAAAAAAAAAAAAATACATGATCAAATGTCCCTTTCATGTGGAACAGAGGCTGTTTTTGAAACTTCTTCCTCCCGCTGTCCCTCTGTTGCTGTGTCTGTGAGTAAATAGATCAAAAAAGAAGGCACAAAATTCATATTCTCGTTCTGAAACATTCTGTAATTGGACACATTTAATTGATATCCCTCAAGCCCATAATTATAGTGTGTGTGTGTGTGTGGGGGGGGGGGGGGGGGGAGGAAGGAGCGGGGCACAGGCACAGACAAAAATAAGAATATGGAAATATGTCAAAATTGAAGAGAAATAAAGTAGAGAAAGCAGTAGTGCAAGTATTGATGGATAATTTTGGTGTATATCATTATGTTTTATAATGGAGTCCTGTAATGGAGTGAGTTTTGTTGTGCTCTCTGATCTCGCCGCTTCCTATCACTTCCTCTCTTGATGGAGCGAACGGTGCAGCGAGAAGACTCCGTCTACCGCTGCACGTCTTTTTTTCTTTCTTTTTTTTTTTTGACGCGCCGCAGACGACTCGGTTGGACTCCAAGAGACGGTTAATTGAAGGAGACGTTAAAAACTCACTGCTGTCAATCTGCATCTCTGGTTTCTATGAATAGAAACCATCTCCAAGACGATGAGCTCTGCAGAGCCAAAATGGACGCCGGTATTTTACGGCATGAGCGTTTCCTGTGAACCGTCACTTTTAACGAACCCACGTTAATACGTAGCAATGAAAGTGGCGCGTGAGCGGTGTGGCTGGACACATTCTGGTCAATGGAAAGGTTGAGGAATAAGGAAAAAAAGCAAGGTGTACAGAGCACCTAAAAATAATTCGTCAACCTGCCCGGCAACCTGTTGAGCAAACAGGCTCCGAGTCACAGGAGATCATTTTACCGTTCAGCTGTCAATGTGGCTCAATCTCACTCAAGTGCCACGGTTCTGCCACTTGGGTGAGATTGGAGGGAGAGATGACGAGAGGAGGTGAGGCTAAAATTAAAAGCTACAGCACCAAAGTTTTTTTTCAGCCATCAGAGCTGTCACGCGTGTGCAACAGCCATAATCACTGTGGAGAAATTTTGAGAGGGAAGAATTGACACTCTTTTTTTTCCCCCAAATCCTCTGCAGGTGCCACGGCACCGGGGGCTTCTATAGGCAGCTGAGCGCGATGACAAGGGGCTAAAGCACTGAGCAGGACCAAAGAGACAAGACCAATTTCAATGCTCTTGATCCCGTGACCCCCAGAGCCCAGAGAGAGTCTCTCAGGGAGTCCCGACCAAGTGCGCCAAGGCCATGCGACTTTGAAGTCGGTTGCCGGGAGGTTGGCAGTGTCGATCAGCTGAGGACTGGGGGGAAAAAAACACAGCTTTAAGTGTGCGTGTGTGCGTGTGTGTGTGTGTGTGTGTGTGTGTGTGCCCCCTGGTGTGTATTTGTGTCTGTGGAGAGAAGTGGGAGGGTTCGAGGTAAATGACAGTAACGTGGTAACATCCTTGGACCAAACGGGAGACAGAGGCAATGGGGCACTTGGCATTTCCTTGCGCTGACAAGGCCGGCTTGTTTGTTGGTGCCTAATGAGCTCTCGGACTCCATTAATGAGAAGGACTGAATCCATTATCATCATCGTTTCAAAAGGAAGCGCCGGCTCTAAACAGCTCTTCACATCAGCGAGACTTACCCTCGTTGCACCATTTGATCAGCGGAGACGGCGGGGGTTATGACAGACGCACACATCCGCACACACACACACACCCACCTCTCCTTGTTAACACTACACAACCTTTACACAGCCTTCATGTGAACGCGTGCATGATGCACATAAATTACGCGTAGGTAAGAAAGAGCACATGAGAGGCGACGGTAAGTCTTCCTCACAGGCGGAAACGTTCATGATGACCATTTATCCATTCATTGTTACTTCAGCGGGGAAATAAGTGACAGCCGATGAGCGGAGGAGGAAAAGAGGAACTTTAAAGCTCTAATGCGTACTCTCAGCTGGATGACATGCTCAATAAGGGACAGTTGTGTTGGGGGGGGGGGGGGGGGGGGGGGGGGTTACAGCAAACAGGGCACCCTCCAGGAACATGAGGAGGAGAGAGAAAAAAAAAATAAGGTCATGATTCATAAATAAACACAGAGTACATAGTGATATAATGGCATGCCAGTAAAGAGGGACAGATTCCATTTCCATCGCCTTCACCACCTTTTCCCAGCGACATCAAAGGACCAATTAAGGTCCCAGTGAAGCTGGCCGTCAAGGCTGCAGTGGAGGTCCTGTCAGCGTTAGCCTGCCCTCAGTGCTGCTGTCTCTGTCTCAACTTCACACTGTTGACACCAGTGACAAGGACCCCTAACTGAACCTGCCCGCACGCCTGCCTGTCTACCTCACTTCTGGTTCCAGTTAGAGATGTATGCACTTCTCTCTTTGCAGCGCTCTCTCGGGTGTCTCGCGATCTGCAACTCGTTCCCTTATCCTCCCGTTTCTGTTCCCCTTTTCTTTTTTAAAAGCTATTAATTTGGCAGTTGCACAGCGCCACCCCTCTGCGGAACAATACAAGGGCCTGGGAAAATCGCTTTCTCAGAACGGAGCATCCGCGCAACAAGAAGAACCAAACTCTCTCCCTCCTTCCGCGCTCCCTCTCTCTCCCTTAGTTTGATAACTTCTTTGTTGCACCATTCACCCGCCCATGTCCTCCTCATGTATCTTTGGAATTACTGAAATGTTAACGTGCCTTTGCTGCCTTTGATATTTAAGACAAAAGGGTACAGATGTGCGGGGCTGCACGCACACAGACACAGGGCCAACTGGAAATGGGGAAAGGAGCTTTAATCTCATTCTTTGTCATGCTCCAAAGAGTTCCTCCTCCCTGTGTATTTTTCGGAATCTCTTTGGTTCATCCTTCGCCTACCTCTCTGCCCTTTTCCGCTCAAAATTCCTGCATTTATAATGGCGTGGCGCACTGCAGCACAGTGGGGTGGGCAACAATTAATGGGGTGGCTGTTTCTCAAACCACTGCTCACACGTTGCGGCTGCCACGAGCGAATGCATCTCGTTCGGAAACAAAATGCATACAAAAAAAAAAGAAAAGAAAAGAAAAAGGTGTGCGAGGTGTTACAGTTCCGCGACAGTAGAACGGACACGAAGGACTTGAAGTGTGAGGACGGAATGAATGATTTCGGACGGAAATTGTGTTTCTTAAATCGATATTAATTCAATATATGTTTTTGTTGAAGGCACAACTAAACAACTTGGTGTGTCATACCAATCTGCCGGCCCGATACACTGTATTATCAGGTGTATCAGCCATTGTATTATTGCCTGGCACAGTTCCACCCAGAGGACAACAATGATACCATGGCACAAAGGCAGCAGCTATGCTAGTCTCTCTCTCCGTGCATTCCTATCTACTCAGTGATTCACTCACACACACCCCCCCCCACCCTCTCTCTTTGGTATCTTTCTAGTGCAGTGGCCTCCGTTTACCACCATAACCCAAATTAGCTGGGCAGGCGTTATCCTCTCCATCGCTCTGTGCCGCTAGGAGGGGCGGGTGGGGTGGGGTGGGGTGGTGGGGGGTTGGAGTGTGGCAGAGCTTCCTTTCTGCCTCTGTGACAGCGCTATCTGACAGCATTTTACATCTCCCCTGCTCTCTCCTCACTACACTCCACTGTCAGACAAAGAAATTAATACCCCCAGTGACTGTGTTTTAATTAAGCAATTTCATGCAAATTACACATTTTAGATTGTCAAATAATATACTGCGCAAAATTGTAGGCAGGCTGATCTGATATGCATGGAGTGTTATTCTTCCAGGCACTGTGCATACATGGAAATGAACAAAAATGCTAATTTCTAATCTATTATGCAAACAGTGGAGATACTTACATAGATTTGCACGCCTTTCTCAGATAAATACAGCTCTTGAATTCTATGTATAAAATGACTGAAATTTCTTAAGCAGCCGTTGCCATTGTTATTTATCTTATTTAGTCTTTATTTCAATCATATCTCTTTTTTTTTTTTACTTTCCAAGCATTGCCCCGTGTATTTAATGTTGCTTATTCCTCTAAGCTGGGGCTGTATGCGTCAGGATGACATAAATAAACAAAATATGAGACAAAGTTCATCATTAAACACCGTTTCAAGATCTCATTGGCAGTGAATAATTACAAGACGACTGTCTGACAATCAAAGAACATCTTGACACAGAAGGAAATAAATCCCATTTGAATATTCTCTTTCCTAATACAAGTCTAATGAAACATAGAGCCCTAACTAATATTAGTAATCCGCACTACTCTCCATCCTCCCCATTGATACAGTGGACCCGTTTGAATTCATTATAATCCACAAGCCTTTTAGTACACTAGACTCAGTAATGATGACAAAATGAATATAACATTATACTTTTACACTATTACAGCCGACTTGATTTAATCTGAGGTTGCTGCTGTATGAGAGTCCTCAGAAATGCCCCTCTTGAAAACCGCGGGTGTCAAAAGTCAGCGCGTGCAGGTAGCGAGGCAAAAAAAAAAAAGCAATCCTTATTAACTGAAAGCTCGAGGAGGGGTCTTGCTGTTTCTTTGTGATTCAGATCCATTTAATCAAAGGTTTGTTTCTATATGCTGCCACTTAATCGCGTATATTACTACGTACAAAGAAACAGCAAAGAATTGCAGTCCATCCAGTGCCCCCTTTCATTCTCTTCTAAAGAGAACAAATAGCAGGGATAAGAGCCGGAGAAGGCAAGGCTAATGGTAGGGTATGCCAGAGTTGTTGACGTGCTTTCTGCATATTCAATGGTTGCAGAAGACTTTTCTTTTTTTCCTTTTTTTTTATTATTATGCTGTAGTACAATAAAATCTGGATGAACAATAGGTAGACATGTTCACCGTGCACTCTAAAACATTGTGGGGGCAATTACAGGCGCTCTGAATATTCCTGCTCGACATGACGCTGCTCACAGGTCCCTTGACTGTGCACACCTGCTGTGAGGCCCTTTTGATATTATGCCGCTCATCTCACTGAAGTCAACCCACTTCCCGGCCACCGGAAGATTGTGGTCACAAAACAGTTTCTTGAACTCCTGCAGGCTTCACCTCAGACACAGTATGGCAGCTGAAGGGCTGAGGGGGGATGTGTGGTGGTGGCGGAGATGACAGAGCTGCAACTGACGATTATTTTCGTAAGCGATTAATCGTTTGGTCTTGTTTTGTCCTTAAACTAAAATGATTAACTTTTAATGATTTCTTTGTTATCCGGAGCAAAAAAATGAAGAAAATACACTTAAACCATCGGAAATCTTGTTTTAATCATGAAAAAAGCTTTGAACCGATTATCAAAATAGTTGTCGATTAATTTAATAATCAATTAATTGTTTCAGCTCTATAAGCAATGATGAAGAAACAGCTAAATATACTGACAAATACGTGCAAACGACACTTTTTACACTGTTTTTCGCTTTGTGATTTCATGTGCATTTATTAGACGACGACTCTTAGCATTAAAGGCAACTGCGGTGGCCTTTTCCTCATGAGAGAGGACGCCATTCTTCTTCGTTTGCACAGTAAGCTTTCGCATCAAGACACCAAAAAAATTACACTGTGGCTGGTTTGAGAGTTTGGGCTGCAGTAGGGAACATGTAGGCCCTTGTGTAAAGTACTCCGAACAGCATACACATTTTTATTTTAAAGAAATAATCCACACATATATATAGAGTATATATATACATATACACATTATGCCAATAAACCCTCCTACATACATGTTGTACACTGGACCTTGGTCAGGAATACTGATGTTTTCTCAGTCAATTAACAAGAATATGTCTATGTCCACGTTGTAATTATTGTCTGTTATTATTATTTTTTGTTTGTGTGCTTTTATTAGGCCTGCACAGATGTTCTGCGCTTCCTAGCCACAGAGATGTTGTCACTGTCCCTGTCAACTAAACCAATAAATATGATTCCACACTACGTTGCTCATACTTTTCATCCACTATCTCTCCCTTTTAAAAACATGCCACACTGAGGCGCTCTCCTCCCATTCCCTACAAACTAAACAGTAATTTAACACTTTATTTCATTCCTTAAAAGAGAAAACGGGAATGAAAAGGAGCAGAAAGAAGAATCGTCTTATATTATCTGTCCCTTCATCACCTGTGTGACTCCTGGGTGAACCTACGGAACGACTCAAGGCCAGAGAGGCAGCGGGAACGCCGCGTCCCGTGCATGTAAACAGAGACTCTGGTCACAGTCAGCCAGCGTGACGTGGATGAGAGGCAGGAGCTGGCAGGAACCACCAGCTGCACACTTCTAAACTCTTTGCCGAGTATTAGACAGTGATTATGAGATCCGCTGTGCCATCTGATTACCGCATGGCAACAGTCTTTATTGATCCCAGGTGGGCAGAGGGTAAATGCGAGTCAAACGTGAGGCACTCGCGAGGCCAGAGAGCGAGAGAGTGAGATAGTTGAAATTCAAGACAACATGGCACTGACAACAACTTGGCAAAAGAGGTGGAAATGACGTAATAGCATAAACAAAGGGTAATGGAGGGCTGGTAGGCATCACGAAGCTCCCCCATGACATTATATCCCTGTAGTGTAATTACTGCAATGATATTTCGCAGATAAGGTGCTACGCAAGAGTTGTCTCATTCAAATGCCAAAAAATAAAGGTTTTTAAAATGGCGTCAGAAAGCGCCGAGTAATGAGCTATGCTGATCTGAGTACAACGTTACTCAGAAGGTCAGTTGTCACGCAGGTTGCCGGACAGAAAAGCCCCGCTGTCGTCGTTCGAATGCGAGAAGGGGAGTGAGGAAAGAAATCATCTTTAGTCACAGGACAGCCTGCGACCGATCGTCGCTCAAATGTGTCGGAAGGGCAGAAAACTGGAAATCGTTCTAGTGTTTCCTCTGACTGTTCATCACCTCTCCTCTTATTGGAAATTATGAAGCGAGCAGAGGACAACAGCAGGCCCTGGTGTTGTGCTTGCTCATTAAGTCTGCCCAGAGGTAAGCCAATTGATCTGCAATTCATTCTCACAAGCGTTAAATCGATGCAGGGAGACATGAAAAGCCCCAGGTTTTTTCACGGCTTCAGTCAAAAGATTCCTGAAACGCTTTGTAACGGCAGATAATGGTAATCTGCCTTGTTTGTGACTCAGTACTGAGCAATCAATATGGTAAAAAGGAAGTGGATTTGAATAAAAACAATGGAGATTTTTTTTCCTCTTCTCCTCCTCCGCGGGCCTGTGTTGTCTATACTGACAGATAGATTTGCGATCATTATATACACACGCGGTGCATTCTCGCTGCTTTTATGGGGCACAGTAAAACCTAAAATCAACCCACTTCAAGATGAATGATAGCGCTTAGAAACCATATCCACTTAAATACACCGCTAAACTAAGCCGCTAATTATAGCAATTTCTTCGGAGACTTCCAGCACATTTGCAAATGCACAAACAACGGCATTTCATTGCTCTAAGTACAGTATGTGACACCTGAGCGATCCATTACGGCTCGTTCGTTATTGATTGACAAAGCAGCAACATAAAGTAATTATAATTGATTCCAGATGAGGCTGAGCCTGCCATACACAGATCCTCCTCCTTTCTCTCTCTCTCTCTCCATCTCACTTACTGCTTGGAATCTGAATAGGGAGCTCGGGTAATTAGGTCACGCTGTTAAATTTTTAATGATCTCTGAAATCATATTCATGCTCACAGTGTGTCAGGTACACGTACAGCCAGCCTGGAGTGATACATCACCATTCTATGACATGAACAGAAGGCCTGAGCCATTTAATTGTGTGACCTTTCCGACCGAGCATCGGGAGAGGGAGGTATTTGGTGGGAAAATGAGTGATTGGGTATTGGTGAGATGTACAATGCACAAGCTTGTCATAATAAAACAGACATTTGTGTGACAGTGTGCGTGCGCGCGTGTGTGTGTGTGTGTGTGTGGATGCTGAGGTGTTTGCAAAGGAGGAGAGTGTGCGCGAGCAAAGGTAGTTTGATCACGGCTTTGCGCGCTGCATTTTTATGAAGGTGACGGCTCAGTGGCGGTCAAGGTTGAGGCCAAAGGGTGTAAAGGTCAGACACGGAGACAAAGGCTGGGAACATGGCTGGCAGCTATCCCATAATTTGTAATGACAGATGATCATCTCCTTTTTCATGGAACAGAAGCAGGAGGGGGGGGGGGAGGAGGGGATGCCACTGTACTTCTTTGTGGCGGCTTTGAAAAGTACATTCGCACAATACTTTACTGAATGGTATGTGGTCAATGCCGCTAGTATTTATTAATTTTACTCTATCTACACTGTACCACATTTCATTTAAATGCTATTGTCTATTTTACATTTAAAATGTGCATTTAAAAAAAGAGCACCCTATGGATTAGGGGTTAAAAGACCAACAATGACTGCTACAATGTTCCTCCCTCATTTCTGTCATCTCCATGATCACCACCTAAAAATGGAATAAAAACCCTCTTTGAAGCATTGAACCAGGGCTTCAAACTTGGATTATGAGACATTACCAACAACCAGTGACCACAAATGTCCAGGTGGCAAATATCTATCACATCCGAAGAGACAGTTTACCCTCAACTTGTATCCATCCATTCATCTGGTGCCAATCCCAGCTGATATAGGGCAAGAGGCGGGGTACAACCTGGACAAGTCACCAGTCCATCACAGGGCCACCTGACACTGGACGTGACAAATAAACCTGTCTGTCTGTCTGTCTGTCTGTCTGTCTGTCTGTCTGTCTGTCTGTCTGTCTGTCTGTCTATCTGTCTATCTACAGTAAATTAAAACTGCCTCCTAATCTTCAACAACAACAATAAACTTCTATAGTCACTAGAGATGAACGACCTATTCACCTATTGTGGTTTGATTTGCAATCATTTAAAGTCAAACGATGTGACGAAGCATTACCACCGGTGATCCCATCAAAAAAATGAACTACTGGATATAATAATGTAACGATGACAACTTAAAGATAAGAAGTTCAAGTTCTGAAACCACAGATACAGTATGAGTCAGATATAGTGTACAAAGTTTGTCCCTGATTGCCTAAATTGTGATTTCGATGCACTTTGACATGCATTGGAGTTGACTCTTTTCCTGAATATGACTTAATAAGAGAGATAGTCCACTTCTTTTCATCTTATGCAGACAAGATGGACACGTCTGCATAATAAAGGCATTCTAAGTGTGTAGATTGTTGACTATACCAAGACAAGATAATACAAAACGTACGATCCATAGGTTGTGCACACGTGATGAATACACGGTCCTGGGCTCTGTCGATTTCTCCCCAAGGCACTGCGAGGTTTAGTCAAAGCAGCTGGTAGAAACATTGCCCGTATTACCATTATAAGACTACTTGAAACAACATTTAGAAGACACGGTGAGCACACACGAGCTGCGAGGCAGTACCGTGTTCACCTCACACATGTAAAATCCTTCATTAGTGAGTGATTGTCTCATCCGGTGCCAGCATCTGACAGTAACGTCGGCTTGATCCCCTATAATTACCCTTCCCATGGAAATGATTGCATCTTGAGTTTCCAAACTGACAACTCTATTTGGACACAAGTAATCCGCTTTCTTGGCTGCGGCTGATACCTGAGCATAATCTGCCCAGTCGAGCGGCAAGGAATGGCAGCGCGCTCTCGTGCAGCCGCGGTTACGAAACACAAACGATGAAGCTTCGCCCCCGTGTTGCACACTGCTAAATTAGCCCATGCTGGGATTGTGGGTTTTGAAGGATGTATTTTTTTTTTTTTCATTTTCCTCATCATTGTAAAGACATGGCTGGATGGAAATGGAGATGTAAATGGGGATGGGCTGTAGGGGTGTGATGTGATCCGCAGATTAGCTTGTTCCAGTATGGTGCAATCCAGAGATCAGATTAAGCCGTATCGTATTCATACACTAAAAAAAAAGAAAAATGGCGAGTATGAACTGACTTGTTAGGATGCTGTAAAGATTATCTAAATCCATGCATCCATTTGTATATACTTTATGTATTTAGTGTGTTATTTGGTCAAGAATCGAAATGTTCTAAAGCCACTGATTTGAAAGATATTGTGCGATGGTTCTGGACCAAAATAACCATGTGCAAAATAAAATGGCTTATTTACAAAAAACCCAGCTTGTGTTTGCTCTAAATAACATATTATTGTCATTTATTATCATTTGCAGTGTAGATTATGAAATGAGTTTGTGATGGTTACACTACTAACTCATCTTCTACGAAGCCTTTCACATAAAATGAATTTTTTTTTCACGTGTGAGGTTTTTGTTGACCTGCGGCGTCCTTCGTTCAGTGTGTGTCAGTGCATCAGAGCCTCTCGTCTATTCATAGCAACAATTTGACATGAATGGCAACATGCCTTCACACGTGCAAAGGTGTTCAAGCTGAACCAAACTGTGAGAATGAATTGTGGACGTGATTTGTCTGTGGAAAAAAAAAAAGACAGAGAGAGGGAAAACCAACAGAGTCTGGCAAAGAACAAATTAATAGAAATGGCACCTTAAAACAGACTTAACAACTTGGTGCTTTCCATTCATTAGTGTGTCCTGCCATTAATACATCATTGTGTGAGGCATGAAGGACAGGCAGTGATGGGATTACACCCCCTTCTAATAGCCCGTTGCTGAAATTAAAATTCACAGGGAGACGATGCATTGGGGAAAAGTGAACAGAGACAGTTGTGTTATGGAGTTGAGGAGGAAAAAAAAAAAAAAGAAGAAGAGTGGAGCATGTTGAGGCGGGGGATAAATAATGGAGAGAGGATAAAATGACTCTCATAAATAGAGCTGGAAGTCTAGAAGGCCCATTAATGTGATGCAGCCAACATGACAAGGCAATGATGCCGGGTAAATACTTGCTGTTTATTCATTTAAATGCGGCTAAGATGGCTGAAATAATCATGATGCACAAGTGCTGCCACAGCAGAAGATTAAGGGGCCGAATAACATGCAATTACATTAAAAAACTATTTTGTTGGGCTCGCGCTGGAGAGAGGGAAATATCGCTCGACACAGACAGTTGTGGCTGTGGCAGGCAGGAGCGCAACTGATTTCATTTGCATCTACGCATTCCTCGAAATCATGAGAGACTAATGCGATCAGCTTTTCGCAGCCTGTTTATGTATTTATGTATTTATCTATTTACATTACCAAGGGAGCGCTGGTGAATGTGTGGTTGTCATGTTTGTAGAATCCCTATTTGCTAATAAGGCTAAGCCTCTTCTTATTAGCCTGGAGCCACGGAGCTAAGCTCTCGCAGTCTCTGGTTGAATATGTGGCATGAAAAGAAGAAGAAGAAAAAAAATCAATTGACTAATAAAAGAGGATGTCACAGTGTCAATATCTGCTTTTTATTGGTGGAAGAAGGGGATCTTATTGTGTGCCTTTCCCTCAAATCAGGTTTCGTGAGGTCAAAGGTGGAAGAGAAAAAGTTTGATTTGGGTTCAGTTTCTTTTCAGATCACATATTCAGAAAGACACAATAACACTTTTTAACTCCAGTCTCTCAAAGGGGATGAGTCCTCCCCCCCAAACAGGCCAGGATTGGAAAACACACAGAAAGGATCTTTTCCCATATTCAGTTGTGGCTCTCACTCTCTTTGTGTGTGTTGAACAGAGAGAGAGAGACACACAGACACACACACACACACACACACACAGGCCACTTTCTGCAGAGAGTTATATGTTGTAACTTTTTTCATCTGATGTCTCAGGGCATCTGAGGTCACTAATAAAAATGTGTTTATGCAGAAAGTGTGAGTATCTTTGACTTCTTCCCTCTCCTCTCTCGCTCCCGCCATTCTTGCTGTATTTAATTATTTACATTTTTGGGGAGGGGGGAAAAAAAAGGAGAAATAAGTAGTCGCGCTTTTGGACATTCCTGATGCTATGCTGCACTTTCCCTCTGAAACATCATGCATATTTAAAGTTAATAAAGCATATTCCTTACCTTTTATCCAGGGCTTCTTTTTTTTTTTTAATGCAAGGCATAAAGAGAGAAAGTATATGTGTGTGCATGCACGTGTGTCCAGTCAGTTATCTGCTCTCCTCAGCCTCAGCCGCAACTCTCAGAAATACAAATTAACTCCATCACGTCACAAATTAGAGACAGTTTGAATGACACCTCCACATCACTTAACCTGACACTGCACGTGACCAACATGTAATCCTACAAATACAGGCACAACCGCTTCTTTTTCGTGCCTTAATTCCTCGGTGAAATACAATCACAGCCAAAGTGTCAAGGGTCCATTGGAAAAGTAACATTTGTTCTGAGTCAGGTGGAAAAGAAAATCATGAATAAATGAAGCAGTGGTGCAGCTGTGCCGTGGGGCAGTTTTTATGATTAACATCAGGATGGTGCAGTAAATGATAACTATATGCTTATGAGAAGGTGCAAGTGCAATATGTGTGCCGTTCTGTTAGGTCTCATTCTTGTTTATGAAAGATTAAACACTATAGTGTGCGGATGTGATGTACATGGAAAGCTGAATCAATGACTCGATTACTTTTTAAATATCAGGGAATTATACCTGGCAGACATTTAAAAAAAAAAAATGGATTGTTATGTGTTTTATTACAATAAAAAATAAGTTTTTAAACTAAGTCTGACATTCTCAGCCAGAGAGCCAGTTAAGTGTTCAGCTGCATTTTTACTTTTTTAAACTCTTGAATATTAAATTCCAGTATCAGTCCATGACTGGTCTGGTCATACTTAGGTGTGAGTGTGTGTGTGTGTGTGTGTGCGTAAATGGGAAAGGTGGTGTTTTCTGCTGTGAACAAAAGGCGGCTGGATGGAGGATTTGGAAGGAAGTCTTGACTCGGGCTCGTCATAAATCACTGGCCTTGCTGCTGGATTCTGACAAGCCCGTATAGCTTTATCTGCCGCGGTTCACTCTTACACCTGCATGCCTCTTTTCTGGGGTTTATGCATATCCAGTGGATATTCCATCTCCTCTCAACTCTCCTACCTCTTCCTCTCTCCATCACTTCACTCCTCTTTACTCCTTTCCCACCTCTCCTGTTGTCTTTACGTTCTCTATGTGTGTAACCATTCCTCTATCTTCTCCTGCCCTGATCCTACCTCCCTCTGATTCCCTTCTAGCAGGCTTGGTCTTCCGAAGGCCTGACCAAGCCTAGAACCTCCCTAACACCCTCTTTTTCCTCCACTGTAGGCTTAATTGATTCTGTTGGGGCAAGAAAAGGGAAAAGACATATACCTTATCACTTATTTACGCTGCCCTTTGATATGTATGATATTTAAGAAGGGTTAATATGTATAGGGTTAATTCTTAAGGGGGCGAGCGGCGTGAAATTTTCATGAAGCACTGACCAATAAAATGAGATCAAATCAAAGTTGGAAGTTTGGGAGGAGGCATCTCTGCGGAGTGTTCCTGTGTGTTCACTTATCAAAAACCCAATCAAAGAATGAAATCACCTTTTCAAGGGGATTTATTTTTTGCCATAAAACCTCAAATAAACTTTCCACGTCCACCTGGGAGCAATATTGTTTTTATATATGAAAGAGAATAAAAAGTGAAGCAGATGGGAATGACGATAAGATTTACAGTCGTGGCAATTCTACAGCCAAAAATGGCCATAGGTTTACATATATACATGTGCCATTTACCTTCTGGCGCATGTGAAGGTACTATATGTGTGCAAACGCCCACGCGCACATATGTATGGTCCGTGGGTCCTGACAGAAGGAGAGGAGACCACGCTCAGAGGCTGGTGCGTGGAGGCTTGTGGGGCTGCGGTCCCAGCATATTCATAAATCAGGCCTTTCAGGGAGCTGTCAGAGGCTCCATAATGAGGGTCATTACTCAGGCAGGGTGTCAAAGCTACTATCACAGGGACCCGTCCCTGGAAATCACACTCACTCTGCTCCTTGTTAAATAAACAGTGCAGTATACAAAATGGCAAACAAGCTGAGGGTCAATCTGATGCAGTGCGGGGCCAGGCAGGCCTCCAGAGTAATTTACCCTCGGGGAATACCTCTCGGCTGGGGAGATGGATTAGAGAAGGCCCTCGAAAAAGATTAATGGAAATAAAACCCCAAAAAAGAGGAACGGAGGAAAGGAAGAAGGGCAGAAAATAAAGGAGGCATGGCGAGGTGAGGAATGTGAAGACAACGATGCGCTGACAAAAATGGCTAAAAGTGCTAAGAGGAAATTCTTTTGACAGCATCAGGAAAACAGAAGATCACACTGCAGATCCCTCGCTTTCTGTTACACTAAGCAGAGTGTAAGTCAACCGTAAACCAAAATCCAATATTGCCAAAGCCTGTTTGTGCTTACACAAGGAAGTGGCACCCATCGTTGGGTCTGAGCTCATCCCGGCTGGATGTAATGGCCTAGTAATAACAGAGTGCGAATCTCTGTTATCAAATATTCATCCTTTTATTGCCTTGCTAATATCTAACACGCGGCTTTATTAATTTGGGGTGGTGGAGGTGGCGTGGCTCGTGGGTAATGGCAGATCGGAGGGTGCAGATGAAGGCGACAGACATCGGGATTGTCTCCATCGTGAGAAAGTGGAAGACGACTGCTTCTGTGTCTTTTAAATATTCACATTTTGCGTCTTGTGTCACGTCGGCACGTACCTTTATGCACGCGGGTGGCCATTATGCAGTAATTTTACTCGTGTCAAAACACACTCATCTCTCCACACCAGTAAAAGAGCAATGAGCAGCTAATATTTATATCTTTAATCTTGGTCGCAATATACTGTACCGTATCTCTTCTGTGTTAGAGGGCACGCCCTATACACTGATCAGTATGCTGTGCCAAACCCAAGTGTGCATTATTTGAACCCGGTTTCATCTAAAATAATCATTTAGACTTAAAAAAACTCCTTTAATCTCTTTCAATAAAGCTGATGTAAATTATCAATGACGCTTAATATTCCGGTCACTTCCTTGTTTTGTGCAAACCGTCGCATGGGGGTCTGTTCAAGGACAAACTATTAAATACTTCCTACAGTAGCGAGGATGTGCCCTCTCCTCTGTTCTCCCCGCTAACCAAACAGCTAGAAGTAAGTGCTGCTGCTTTTCTTTTTCTTTTTTTTCTTTTTTTTTTTAAACCATCCACTGATTTTCAGCTCACCTACCTGAAGGCAAAAAGATTAATCTTTTACATCTGTGAGTTTTAGACAGGCACTCATGCTGTGCGAGACACTGCTAGAGCAGCCAGCCCTTACGCAATGCCAATTAATGATTTTGTCATTTCAGTGACGGGGGGTGGGGGGTGGTGGCGCGGGGGTTTGCTGCTGTGAGTTTGTCAGTACTTTTAAGGCACAACTGCCATTGTAATTTGCGGCCATCTGTTTCCACGCTGGAGTTAAGAGGCAAAAAAAAAAGAGACAAGGGAGGAAAGTGGAACTGAGAGGAAGACAGTGGCCGTGTGATGATGCGTTTGTGCGACTACCTAGCGTAGAGTGCTCACTGTCTGCCATGTCTTGGGGACATGGAGTGAACATATGTTGTCTTGGAGCCCCGGGGCTGACATTGAAGATGAGGAAAGACGCTACTTCAAGGCGAGCGTTTTCCCTGAAGTGTGGCTGCCACAGCCTTGTGCGGCTCCGAGTATTGACACGTCTCCTGTGGACAACCAAACATTGAGATTTGCGCACAAAACGTAAAGGGGCCGGCTGACACGGTGCTCGCTCGCTACCACCTGCGATTCCCCCAGACTGTATGAGAAGCGGGACAAATGCCTGACTAAAACTGGATCATTTCATCAGATTAGCCTGGAGGAGATGCATAATCACACATGTTATTCTACACTCACCTGCGGCTGTGCTTGTAGCTGTAACTGTACTCAGCTGAGCTGAACCCATGAGGCCAGAAAAATCCTACAGACTATATGTTGCAGTGCAAATAGCATGCTTGGCGCTAATTAATACTGTGCAGGAACCCTTCATTTCTACTTTTAAACTGCACAGATTCTCCATGCATTCATAGTATATATCCTCCTTAATGACTTTATACTGGGAATATATCTGCTGGCCACATGGCTCATTATGTTCAATAAAAAAATGTGGTATCCATGTTTTATATACTACGCTCTAAGTACATTATGCGTCACACGTTGATGGAGCTAATCAAACACTTGACATTATGTCATAACAGCCGAATTTGTGCGTCGTTACGTGTTGTAGTGATTAAAGCCTGAAAAACACATAACAATTTCACATAAGCTTCCAACATCACCTAATGAAATGTGCTGCTAAATGCAGTCGAGAAGTTCCGCGCTGACTTGTAAAAAGGCACCGGAGAGCGGTGTTAAGTTTCTTTCTAATGCATATTGTATTCCTCGGCGAGTTGGACATAAAACACTCAAAACGTAGGGCCCCGCACCTTGATGGCTGCCTGAGAGCGACACGATAATTGACCCAGCTTAATATCGCTGAGGTGTTTGTGTGAGAGCGGTGCGAGGGCCTTCATTAGGGCCTCGCAAGCAGAGGCCCTAAGTGGCTTGCTCCCTTCTCCCTCTCAGCTGCGTTCAGGCCTATGATGAATGGCTGTAAAGATGGACTGCTGCCGAGGGAGAGCGCCTGACGGGCCCAAGCAAGGCCTTGGATGATGAATAATGACTCCGTAGCCGTTTCCCCACAGGAAGCCCTCAGACCCCGTTCGGCTCCTCTACAAAGTAAATCTGGTTGACAAGTTCCCGTTAACCAGGGACCGAACCCTATCACTGCTAGGTGTGGCTGGGGATTACTCTTAGATGGTGCGAGACATCACCTACTTGAGACAGGATTCATCTTCTCATCAAAGCTGCCGCAGTGTGTGAACAGGGCACTATCGCTTTGCCACCTGAAGCAAGAAGAACATTAAGAAAGTCCTTTCTTCCTGAAAGGGGAAGAACTCTGAGCAAACTATGAGAACCTCTGAAAAGGCAGAGAATGAAAGCAGAGGAAGACAAAGACAGAAGACAGAAAGGAGAAGAAAAAAATATCAGAGAACGTTTGCAAATTAACTTTGACTGCTCAACAAGGAGCGCATGTTGACAGGGGAGAAAGATGATCTGATTTACTTACACAGGCAAAGGATATAAAGAGAGCAAGCGGAGAGGCACGCGAGACTAAACAAATTCAATCATCTCCTCCATCAATAGGAAAATCTTTGCCTTTTTCTCCCCCCCCCCCCCCCCCCCCACAAAAGGCCCCCCTCGGCTTAAATCAATTGCAAACAAACCTGATTCTGCGATGAGACACGCGGGGAATAAACAGTAGCTTTCAATTTAATTCAGCCCCCGCGCCCTGGGAGCCGAAAACTTTCATCCATCACTTTCATGTGCCTCGCAAAGGCAGTCGTAACTCGGAGCGCGGTGGAATCGGTGACAGCCAGTAACAGTAAATATGTCCCAACAAGTAGCTCCGCTGACACAGTCGCTGTGTGTTTACAGCAGCACTTGACAGAGAGCAACACACATCATGATGGAGTCTGATAAGCGTGTTTGTCAACGCGCAGCACGGCGGTGAAGATTTGCATCGAGCGCCTTTAAAAGACACGAGCGCTAAAGGACACGTTACAGTAAACACGCGGCTGATACTGCTGACATTTACAGACTGCTTAAGGACAGTGATTGTTTTTAAGGTGGAATTACAGTCAGTCTTTGGTGGCACAAACTTGATAAGGGAAAAGTGGAATGCACACTTTGTCTGTTCATTTAATTTTTCGAACAAATTCTGAACCCCGAGATAGAAGAAAGAAAGGTTAAATACATGTGTGTGATCAAGCATGGTCAGCATGAGATAGCAGAAAGAATTAAAACACTCTTTAACACTTGATGTTCTGCTGGCATCGTCAGCTTCAACGTGCAAAATCCACATCTTTTTGAGCTGCAAACATGTCGACAACAGCGGTCTCCGTAAAGCAAGACCCTTGCCTTAAAAATGAAAGTCTGATTCTGAGGCTAAGAAAACCAAAAGATATTTATCCTACACCTTACAACTCAGAGCATTTCGGCTGCTTTTTTTTCCATGACTATGTTAAAATGTACAGTATATACAGAAGCAATAAGAATGTGCAATAAAGAGTGTCTTATATCTGTTTTTGTTTACACACCTGAGCGAAAAGTACTCAAGATGTTTAAAATCCGTTTGAATTTGTGAAAATTGGAAACGCGTCACAGTTCAAAGTACACTTGGCTCGTTTTTATGAACAAAAAGAAAAGAAAAACAGTCTAATTTGCGACTTCTGCACAATTATTGATACTTTATATCACAACTAAAAATGCGATATCATAACTTTGACTCAACAATACGTAAAAAAAAAAAAGCCTGAATATGCGACCAATAAACACACGCCCCCATGTCCATGTAAGGAGTTGTGTATTATTCCCACGGCAATTTACCATGGGTGCACCTGCCGTGTGAGCACTAAGGGTCAAAGCAAAAATACTTCAATTTCTACCAATAAAGCTACGTAAATTTTACACACTGGGCCTTAAAGGGAGAGCGATGCACATATTAGGTGTGGTTGACCTTCTGCTAACTTGCATTATAACAATTCTTGCTGGTTTTGAATTGGGCAGTGGGTTTTCTTATTTATGCAACGGAGCCAAGAAGTTTTTGATTCTCTCCAGCTCTCTACTCTCTCTCTTCAGCCGTGCCGTTTCGTGGACAGAGCCTCAAACTATTTCTTGAAGACTCCTGAGCTGAAGCAGCAGCTCTGCAGCCTCCCTTTCCCCGAGTCCTGTCTCCATGCATTGTGTCTGAATGAGTAGGTGGTCTGTGCAGTACCTGTGTCTGCCTAGCTGAGAGCTGGGGCATTAATCTGCCCTGACTGATGATGAGCATTAGCATACAGCACATTGCTGGAGAAACGGGTGTGTAAGTGGTGCCGTGTGTGAAAGTGAAAGAGTGTGTGCTTAAGTGAGCCGCCTGGTGTTAGAGCGTGTGCACCTAAGAGCACGCGCGTGAGCGTTTGTCTGTGTGTGAGTCGCTCTCTTCCCCCGCCATCCCCCCCCCCCCCCCCCCGCCATCCCCCCCCATGACTCACTCAGACCACTTCCCCTTCACTTCCTGTCATTAAGACACATTCAGCCTTCTCTTCCTTCCTTCAAAAATATTCTCAGCAGTTTTTTGTCAATCCAGTAATAATTCAATTTAGCAGGACTGGCCGGGATAGGACTGCCATTAGTTTGGAGGAGGTGATTTAAGATTGATGACTTGTGTCCCCTGGGAGTCGATTCCCGTCTTTTTTTTTATTTTGGAGGTGGAGTGGGGCGGGGGCATCGGTGGCCAGGGCTGTTCGGTTGCACCGGGCGTAGGAGTCGTCGAGCGAATTAAGGTTCTGAATTGATTTCCTCCAAATTTGAGCTGACTAATGTGACAAGTGGCAGCTGTGAGCGCCTCACCGCTGCGGCCTCGGCTGTCTCCTCCGGGCTCCTCATTGTGACATGGTGCCGATGCAGCCAACGCAGGGAAAGAGCTGCACTGCTGTTCATGCTCACAGGTGCACACACACGTGAAAAGGGAACACACACACACACACACACAGACAATCACTCAGACACACGCGCTGGAAAAAGGTTCACATGGCCACATTTCAGGATGCAGACAGACAAAGTCATGCAGGGCGGTGCAAAAATACACACACACACACACACACACACACCCAAACACCCACCCAGGAACACACACCCCTGTGACACACTGTTGTGCGGAGCTGCTCACCCATCACACTCAAGTCAGTGACACAAATTACAGCCGAGGACTGGATGAGGGGAAGCGTTGCTTGGCCATGACACAGACACACAGACACACACACACACACACACACACACAGATGCACCCACACAGCTGTAGAGTAGGCATGCACACACACACACACACATGCAACTGCAGTGCTGACAAGGAACAGGTCAACATGATGACACCGGTGAATAATTCAAGAGAAAACAGAGTGAAAGAGGGAGCGTAGTGAACAGAAAGAACTGAGAGAAATGGTTGATATATGCAATAAATAAAAAAAAAAAAGAAGAGTGGCGAAAAGGCATCACTTTGAATGCATACTGTACATACTGTTCATAAATCATACACCTTGTCACAGGCCTGTATGCCTGCATCATGAGCATGTTTTATTCAGGGCTCGCTACAGAAGCTAAAGACCCTTTTATATATAATAGCATTTAAGTTGTTGGGGTTTTTTTTGTTGTTTTTTATGGAGATAATCCCTCGTATGACAAATGCACAGGAAGAAATTCACCGACCGCAGGCTGCATTTCCTTCCGCTGCAGCAAACTAACAGGCACCTGGTGTATTTGTTTTTAACAACACGTAATCACGTGACTAAAAAAAAATCACCACGGGTCTGTGTCAGTCCCCGTGACAGGTTAGTGACGGCTTAGAGGGACGCCAGGCAAATAGAGTCCTTTTCTCCAAGAAATAAAATTTAGAAAAAAAGAAAAAAAAGTGCAGCCCTTGACAAGTCAATGTTGGAATTGGTTTCACGCATGAATGCAGCCTTTAAGACAAAAGCACCTCAGGAGATAATTACAGTGTCAAGCATACCCTGTCAAGTGCCTGACGATTGCCCAATATTTAGCTTTAATTAAATCAAAGCAGAAATGTAATTTCTCCCGAGTGAACTATACACAAAGTGGATTTCCAGAAACACACAACATGGCTGAGTAATACGTTTTCTTTGTCACGTTGCTTCTTGCTTGTTATAGCCGCACAACCCCCCCCCCCCCCACACACACACACACACACACACAGCCTCTGTGTCCTGGAGGTAAACTAACTCACTGTGCATCCTCCCAGGAAAAGAAAAAGAGGGGGTGCCGTGACACACTCGCAGCATCCTCGCCCAGGTGTGTTTACATGTGTGCTGCAAATTAGCCGTAAACAATTGTGTCCCTGAGCGTTTCAGGCGTGATTCTAAAGGGGAACGGTGTCAAGCGGTAAAGTCAGTAAATAACATGCCTTTATTTCAAAGTCTTAAAAGCTCATAACACCTGCTTTAACATGTCTGAATTTGAATCCAGCACAATGCACCTGCACGCTGAGTCGGGAACAATTACCCCTTCATAGCTGCAAAACTTTATCGAAACTTAATGTATTATGTTTTTTGTCTTTAAGTGTTAAACGTGTGCCATCTATGGAGAACGGAGTCTTTAGTGGACTTTTACCACAGCGGTTGAGCCATTTACGACACGTCAGCCTTGCTGTTAGTCACCTACGTTTCCCCGCTTCTCTTAAAACACAGCAGAAGTGCATAAGAGGGCTAAAACACCACATGCTGAAATGAAGAAAGAAGTTGAGACTGTATTAAGTACAGATTTGATTTAAGTCTTCATTTTTGTTACGCAAGCACGCAGTTTAGAGATTGAGATTTTTTTTTACTCCTTTTTATTAATGTGGAAGTGTACGTTTGACGTTTGATCTGCTGTAGAGAGAATGGCAAAAGGTCAACACCAAATTAATATGGCGCATTAATATTCCTAATGCAAACTCAAAGCGCTCAGTGTCAAAGTTTTGACCGAGCTCTTGTGAAAGTTTAATAAGACTTCTCTGTGTGTGATCTGCGCTCAGCGGCACCTCGCAAAGTTCACTGCACGCACACGGGGACACACAGACACACACACACACACACACACACGGTGAAAGCGTAAAACATGCTGTATACGTGAAAATTACAAATGTCTTTGAAGCTACTGATCAGCACAGAGTGCAGTGGTTGGTGCGGGGGCTGTGGGGTCTAATTGATTGTAAAACAGATTTACAAAAGAAGAAGGAAAAAAAGTGCTCGACGTGCAAAAAAGACTGCGGTCGGGTGGCGCGCGTGCTAACGGATGTAATTACTGTTATGATGTGAGAGAGGATTTGACTCCGCAGATTCCTTTAAACTGTCGAACAACTGTGTGTAAACACTGCACGGCACTGCTGCTGGAAATACCAAAAGAGAATCAAATAGAGAAGAAGCGCCGCCGCACGTTTCTGAGAGGCTACGCGTGGCGCACGGCAGATGTACGGCAGATTAAAAGGAGGAGCTATAATCGCGGCAAAAGACGTTCATTCTTTTGAAGTCAATGAATCCACTGTGTGTCTCATAATCAGAATCACAATACTTTTATTATCCCGGAGGAAATTGTTTCATTACAGTAGCAATAATTCTGTGCCACGGTACTTTCATATTTTTACACATTTGTATGCATTTATTACTAATATTTTATTTCTATTTCTGATGCTTTCTTGTACACGTTAACCGGTCTTTTATTTAATTGCTTATTTCGTTACTACTTTGAAATTATCACTTTGCTGCTAAATGCATGAATTTCCCTGGTGTGGGATCAATCAAGTCAAACCAAATCTAATCTATATTTTTTTTTAAAAGGTGTTTTGACAAAAACAGACTTTGCTTGGGGCTAAAAGGGCAAAAAAAAATAGAAAAAAAAAAAGCATCTCCAAATGATGTGTTCATTTGTGCTCAACTCACAGAGGACACTTTGAGTATTCCCATCTGTTGATGCTCTACCTGGGGTTATTTATGTGGGTCCACGTTTAGGAATGCACAATTGCACGTGCGCCTAATTAATCAAGCCGACAATTAGTTATTGTTTAAATTCACAGCTGAGTGCAATTAGCACGTGGCGGTCTGCATATGCCAGTGACAGCGTAGATTAGGCAGAGAGGTAGGCTCTTCTGTTTTTTCTTTTTTTTCATCCATGGCCACTTGTGGTTAACTCCTCTTAATGATCCTCTAAATGTGGATGGAAAAACAGTCCATTCGTCTTATTTAATTCAGTGATAAACCACAACATTCCTTTTCCTTGGCGTGAAGAACCGTGATGTCAAATATTAACGGGAGGCCACAGATCTAAAAACCTGCAAGATCACTTCAAACTTTGGTTCCACATGTAATGTGACACTCTCTCTGTGACTTTCATGACATTCAAATTAAACATCCCATTATTTTCTCCTCACCAAGAGGTGTCTACCATCATCCAGTGACTGGACACCTCATTTGTCAGGCTTCAAGATGAGAGAGAGAGACAAAAAGTAAAGCTGCAAAAGTAAGAAAGAGCTAAGAAGCGGGGCCTCACACCCTGATCAGGGTTGGCTGGACTCTGGACTCTTTTTTTTTTTTTTTCACCATTGCAGTTGCCCAGGTGACGCTTCACAGACCACACTGACCTTTCACAATTTCCAACCGTCAATCTAAATGGAAGCCCCTTATCTCATCTTCTCCCCCCCCCCCCCCTGCTCACACCCCCTTCTTTGTAGATGTGCACATCTTTTTATTCTAAATCCAGTCATTATTGTTCCTCTCCACTGACCAGCAGGAAAAGCCCTGCCGAAGTTGGAGAGTTAATTGAGCATGTCTCTCCCACTGCTGGATCTGAGGGCGAAAAGCAGCTGGCTCCACTGTCTGGCTGCTTGGCTTACTGGCTAGCCTCTTTCTGCTCGATGTATTTGCCTAGATTGCCAATGCAAGGCCTGGCTGAGGATGTCTTGTCTACTGGACTTCACTTGAGCATTCATGTCTTGGCAGCGGCAGCATCCGCTCATTACGGAGAGAGAAGTGTCAGAACGGGAGAAACCAGACGACTAAGACTCTAATGTAATCTGGACATAGAACTTTTTCCTCCTTAATGATATGATAGCCCGACTTTATTTTAACGGGTGCCCTGTCAGGCCTAACTGCTTGAAGTTGGAGGTCCACGGCGCTCCCCGCATTGCAGGACGGAAAAACCAGAACTGCTTTACTGAGCAAGGCTTTTTGTGCTTTCAAGATGAAAAAATTCACACAACCAAAGCGCAGGCCATCTCAGAAGAACTAGCACAATGTTACCTAGGCAACAATTAAACACAGACGGAACAGACTGATATATCTCTGAAAGATTTAAAGTCTAATCGGAAATGTTTCTCACTCCTTGGGGGAACTAAAGGTGAAGTCGGTTATCTGCCATTATTTGGTTTAAAACATTCCCAGCAGTATCCAACATCTCTACCTATTTGATTCACTTTGAGCATGTCTCTCTCCTGGATGCATTCATCCTCCCTAAACTCCTGAGTTGGAGTGGTTCGCCTCAGGCAGAGGAAGCAATAATGTGAACCCTGGAGAGCTATTCAGAGTGAAGAGGAGAGTGGAGAGGAGCCTCCTCCACGGTTCTCCTCCAGCGGGCCGTTTGGGAGGCTAAACGGCGCCGATATCCCTTATTAAACCATCTGGCTGATGCTAATTAGATTATCAGAGATAAAGAGAAGGAGTTTTCTTTGTACATTTTAATGAGATAATGTGTCAGGCAATTGCGAGGAGAAGCGTTATTTTCTGAGTGCAAAGACTTTTCAGGTGAAGAATGAACAGGAATGAACAGATGCAGGGGGATGATTAATCGCGCTTATCTGGAAGAATCTTGCCTACATGAGGGAAAAAGATTAAGAGACTAAAAGTCTTGGTCTTTTAGTTGCTTCCTTACTACATGAAAGTTATAAAAAAAACGTCTACCCACGGACTTCAAGGGAAACCAGACAATTTGAAATTGCATTGTTCAAACTGCAGTGTGTAACTTTTAAACATGAACAACAGTGAGACAGTTACAGTCGAATGAGTTCACACAGAGCTGATTTAGCCCATCAGCTCCACACGACACTCTCTGTGTTTTGACGTATAGCCGCGTTGAATCTCATTTCCAGGGAGTGATTCATTTTTTTGTCGAGACGGAAGGAAGCAAAAGCAACATTGCGCTAGTAAAGCGAGACAGCTGTAAACAGCTACAACACAGAGAAGAGCCGGTGAAAGGTTTCTGAAGTTCAATTCTACGGCTCAGAAAACCCACTCGTCCAGGTGCTGATAGTATTACTTGACAGACGTAAGATACAGCATCCTTATATCGTCTTCTGTTCATACTTCCCATGCAGTTCTTGGCTACATTAGACCATGATGCTTGTAGCCATCCAGGCACATAGAGGCAGATAGATTTCCAGACTAAAGATAGTCCTGGAAGCTCTTGCCCCTAATGAGAGTGAGGAGGGGGACTATTGATTGGGCTTGTCACCAGAGAAGAACATAAAAGTACACATTCGATAAGGGACTTCATATCCCGTTCAGCTAGTGTAAAGGTTAAGTGCTGGAGAATATTGCTAAGATCAATAATTGTCTGCAACTTCACGTATGGTCCGCCGTCACTGCCTACTCCTGCTGCCGCTTAGCCTTAACAACACTAACTGAAGTCACATAAATGCCACAGGAGGCTTATGGGACTCTGTAGCTTCGATATGACAGACCTGGTTCAAACAAACACAAATTCTACTTCCTGCGGTGCCTTTATATGGCCGCCACTCGGAGGAACTGGACTGAGCGTGGATGCAAGCCGTTAAACGCACTGTAACAGTACAAAGCGGAGCCTATAAAGATTTAATACCCTATGTACACAACTGCTGCATATTCATCCACTTACAATAAATAACCAACTCAATTTCCCTGTGGTAATGAAAAGAGAGAGTCTGCTTAAGCAAGACAAATGAAGGGTTTGCAGCGCTGAGTAACAACATTAGCTGGCTAATTAAACAACAATGGAGGATGCCGCTGACTCTTGCCGTAATTATGCAATACGGTTTAATGAAAAAGGTTAAGTGTGCTGAAGGAATGGAAGCGTGGCTGAGGATGGCTCCCCCCCCCCCCCTCCCGCAACAAACACTGTCCCTGTTTGTCTTCAAGGAAAACTCATCTCTATTTCGGCGACTGTATTGTCTCTTCCTAATGGCGACGCTATTCGCTTTACACATGAATGCAGGGTGAAATGGAGAGAGCGGCTCATAATATTGCCCACATGACCGCACTGTTGACAGATACACAGCTCACAGTCAGAGTGCATGATATACTGTATAAAAAAAAGGTCTTCCAGTTTCTGAAGCGTCAAGACTTGCAATTTGACCATTAGTTCCTTTAGATTTATTTATTTTATTTATCTATTTACTGCTAAATGGGAACATATATTACAAAACTGATATCCTGAAACTAGCAATTGTGAATATTAAAGCTTAGCTTTGTATTACTAGAACAGAATTAGCGGAATTAGCGTTGCAGTTTCAAGCCTCGAACCAAGTGACCAAGTGTCACTGGTGGGCACGTAACAAAAAAAGAATGAAGATATTGCTTGACAATTTTTCAAAAACACTACACCCTTTAACTTGTCAAGAAAATGTTTACGGACATTATAAATCAAGTGAGAAAAAGAGACGTGGGATGGAAGTGCTACTTCCTGGCTTCACTTTTCAGAACACACAGAAGAATCTGGTTTTTCATAGTCTAAAAACGCACATTTGTTTGTGATTGTCATACGTGCTTATTGCTTTGCAGCGTGCACTGCTTATATAATGGTTTGACAACTACATTATACAATGGAATGAACACAGCTAAAACAAAACTACAGTCTATTAGCCATCTCAACCTACCGCGCAGACAACAGTGTCCAACACTGTTATTTAATACGATTTCAAATGTCATTTTCAAGTAGATTGGATTTGACTTTGTAGTGCGAGGCTGTGAAGAAGGGCAGAGTGGGGTCTTGCTGAGGCGTCTCCTGCTTCCTCTCAAAATGCAATTAACTGGGCTCCCCTGCTGTGAGGTGTTCATGGCTATTCCACGTGGACCCATTTTTATACAGACACTTAAATATTCTATTAATTGATAATGTAAATACCCGTTGAGTTTTAACGGGATCTCTGTTGCGGAGATCCTGGCAGATGATTTGTGCATGTGGTGGTTTATAAGTTAAGGCAGAGAAAACACTTAAGCCTCCTAAAACAACACCTGCTTTGCTCCTCTCTCCTGAACCTCGTGCCCCCCTAGAAATGTGGGAGTTAAAACAAATTTGAACCCCTACGACGGGCTGTTTTCTACATTGCGGGCCATGTGCCCATTAGACATGCTTGTGAACGTGTTTTCATTGGGGGGAGAGGTTGCACTTTCAACTGTTAGGGTTGTGCGCTCACCATGAACCCTTTTCCCAATAAAAAACAAAAAAAAAAACCTGTGAATGAAACCCAGGTGGGTGCAGGGGGAAAAGGAGAGAGTGGGGGCAATTATGGAGAGAGATGTAGAGAGGTCAATTTCAGTCACACAGGGTGGGCGAAGTCATCCGCAGGCTTACGCCGCATCTATCATTCTGTACTCCTTCTATTTTATGTGACGACAAAATCTGTTGATTCTGTGAAACGCTCCGAGAGAGTGACGACTTCAAAACGGTGCGTAAACATTTGAAAAATGAAGACATCATCTGCAACAACAAGCCCGGGCCCACGCATTGTCATATACTGAAGGAAAAACGACAAGTGAACAACACAGGTGCTTTGGTTCTGTGTGTCGGATAACGCAAGCTTCAAAAGAGCTCGCTAAACACCGCCAGTGCGTTGCAGAGGCAGCGTGTTATTTATTCACAACAACTCCTGCTGAGGTCTATTTGGAAAAACAACTGTCATGATCAATAATACAGCCCTTTGACTGTACATGCTGTATCAATGTTAATTATTCACTAAACAAAGTGGCATAAAAGTCCCATTACTGTTGCTCTTCAACCAAACAAGACATTGCACAAGTCCAGTCTTAGGAGTTATGTTCAATTGGTGTAGAGTTTAAAAAATGCATGATACAAAATATTTATCGTCGGAATTTCAAAAGGCACGGCATGCAAATCTCCGATGATGAGCTCTAAATGGACGGCGTCTGTTCAAAAATGTATGCATCGCACAAAGCCTCCTCCCGGCGTGCAGTTTGAGAGGCTTTTTTCATGAATTTGTTATGAAATGTTGGTTGACAAATACAAAAACATGAATACTGAAAGCATTTTACTTTATGAGTTGACACATTTAATATGCTGACTAAAAGCCCACAAGTTCTACATGGCGGAGTGTGTGGGGTGCATGTGTTTATGTCTTAGCCACTTAAAATCCATTCTATAGAGAGAGAGAAGCTCACTTAGCAAACATTCTTGTACCTCAAGGCTTCATAAACACCCTGGCAAGCGTCACACAGACACGATATTGCCGTGCATATTGCACAGCTTCAAAACACGCACTCATTGCATTCATCAGAACCCGCACGTCTCATTAGAACGGAAGTGCATTAAGGTTTCATACAGACGCCCGAGAAGCCTGAACACAACTGCATGTACACAGCAGCGACGCACGCACACGCACAGTCAAAGATTACCATTTAAATGCTTTAATAGAATCACACACACTTGATTCTTGAACCCGAATAACAAAGCCGCGAGACAGATGTTGGGAAAAATGCACATTGATAAGCAAATTTGCAACGCTATTCTTTTGTGTTTTTTTAGGAAGAATGAACCGCAGTGCACGCAGTGTTTGACTGTTTGACAGAAAAACACAGAACAAAAGACGCTAACAGATACAAGTGAGCCGCAGATGACATTTCATAAAAAAAAAAGAAGAAAAAAAACATTGTACATATAAAACAGAATTTTTTTTCTGATAGAGCACATCAACTGTAATTTATAATTCTCACTCCCCCTCATTCTTTTGTGGGTAACACACCTCACTGCAGGGAATACCACTTCTAACTTTTGACTCGTTTAATATTCAGTGTTTGACAAAAAAAAAGGAAAAAAAAAAACACCACTGAACTGAGAAAGAAAATGGGGTGGATTGTCAGAGAAGAAAACGATAAATAGCACTACAACTAGTGTGACTGAACCTTGTTGTGTGAAGATCAGAGTCCCAAAATCGCACCTGACAATTCAAACATGGAAAGTAATACACACACGCACACACTCACACTCTCACACACACATACACTTTATGTCTCCCCTGTCTCGCTCTCCAGGGGTGTTGCTTTATTAATGAGTTCGACACATAAAAAGCATCCGGAGGACGGGAAGTGTCACTCATCAAAAAAGGCTGTTTTTGAACAGTCTTGGCGCATGTTAGAGAATTATTCCGTTTCATAACAACAAGAGACAATCAGTGATTGCCAGGGTTTTTTCAGATGACCGGACCGTGAAGCCTTACTCTCAGACACGGCATGAATATTGTATGTAAAGCGTGCAAAGTTGAACTGCCTAGTGGGAGAGAGAGAGAGAGGGAGAGAGAGAGAGGGAGGACTGAAGGCTGTAGACATTTGGTGCTGTTCATTATGACTGTTTGCAATGGGAGAGAGTGTGTGTGGTTTTTGTCAGTGTGTGTGTTTGTCTATGTGTGTGCGGGGGGGAAAAGGACAACACGAGAGTGTGATTAATTTCATTGATTAAATGCAATGTTTTGGGTAAATACAGATATGGGTGAGCCACAAATGAATTGAGCAGATCAATGGCATTGATTCCGTGCAAATAAACTTTCAGTCTGGCTCAATAAGAGCTGCTTTCTCAAGACTAACCTGTCAAGGCCAGTAATAACAAACCACAATATGACAGGTGTGCGGGAAAAGCTCCTCTACACACAATCGACACCGCAAAAAGTCGACCTGCAATCATTTGGCTCTTCAACTACCTAAAAATATACACACAGACGCCGCACAATCCTGCAGTGTCCACAGCCGGCACGCTGCATATACATGCAGTACACACACACACACACACACACACGGGCAACATGGAGACACCACAGTACTAATGCCAGACAATGACACACACTCAAGTGTGCGCTCACAAACACACACACAGAGCTCTACTGCCGTGTGATCTCGCCTGTGCCTTCCTGGACTAGAACAAATAATGGGGGGAAGTCGACTGTGGGATTTTGAAGCCTTTCCCTGTCAGTGACAGTGTCAGCCCTGCATCGCTGTCTACCAAACACACACCTTTGCTCTCCCCCCCCACCCCCACCCCCCCTCCCCCCTCACTAAAACAGCATAGGGAACAAGGCCTTTGAATAATAAATACTCCAAAGTTTCTACACAGCACCGGCCCAGAGATGCCCATCCAGCAAACAATGTTGATGTGTAGAGGAGGAGAGCCATGGAAGGACCCTGGATGAATACAAGATACCTGTTCAGACACAACACAGGACTTGAACAGGGGCTTCCAGGAAGTGAGTCGGGTCTGCAGAGCAAGAGAGCTAGTGGCCAGAAACTTCAAAATCTCTGTATACACACACACACACACTCACACAGACAACTGACAGTCCAACAGAAGGTGGTACAACTGCAACATAAGCAAAAAAAAAAAGTTGAGGATAGTTCTTTTTTTTTTTTGCTAAATTGGAAGAGGAAGTGGAGGTAGGGAATAATCCACATAAAAGAAACAAGGCAGAAAGTGACCAATCCTCCTCATTTAAAGGGTGCTACAGAGCACGTTATTAACCACCCCACACTTCCAAAGTTAGACTAAGATTTTAAGAAAGTATATCGAGACTGTGAAATTGCTTTAAAATAAAAAAAAATCTGGTCATTTTGAAGATCAAAACATCTGTATGTATATTATAACGTCCTTTTTGGTATATGAAGGCAACTGTAGTCAGAAGTGGGAAACAGGACAGAACTTTTAACGGATGACTTGCAAACTTGCAAGTCATAAGGGATGATAATGAAGTGTCCGTCCATGTTCAAGCCCAGTATTTCACTCTCATACAGAGGTGTAACATGGCTGAATGAGGTTTGGCTGATGAACGGGGGGGCCATTGTTGTAGTTGATTTGTCCATCGTCGGCCGATATTTAATCCTCCGGTTCAGCAACGGGACTAGAACATGACAGAAAATCATTAGCCACAGTGGGCCGTTAACTGTCACATGAGTGATTGAATAGGCAGTGAGCCATGGAGTTTTGTATGGCAGTTAAACGTCTGCCCTTAAGACTTGTGGTGTCGGTCCATTGAGGTCAATGATGAGGCAGAATTGGCAGACAGCCACTCCCACTCCCTGTGGAATGGGGGATCATTGACGTCTCGCCACCATAGTTTTATTTTGAAAACTATGAGCCGCCTGCTTGTAGTTTTCAAAATAAAACATTGCAATTTGACACACAATTTGCAAATTGTAAAGGCTACAGTAGATTCAGTCTATTTTTGATTATTCTACTGTATGTGCTATGCAACATTCAGTAGACACATGTTAAAATAAAATGAGTACGGTAGATAATATTTAGAATGTATCTCATATGGTGATACTTCTTTTAAAGCCAAATAATGAACTGAACCCTTACTTAGAAAATGATGTGTGTATTTTACCCAAATATTTCAGCCATCTGATCCACAACAATTACAATATTCAACTTTTTACTTCACTACAAGTAGTTAAATGTTTCTTTACTAGTTCAGGGGGAAAAGCACAAAATCCTGACGATCAACTAATAAATCATGATGTATTTTCATAGGGTAAAGTGGTTGCAATTGTACAATGTGATCAATCTGGGTAAAATATCCAGCCGAGATTCTTCTGACAGATTTGTGATTTTTTTTTTTTTTAGGAAAGCTACAGTTTAATATTTAACTTGTGGTTTTTCGAGATTCAAGATTCCTTTATTGTCGCTGTACGCAAGCATCGTACAGCGAAAATGTTTCAGCAGACGAGTATCCATTCATTCTTGCATACATTCACTCAGGCATTCATTCAACAGTATAAAAATAGTAGAATATAAAAATATAGGTGGACATAAAATACCTTGTAAAGGAAAAGTACTACTAAGAGTAGAGATATGTTGCACAGATTGGGGGCGTGAAAATTAATATAGGGCAATATCAAAAGACACACTCAATACATTAACTACTACACTCTAATGCAAGATATTTATTCTTCTTAACTTTTCAATTTGCGTAGAACAGTGAAAAATAGTGACTAAATCGCAATGATTTCAAACTGTGGTCTTGCTTTGATAAGCTGTTCAATCCTAGCGCACATAAATTACTTATAAAACAATTAAGATCTAAAAATAAGAAGGGATGCAATGGGTGAACAACCTGGATGCTCGCACTGGACCTTCACGCCGAGGCTCTGACTGCAGGCACAACATTTTTTGACAATAACAAGTCCGAGTTGGCAGGGCTATCGTCTCAGTGGACGGTCTAAAAATACCACATCATGAAATAATTTTCATCAAACATCCAGCCTCCTGCCATACGCGTTCGCTCCACCCTCCGTTCCTCTGAGCCATAACATCCAGACCTTGCTTAGCTGCTCTGTGTAACCCAAACATCCAGTGTGCTTGGCTGCATTATCCACCCAGGGCCGAATCTCCATACCCGCGTCCCCCGTGGCCTCTGTCTGCATCTTAAAGAAACGACGAGGCCCTGGTTCACACATAACCTCGACTTGACGTGTGTGTACATGGACAGTGGGGGGTGGGGGTCTCTCTCTGGGGGTAACACAGTCCAGTTTAAGAAGACAGAGCACAGATGCCATCAACATAAGATAATTCTGCCAGTCCTCTCCACCGCGCTACATGTTCATTAATGTCATTGCTGTTAAATGTTTCTCTCCATTTCCTCTTTCTTTCTTTCTTTTTTTCATTAAAGCCGTACATGAAAGAGAGGGGAGGAAGAGAAAAAAAAAAAAAAGAGTCAGGAAATTGTCAAATTATAAATTAAGCTGCTGCTTCAATTATTTGCTTGGTTTGATAATAACATGTGGTTAATTTTTGAACGAGGTTAATTACAAGAGGGTTAATGATATTCTAATAAAAACCGAGAACTCATCACATTTTCCTGCCTGAATTACACCGACATATACCAACCAAATATTTTCCGCAATTAATTCATAATTGTTAATAAATATCTTACAATCCGGGGGGCAGGGTGGGCCGAGGCCGTGTTTCGGAATGACATATCTGAGCGGATTTCTCGACACATTCTAGTAACAATAATTGCGATAACAGACATCTCACTTGAGGAAATCTGACTCTTGCTGTCTTTGGTAGGTGGCCAATTTATTTCATGAAGTGGGGCAGATCTTGTGCTTGCTGAACATGGTGCTATTGAGGGTGAGAGGGAGGGAGACAAAGAGAGAGAGAGGGTGAGAGAGGGACAAACAGGGGGCAGGTAGGTGTGATCGCTCATTCACACTGGAGCTGTTTGACGTTGAGCCCTACAGGGCATGATTACTAGGCCCTGGGTGATGCTTCAGCTCTCCACCGGACACTTGCTGCCTGTCGCCATCCCTCTCTCTCTCTTTTTTTACAGCCCCAACCCCTTTCATTCCTCCTTCCTCATCCATCACTTTATATCTTATTTTTCTAACTCCATCTACCTGTCTCGCAAAGAGTGTTTAATTTACTTCCCGTAAACCTGCGTGTGTCGCGAAAGAGCATTTCTGCCAGTCTGATAAATAAAGGTGTCCGTCTTTTACTGCACCCGGGACACTTCACACTGAATGCCTCTTCATCCACCGCTGCTATTTATCAGACGTGCGTTTACTGTGTATGTTATTCCCCCGTGGCACACTTCGACAAGGATACAAATTTCACTACTATCTCGTGAAATTTGGATTTCTACTTTTCAGAATCGAGCTGTAAACAGTGCACTTACAAAAAGCCAGCTCCACCGTGTAATAACAAATGAGCTGGCGGATCAGAATTGTCCCATCAGTTCTATAAATCAAAAATATGACCCGGCTTTCAACCTTTTAAGGTGATGCTAATTTACTTTTCCTGAGTGACACTTTGATGGGAAGTTTCTTCTCGCTCTCTTTCAGCCAACTATTATCACTTTTATTATCTGTCACGAGGAATTGATCACCGGGAAAGCTTCACTGCAGCAGGCGCAGTCTAAATAAAAGTTATTAATGCACGGAGGACCAGTAAAAATATTACCACATCGCCAAAGCGCCACTAATTGTCAACTCTGAATAATATGGCGTGACCTACTTGGTCAAAACAAAAACAAAACAGAGCGGCTGAAATGGAACATGACGTATCCTTCTTATATTAATGCTGTGTTTCCATATGGATGTTTAATGTGGAAGGTACAATGAGACGAGACACACTCAGTGTGACAAATTATTTTTCACTTTTTCACCTATTGCCGCCCACATTCTTAGCAAAAAAAGATCTATATATATATATTTTAAATATATATAAGTGTTGTAATTCGAGGTAGGGTGAGTTGGGGTCAATTTTTAGCATATTTTCAAAATGATGATGTAATAATTGGCCAAGTATTACTTAGTTGTGTAAGTTCACATACAGTACATGCAGTACATGTTCTCTGTAAAAGTTAAATGCCGATCAGTTGCAGTTTTGTCAAAGTTAAGTTGTCTGATTATCTGTTTTCGTGTATTCGGTTCATACATAATTTTATTTAGAGCGTAGAAGCGCAGTGCAGTGCAAGCACACAATCAGATTAGTGCTGGAAAGCAATTCGGAGTCTCACATTATTATTGAAGTTTCAGCCAAAACATGTTATATCAGCTATCAGCACTGATTTCTCTGTTCAGACATAGATTAGCACTGATTTCTAAAGACCAGTATCGGGATTGGTCATTGAAAACCCCATATGGGTCGAACTATAGTTACAAACGGTAAATAAGAAGTTAAAAGTAAGTTTCAACCTGATTGTTTCCAAAAACAGTTAAGAGTCCTGGCGTAGTGATCAGAAGGAGGTAACTGGAGCCTCGGTGAGAAAAAAGTTGAGATGGAGCGAGAGCTGATAAAATGGAATGAATTTAAGCTCATAGTCTAAGAGTTTAATCTCCTCTTGCTAGAAGGACACAAGGGACTTGTGGTGACTTTTTTAGGGGGCGAAAATATTACCATGATGTGCAAGCAGTATCCTTTCATGCTCTATCCAACAGAGTTCATATAGACATGCTTGACTTAAAACCACCTTGTTAACAAAAAAGAGAGTGAACCAAAAAAAAAATAAAAAAATTGCACTCTGTAAAAATCCTGACACTTCTGCAGCGTGCGTACTTGAATTTTTCAAACACTTGTCTTTTCTTTACCATAATAGATGTCAGTTTTCTCTGATGTAGCTCAAGTAGGGGGAGCAGCACGCAGGGTCTCACTCTTTCTGCATTTGAAGCTATCACTCAATAGCGAAATCTGTGTTGTTAGACATCAAACGGGGGGGGGGGGGAGAGACATTCGCGGCATCACCTGCAGAGCGCTCCAAAGGGATGAGGTAAAATATCTTCAAATCACTTGTCCAAGACATTTCCCCCTATTAAGGCTGCCTCCACACAGGCTTTAAGGCGGAGACAGGCCCTTTAGATAAGCTAACCAAACGGAGTGTTACAGCTGGGAGATCAGACACACACTCTGTGTTCTATTACAGGACTCCCTTGCAATGGCATGCCATTAAAATAAGGCTCAACCTTTAGCAGTGTTAAATGAGTACAATTTCCGTTTAAAAGCAAAACAACAAAAGTCAAAAAATTAAATGACCCATTCATAATGAGTGTTGGGCAAAGGTAGAAGGTCATTTGTATACCTGAATTTGAATATTTCTTAATAAATGGTTTAAAATGAGTTGTTTTTGCTTGTAAATGGATTATAATCCAGTCCCGGCTTAAGTGGGAGTTCATTTTGGGTCAAACTTCCAAATGCAGTTTGAGCCAAATGTGGAAATGTTTCAAATTTCCACTGGACCTGTTTGGGCATCTGTGCCTTTCATATTTGTATCGGTGTGTATGACTCTGATAGTGAATATGTGGTAGCAGGACTACAATGCTAGGTGTGTTTTGGTGTGTGTGTCTGTGTGTGCGTGTGTGTGTGTGTGTGTGTTGTAATCTCAGCAGCAGATCATGTTTTCTCGGCTTCAGATGAGGCAAAGCAGCTTTGGCAGCGGGCCGTTTCATCTCAGGCACTGGGGCCCAAAACAAAGAGAAAATGATTGATTGGATGATGAATTATTTAGAGGTGGAGGGCTGAGGATAGAACCAGCCATGCTGGAGAGTGAGTGGGAGAGAGGGATAGGGATAGAGAGAGAGAGAGAGAGAGGGAGAGAGAGAGGGGTTCAGCCTCCCTTTATCGCTCCGTCTTCCTGCAGAAGATGGGAATCCGAGTAAAAAACTTTCCCCTAATTGTACTAATGCGTGTCACTGCAAATTTGCTAATATAAAATATTGATGTGGACACAATGACAGCAGTCGCACAGTGCACCATGCTGATTGGAAAGGAGAGATGTTTGCTCGGGGATCTATAGGACGTTTGAACCTACATGTAACACTACACAGAAGACAGGAGAGGGGGGGGGCCTCACGACTAGCCTCAGCTCCAGACGTTCATCCTTGCACCGCTGTATCTGTATCACACCATATTCAAAGAGATAACGCCGCCCCATCCCTGAATGTTTACCTGCCGGGTCACCTGTAGATAAGATAGTATGATCTGAATGACAGCATGAAAACAATGCACTGTCTAAAATGTCAGTGACAGAGCTGTGAGAGGGAAGGCAGCTGCAGACCACTGTGTGATGCCCAGTTAGACCACAGGGGGCACTGATGTGATATGTGAGAAAGAGACAGACAAGAGGGGAGACAGAGAGAGAGAGAGAGAGAGAGAGCGTCAGAGACAGGAGGGAAAGTAAGTGGGGGGGGGAGAGGGAGAGAGATAGAGGAGGAGAAATGCAATGAGGCAAGGCTACAGGGATGAACGCAAAAGCGTCTCTCTTTCTCTCTCTCTCTCTCCCTCCATTTTTTCAATATCCCCTCCTCATGAAATTTCATTTGGATTGTAAATGTTCAGTAATTTACCATCATAAATGTGTAATGGGCCCCTGAATCCAATGACATTGTGCTGGCTAATCAACTCATTTGAAAATGAATATAGATCTATTAAAGGAAACTCAGCATTTCCCCTTTGTTAAGACTGGCATGCTGTCAAACATGGGGACGCTTCCTCAAAAGGGCTTTTTTCCTCTTCTTTTTTTTTTAACAGGGATCCTCTTCGTGGAAAAAGAAAAGAAAAAAGATCTACTCATCAGATGTTTTGATCTAAAACAGAAAAGATTCATAAGATTAATTGCCCGCGCTAAATTCTGATTTGCTTTGTCAATACAAATCTGACACTGAATCAACTGAAGAGAAAAAGTGGCTAATTTAAAAACCTCGTTCAAAAAAAAAAAAAAAATCAAAGTGGTGACAGAGAGTTAATCACACTTCATTTTCAGTTGGGAAAATATGGCAAAAAAAAAAAAATGTAATTCTTGAATTTAAACCACTTCTTGGTCCCTGCGCAGAAAAGCCAAATAATTCTCCAGAAAACACAATAACACACATACACTGGGATTACTGCCTCTTATCTATGAGAGACGGTGCCTGAGGCGCTACCTACAAACACTTAATCAAAAAACCAAGTTTAACTCACGGAAGCCAGTGACTCTTAGAAATAGAGAGCGACGGAGAGAGGGGGCGGAATGCAAATTGCCAATGTTGTGACTCAAAGTGTGTGCGTGAGTGTGTCGAAATACCTGTGGCTCTCAAAGTGAGGGGGGAAAAAAAAAAAACTAAATAAGTTACACTGGCAGTCAATAAAATAACCAGAGTTTTGCATGATGGGTTCTGAGTATGAATGAACTTTTCGCACAGACATACAGACACGTGCCAAATCACAATGGGCTGTTTAAACCTTTAATTGACTTCACTGTCATCCTGAAAGAGACCATCTCTTCCTTTTAGACCTGCACTGTTCCAGACTCTGTTGTTGGGAGATATTATCACAGATCTTTCTGAATACGTCCTCTCTGTAGACCAACGTCGGTGGTTTCTTGCGCTCTGGAATTCTCAAACATGCAGCCTTGTATTTATATGCTTCCAGGATTGCCAATAGATTGATCATCCTATAACAGGGGTCTCAAACTCGCAGCCCGGGGTCCACATGCGGCACCAGCAGTCAGTGTCCTGTGGCCCTACACTTATTTTTAAATAAATAAATTAAACATTTGATTATATCACTGCCTGTCTAGTTTTATTTCTGTCAGTTTTTAGTTATTTACAGATTCATTTTGCGTCATACAAAAACTTTTACTTTGAAATGGTGTGCGATGTCATCCTGAATATTTGTAATTGCAACATCACAATGGATTATCATTTTAATTTCTAATCACTAAACCATTCATTTTTCCCTTATTTCACTTGACTCAGGGCCCCTCCTGACCAGACTAGAAGTTCACTCGCCCCCAGGTCATTTTGATTTTGAGGCCCCTGTCCTATAATGATATACTCAGTCACCTGAAGAAGAGTTGCTCCTGTGTGCCCCCGCCCCCTTCTTTAAATATCACAATAAAACATGAACAGCAAATGTGCACTGTCAATCACAGTGACCAACACAACCCATAGATCTAAATGCAAATCTATGAACTTAAACAGCAGCCACGTGGTCCTACAGTCGCTTTGATCTTTTTTTTGGGGGGATACAAATGCAACTGGATTAACTGGACCTGCTCAGCAATTACACACATGCCACAGAGCATGACTGGCTTTTAATTGCTTAATTACAGCTGTGCTATTAGTGAAAGCATCTGTATTTTTCATGTTTTTCTATTCTTTTTTTTTTTATTTAGAATTTACCTGATTACCTGTCACCAGCCTCTAACAGCCATACAATCATATATTGTTCAGGTTGCAGCATGCAAATGTAATCTAATCAAATTTAATCAGGCCTGTATGGGAAAAAGTACATAAAACTAATCTATATCTGAAGTGAGAGTTTCATCTCGCCTTTATACTTATTTATATTGAGTTATAACTCAAACGCCAAAAATATCGCTCTGCAATAGGGATGCATATCTTTCCATCTATGTCAAGTGTATTTTCTAGGATTTCCACAATTTTTTTTAAAACCAATACCTTGGACAATGAAGCAACAATTGGCCTTTCAAACATATTTAACATGATCACGTGGTGTCTTGAACAATCTGACCTGGGAAAAACACAGATTGACTATTCACAGAACAGCTGAAAAACCAAACCACCAATCACAACATCACAACAACTTGTGGAGAGAGTGCAATTACACCTAAAGCTGCTGAACTCACTGCACCAACATCAATCACTCCTTCAGACTGGCACCGTTCTGCATTTCTTATTATCCTTAGCTATCCCTACTTCTTATGCTACTTTCCTCTCTCCCTTTCTTTTTCTCTTGCCCATTTTTAATGCCCATTCCCCGCTCTTGGCCCTGATGCAGCAATCAAGGAAAAGCACTCATTTATCAGGTCTGATGGTGGCAGGGGGTCTATTGTGCACGGGTGGGTGTCCATGGTTAGCCTGAATGCGAGGCTTTAGGCTACTGCCCTCTTGTAAGGTCATTGTAATTAAGTCTTGGCTCACAGTCGTAGACTCTGCCTTTGAGGTTCAAATGTCTTTCCCCTCCATCCTCAAAAGTCCTTTTCGCCATCATTTGCTTGTGAGCTCATACATAAAAAGGCTTATCCCACACCAAATATTAGGCTCCATCTGTGAATATTGATTTATCGGTGGCCTCAGATAGGCTGGAATGAGTTAGATACCCCAACTTCCTCTGTGATTACTTTGTGGAAATAGAATATTAGAGTTTCAGTGATTGCTGCAGATGGAAAGTGCAGGACATGACCGAACACTTAAGATTGCTAATCTAAGATCCTAAATTTGCTCCAACTTCAATTACAGGTATCTAAAGTGAGCAGGGGGAGAATGGAGATCATAAATCCACAGTGTATCTGTGCCATCTCTCTCGTGCTCTGCATCCCTGTCTTGGCTGCCACCCTGTTTTAAACTTGTGCTTTATAAAAGTAGCATGCAGTGTACGGCCTCGTCCACTCCAGATCCAGCTTGTCTCAAAAGTCATGCACCACATCAGGTCAAGTGTGGTTTGAGCAGTCAGCCAGGTCAGCCTCCTCCCTGAAGGGAAACTGGCCCAGATGTGGCTACTGTCTGCCAGTCGAGACTGCCAGTGTCATTTTTTCTCTGCACTGTTCAACAATTTTAAATCTAGAAAAAACTGTGATCCCTTTTACACCATCTCTGCTTTTTTTTGTTCTTTCCACCCTTTACTCTTATTCATACTCTTTTCACCAGTCAATAAAAAAGAGTATGAAATTATCAACCAAATAATCCATAGGGCTGTTACTGAAATTATGAAATTTTACAGTATATTATGTTTGAGATGTTAAGACCTGTTTAAAAGTCTCACAGACCATGGAGTCTAGAAGTAGTACCCCTTAGGATCCAGAAGAGGGCGCTTGTAAGGTTTCCTACCATATCATATGACAGTGACTGAGCTCAAGAGGGGCCTGTGTGATACAAGCGATTTTGGCAAAGGCAGATGCAGCAGCGACAGCACCTTGGGGATGCAAGCCAGCCTATGTGAGGGAGACTCCTCTCTCTGTAACTGTCAAACCTGGCTTATAAATATCTGTGTGCCAGGGAAATCTGATCACTTCGAGCACCTTCTCATCCGTGGGTAATATTGTAAATAAAAGGAGAGCCGCACTCAATCCCAATCAGGTTGACAGACTCTTCTGTGTTTCTGTCAAATAATATTAGAAATCAAGAATGGCCATTTGCCTTGACTTTATCACACTGTAGTTGAAAGCTGTCAGAGCTTCCTCCTGTTGTCAGTGATCTACTCTTGTGGATAGAGTGTTATTAATAGTCTAATGCATATGTGCCAAACTCAAGGCCACATCCAGCCTGCAAAACAAAAGCCACATTAAGGCATGTCCTCCAATTTTGCCTGTACATGCTGCATTGCTATTTAAATGGCGAAATGCAGCTGCTGATGAATATCGGTGTTTATGTGTTCAAACTTGATTTTTTTTCTTTTTTGTGACAGCCCTCATTAATAGACTTAAGTCCTTGGAAAAGGTTCTGCTAGACGACAAGAAGATATGATCAACTGCCCTCAGCGGTTTAAGAAAAATATACGGTAACCAGAGTGGAACGTCGACACTCTATATATAAAATTCTCGATGTGAAGCAGTGTGAGAAAAGTATATATAAAAGTAAACACCACACAAGAGAAGCCACATAGCTTCTCTTGTGTGGGAGAGAAAAAAAAAATCTAATTTGAAAAATAAACACATTATATTGTACAAGAGGCCATGTCAGGGTAAGGATTAGAAGCTCCACTATAGATTTTCCTAAGGACTGATGCCTCGGGACTGTCACACACTGGCAATACAGTCTATAGTGTGTTTTTCCATGACCACAGTCAAGACACTGTTCTCACAGTGAGGACAAAGACGGCCAGATGATGCAGAGGCATGCATTTTTTTTTTCCAGCCAAACACTAGGATCCTACTGGGAATTGAAACTAAACTTCAACATCATCTCTCATATCGTCTATGTTCACAAAAACAATTTGTATTTAATGCCTCTAAAGGAAATCGCGGATTGAATCCACGACTATGAATCCATAGACTTTGTCTCATACACACACTCAATTACAAGCCTCATTTGTGTGAAAGCAAATTAAAAAAATAAAGTTTCAATATGTGAACATCAACAAAAACATGCCAAATTTGAATTTAAATGACATACTCCAGTCAGACTATAACTGTATTTCTCTTTGAAATCAATCTACTGGCAAACAACAACGGGAAATGTTTAATTTCTCACATTTCACAGAGACATATTACACTTGTTTGTGCAACGTTTGATCTTCATGGCACGATGAACACAGGCACCCAACAATATATGAGGTTTTTATTCCACTTACATAACATAGTGGGATTATAACTTCTTTTTTTCTCCCCCCCCCCCCCCCCCATGCCTTTAAAATGCGCCTCACACGTCTGACAGTGGGCTGAGCTGCATTTCAACTAGCTGTGTACTGTGGCATATCTTTGAACAACCAAACAACTAAAGTGAAGTGCCTGCAGTCCTTTAAACACTTTATCCTCAGAGCTTCATTGGGCAACAGACAAGCAAAAGAAAAAAAACAAGACAAAAAATGCAAATGAACTCCACACACATGCCATTCAAAAGCACCACAAAAAAGGCAGAAATGTTTTGGAATGCCAGACTCATAACTGCACTTTACAACAATGTGGGGGGGGGAGAGACGATGGGGGACGTGATTGAGAAAGGGAGCGTAATGTTCTTTTCTGAGGCTTCTTTGCATCGCGTTGGGGATTCCATGCGTCTCATCGTCTTGTTTAGAGTGCATTAGCAGCCAATGACACAGCCTCTCTCCCTCCTCATCACTCAGTTTTCTTGTTGTCGGGGAAAGTGTCCTGAGGCAATAACAGCAACCATCCTCCTCCTCCTCCTCCTCCTCTTCCTCCTCCTCCTCCTACACCTCCTCTTCAGGCAGTGATACGCAAGGGCCTAATTTTCCATCAGCAAAGCATGAAATCAAGAGCGAAATGCCACACAACAAGCACTCTTATGAGAGGACACTTCCAGCTCACCCACCCACATGAGCGAACACATGCAGGCACGCAAACACGGACGCACATTCAGAGGCGCATCCAAACTTCTGAATTAATTATGAAATCAAGTCGACGCTAAGCAAAACTGACAATCAGACGCCGACTTTGGGAGATGGTTTTACAAATTTCATGAAATTAGTCGCCGCAAGATGCAAAGGCTTGCAAGATGTTGTTTTCATAACGGATAAATCAATCAAACAATGGAAGATCTGACAGTTTTACCATTACTAACATGTGCCGTCACAGGTCTTATTGTATCCACTAACCAAATATATTAAGTTCAATGTCATAGAAGAGCAAAAAGACCAGATGACAATCATATTTAAGAAGATGAAGTCTGATAACTTCATAAAAAAATCACTCAAACTAATGATCAAAATAGTCAAAATACTAATAGGTTAACTGATTCATTGTTGCAGTCCTGTAAAATAATGCAATGCCTGTAGTGCATTTAAAAAGATGTTTGTGACAAAGTATAATAAAACAAATGTACTATAGTTGACAGTATTTTACTATAATGACAGTTTGATACACATGATGCCAGTATGCTACACTGGGTTGTATCTAAGGGGAGAAGAGACGAAAGTTCCGCCAAATGGATGCTTTGGGGTCGCAGTCGTAACCATGGCCAGACAGACTCATTATCTGTCTGACAAGAGAAAGAACAAGATAAAATAAGACGATGACAGAGGAGCAGGAAAAATAAGCTCCTCTGAGAAGGTTCTCGAGACTCAAGAGGGCCAACATCGTGTTTTTCAGAGCTCACGCAGCCAAGCAGAGACACTGAGCAGACGTTATCAGAGACCAACTGCTAGGCTAAAGTGAGCGGTACTTGTGTCTCGCTTTTCCATCGACTGAAAAATAAGGCGGTTCGTTATTAGGACAGTAGCGCTGGCAAACACTACAGAGAGGAGAAAACTCTCAGCTACACACACACAAACAGGGAGAAGAAACAGATCTCGCAGCGCTGACTGATGCCCTGCAATATAGATGACGAGAACAAAGCTCCCCATAACAAACTCCACTCATATTGAGACGATTTCCTTTTCAATAATGAATCGCCACCAGCATCAGGCGTCAATACTACGTCTCTGTGTTGTGTGTGTGTGTGTGTGGAGGAGAGAGGAGGAAAAAAACATCTATTCTCAATGAGAACAAAACTTCTATATTTAATCTGTGCTGAGAACAAGCAAGCATGCAAAGTCAAAAACAAAACGAGGATGCAAGCTGGGGCTTTCTGTGGCATGCAAATCACACCCGGACCAACCAGCTGCTGTGAGCTTATCCCCTGCATCTTTGTGATTGACAGGATTTTTAAAATGTGTAGATTATAAATATTTATAATTGACTTAATATTGACTATATTCTCTCTGTTTGGGTGAACTTGAATGGGTAAAGGCAAAAAATAAGGGCAAGAAAAAAGCTTTAATTTTTACAGAAAAGCACAATAGCACAACCCAGTTCATTTGCAGCTCCATCTTCACATAAATAACCCCCCGTGCAGTGTGTGTGTGTGTGAGTGTGTGTGTGTGTGTGTGAGAGAGAGACAGTGTTCAGAAGTCTGTTTTCCTCACTGCAGATAATGAGCATTACTTTCTATTGTATCTAGTCCTGGTCTAGAGAGTTTTGACTGTTCCCAGTTCTCAGACTGTTCTCAGTTCAACACGATGACTGAAAAGTCATCTCAAAAAAAAAAAAAAAAAAGGAAGGAAGAAGAAAAAACTAAAATGTTGGAAAACATGGCCCGGATCTCCCAAATATTACAGCAGTTAAATAAAAGGACCATGAACCAGACCAATCACGGCTGGGACAGAAGCCCGGTCTGGAGAAAGGTCACGTTTTTATAGCGGCGTAACAAGGGCACCTGCCTTATGTGTCATCTAATGGTGAAGCTGGACCATTAAACTCTTAAACCTCCCCCCAAAATACAGGACATTACGGAAGAGGATGTCATTCTTCGTCATGTGCACTTACAGCCTATGTACACATAGTGTCAATGCTCCATGGTGGAGCTTTGAACTTTTTTTAAGAAGCAAATCAAATACCAATTCAATCATTCATATAATCGCAAACAAAAAAACAGTGGAGCGCAAAAAAGTGTCAAAATATTGACACAAAATCTAATTCCATAGATGCTTGGTGCTAGAGGTGGCTATTGGAGGTTAGCATAGCAGAATCTGACATGGCTAACTATGTATAAAGTCAATAATGGGGAGAACAACCTTCTCCGAGAGCTCCGCTTGGGTTGTGTAGTGTTGAGGCGAAACACATTAACCTAATTTGATCACAATTGGTATGTTTGAATAATGCGATTTGATAGGCTGATGCTCGCCTTGTCGGCCGCACAGTTGAACATTGTGCATGCGATGCAAACACAGTGAAGCGACAGACTCACAATGAAGTTTGGCAAAGCTCGACACCGCTCCGTTCAACGCACGTACATACTTAGTCGTCGCACACAGGACCTATAAAACTATATAAACTTAATGTCATGTCCAACTGAAAATCAGTAAGGAGCAACTTCACATCAAATATGGCAAGATGTCTTCACAGACCAGGTCCAGAGGAAAAACCTGAGTGGGTGGAGTACGAGTGGACGAAACACTGCGACTGTAGAACTTGGACGGGCTCAACCTCTAAGAAATTGAAATAGCTTTTGGCCTTTGATTGAATTACACTATGTGATCTCATGATACTATATAAGCCCTCTGTGTGCTTCTGTCTGTCCAACTCTTTCAGGTCCACATCAAAAAGGCCATCTGCAGTAAAAAAAAAAAAAAAGGGGGGGGGGGCCAACACACCATGTACTCCCATCTCATCCACAAGTTTCCTTTTCCCAGCATCCAGACACAGCACTGCCCATCGTCTCATCAATTTTCCCCTTTGATTCCGTCACCGAGGTTAACTTTAGTGGCGTTGCAAAGTTTTATTTTCAACAGAACTCAAACAGAAACTCCCAGAGTTCCGATCAAATACAACTTTTTTATTTAATAGAAATGCCGCGCCAAACAAATACATAAGGATTTATTTCACAAATGGCAACTGCTTTCAATCCCACAGAGCAATGGGATTTAAAGTGAGCATGAAACACAAACCCTTCAAGCAGATTAAATTTCAAATCAAGCAGGCCATGTAAATGATGTGGTGACAGGGGGCCCAGTGCAATTAGCATGCCAGGCTAGTGTTAAAGCAATTAGGCAAAACAGACGGCTGGAGCACCAGGGCTAAGCACGGGAAGAGAGGAAGGATGAATATTTCCATATTGCTCTTCGGGCAATGAGTACACGTGTGTGTAAATATATATATGTGTCATGTGTACATGTACAGTTTGAATTCGCTCAACACACAACTTGTTTGTGAAAATCCTCAGAGGGGATCAGAGGTTAATGCGGACTACGCCGTTCACCGACGGTGCCAATTTGGAGAAGCAAGCTGGAGGAAAACTAAACGCTGTGTTCTTTGTCACAAAAAAGGAAACAAAACACCGACTCTCATGTTGCTTCGGGAAATCACAAAAACATTTACTGGTAAACAAGCCCAGAGCGGAATCTCCGCAAGTCACTTAAGGGGGGGAAAAAAAAATAAAGCAGACACATTTGGGCAATTCTCTCAGGTGGAGCCATCAAAAACAGTGTCGGCTCATACGCAGAGATGTGACAGAAAGGACCACCTGGAGACAAGACGCGACATTCGTTTGAGCGTAAATTACTTAAACAAGCATGCCGGGGAATGACATTATTTACTTGATGTTTCCCAGTGGGAATGGTGGTGGATGCCTCTAATTCTAACAAGGAGTTGTGATGCACACGCAGAGCAAACACGACTAAAAAAAAAAAACTAAAAAAACATACAGTACACTGGGCTGGAAGTTGTGTACAATGAGATGCAGGCCTTTTGGGATGCAAAGTAGGCCAGCCAGTGACTCATCTCTGCCTCAGTCTGCAACGTGGTGGGGAAAGTCATAATAATGAGGAGGAGGGAACAGAATTAGGATTTTATGGAAGGAGTTTTGCTCCTGAACAGATATTTTAGCAGAATAATGCTATGTGCAAAGCAAAATATGACCAGATACATGTATCTTTAAATCTCATACCTGCAGCTACCTCATTAAAAAGGGGGACTTTTTACAATAATCCTGTAAAAAAAAATCTACAATTTACTGATCAATGTTGACCTCTTGATGTTAAGCAATAAAGCACACAGGAAATAAAAGAAAAATGGTTGACAAACCTTTAGAAAACACAGAATAATCAAGCCTATTCAAATTTAAGTATTTAAGTTGCCAACTTATATTAATTAATGACTTAATTCAATTGGGTGTGACAATCTTAAGTCTTTTTTGGACATTTATCAAACCATTTTCTTTTATCAGTACATCACACAGCAAAGGCAATGCAGTGACATAATACGAATCATTTTCACAATCATTTGTTTTCTGCCTTGTCAAACTGACTGAAAAAGGTACCGGTGTTATGATTACTTATGATTTTCTTATTATCAAAAGAAAATAGCAACACATATCCATAAACAACTGCAGCAAATTATTAATATCCGGCTCTTTGCTATCACCTATTTCCACACTGCGACTGATGATTAATGTGCTCCGAGGAAAAGCCAGCGACAAAGACATTTACTTTAAGTAAGTCCTAACGTACATAAGTCAATTAACTGAAACTTAGATTAAATGAAAAATCCGAGAGACTGCACTAATTAGTTCCCGCTCAAGTCATTGTCTTGAATTTATGCTACACAATGTAGTACAACCTATTAGACTGTGTAGTGCCATATGGTCCTCGTGGCCTATGGGCTTTTAGAGAATTACTGCCAAGCAGGTGAGGCAGTGTTTTTGGCTCAAGTGTAGCTTTATATAGAAGGAGCAGAAGAAAAAAAAATGGGTCAAAAAATGTCTTTCATGAAAAGACGGGGGAGAGACAACATGAGAAAGTGATCAAAAAAATAAGGTTTCGACCTAAATGGATAGAGAGGAGGAGAAGAAGACACAAAACACGCGCCCAAAAACTGAGTAACACAATTTAGTCTGGCCTGCAGCCAAGTGAAACAAGTGACATGATGTAGCCGACTGCTGTAGCCTGGTAACAAAAAGGCAAAAGAAAATAAATACAATGGATGGGTACACATTATTCCCAGACTGAGTAATATTTTCCTCCAGGACGGGAAGGATAACAACAGTGACGCTTGTTTCCGAGGTTTTCTTAACATCTTAACTAACCCATTACTAACGAATAAAGGGGGTTACCTGTCAAACTGGAACTCTTTAGAAAAGCACACAGCTACACATTGATTCTGGTAAAGCAGCATGTGTTGCCGCACACGTGTACACAAAAGCACAAAAGGACTTACTTTTCCGGGAACGTGTCTCCGCCTCCTGCGGGGCCGCTGCTGAGCCACGGTTTTTCCACCAGGAAGGTATCGGCAAACAAATCCATGTCACCGAAAATGGCTGACTATCAGGTCCTGGAGACGTCACAACAAAGCAACAAGAAGAAGCCAAGGTAAGAGTGGACATTGATCCCAGTGGTCACATGAACAGGACCTCGCGACTGAAGCCCTAATTAGCGTGATTAATCACACCTGTGTTGTGACAACATGTGACTTCACTCTGTCTGCAGCAACAAAATAACATACTGTAGTGACACTCTTTGTACATGTTTGAATCCCACTCCAGCTCTCTATTAATACTTACCTAATTACACATAAACACACACGTGCCGTGATTGCACATTAAAATTGATGTCTATGTACACACGTCGCTCTCTCGGTGTCCAAAACTATGAAATCATTATTGCTGTGGATAATATTGTGCAATTTGACAGCCTGACTGACGTTATTTGTGAGGAATAATACCGTGTTGGGAGGAACATCGAATGCCTCTACTGGGACAGTGAGTTGGGTACATAAATATTATACAGCGGGGATGGAAAAGTGCACAGTTGAGTGTAAACCAATGATCGGCTAAAACCTTGGCAGGATTGCGCTGTGGCTTTCGTGACTGTTTTATGACACGAGCTGCCCTTTTTTTCTTTTTTGTTTTTTACAGAGACGTTTTTGTGTAGCTCGTGGTCCCACGGTGGAAGCGGAGCGGGTGAACTTTGCCTCTGATTTTATTTAACGTCTTCAAAGCGTGTTTTGATGACACAAATTTAACAGGAAAAGTTTAATGTTACACGCCACAAACAAGCAGGAGAAAAAAAAACAAAAACAAAAAAACATGGGAGTATGTGTATACAACCCGGAGAGATTGGCACGATCTGTGGAACAAAGTTTGGTGAAATTATACAAGAGTCAATCCTGCTTCAGGTTCAGTCAGAGAGGGGGAGAGGGGGAGAGAGGGGGAGAGAGGGGACGCTTGTTTTTGCCTATCACGTGCATCCATTTCCTGATTTCCTGACTATCATGAACAAGGCTCGGGCTTAGAAACAAAGGGCCTGCTAACAAAGCTTCCCATGGAGAATTGACGGCAGCCTTGGCTGCTATTTACATACAGATGCACTGTCAGAAATTAGCATAATGTTTTCTTTTTTCTTTTTTGTTACTGGGTGCTCAGGGGAGCGGCATTGTAACATATTGGTGCCTAATGAACTCTGAAAAAAAATTGATTTTCCACAGAGTAAATTAAGAAATGCATTATAGCTGTTAAAGCAATCTTGGGGGAAATCGGAGCCTTCCTCCGCTAAACTACGTTTGATGAGTGATAAATTACACGTTACACTTATTTGCTTTAATTCATGCTAATTTTGACCAATTAATGTACCACTGTAGTTCTGAGGGCAGCCACTGGAGATTTAATTATTTATGGGATGTGCGTGTGTGTGTTTGTGATTTATTGTTGGCATATGTGTGTGTGTGTGTGTGTAAAATGCTGTAAAGGATTTGTTTGTAGATGTCGCGATTGCATTTGTTATCTGTACAATAACCGTACATATCTGACTGAGCGAGTGTGTGCGTCAGCGTCTATTAGCGAGAACGTTAAATCCCGTTTCTGCCAGGACTTCCAGACACAGGCCTGATTGTCTGTGGCTGTGAACTCTCCAGGCTCGAGCGTCTCCTTCTGCCATTCACACATGCAAATGTACACACACTCCGACTGCTTTTGGCTGCCTTCGTTCCCCTTCCTCTCTCTCTCTCCCCCCCCCTCCCTTCCCCTCTTTTGCCAGCCAGTAGCCAGCAGTGAGTCATTGTTTACAGGCCTTTCACTCTGTTGTCCTATCCCCCTGCTCTGACTCCACTTTTCCGTTTCTACAGCCCGTGCATGTGGGACATGTCGCCGGGCATGGACTGGCGTTTCCTTTAAGAACTGTCCCATGGCCGACAGGTTCTGCTCGCATGATGATACGAGTGATAATGGCTGCAGCTTTCCGTGACTTACTTCTGTAGTTTATGTTCTCTCCAGGTGACGTTTGAATATGTTTTACTCGTCTTTTGCCAGTGATTAAACCCCTGAACTGCCACTAAAGGGATATAATCTGTCAAATGGATGGATCATAAAGAAAACTGACTTATAGAAACAGAAAATAAATGCATATATAAAACCATATAACTTTTAAAAATAAACAAAAAAAAGCAACTCCCTCTGTGTTTCTCCAGAGGTGTCTCAAAAAGAGGTAATATTAATAACACAAAGAAGTGCTCCCTCAGTCTGGGTCACGATGAGGGACACGGCAAACAAATAAAGTTTTCAAACAAGTTTTTTTCTGTTCACAACGACCAAACAAGACCAGGCAGATTAATTAAACCAACCACCACCAACAACAAAAATCACATAAAGTTACAAAATACAGGGAGTTTGAGGGAGTGAAAGAGGAATAGTGACACTTATTGGATATCAACTCTATGTATATACAGTGCACATGCACATTATTGGAAAAAGTGGATGGAATTTCAAGCTGCTGCTGCTGCTGCTGCTGCGAGTGTTTGGAAAATGTGCTGGAAAAAACTTGCTGTTGAATTTGTCCTTTGTCTGAGCGGAGTGTTGCAGAGAATAGCCCTCCGCTTCACTCCTCATTACCCGCCACTGAAGACACTTTTCCCATAATGGTAATGCATGGAACTGTTAACATATTGCAGAGTATGTTCACCAGAAATAAAAACTAAATACGACTATGTGCAATTACATACTATATGCAAATCCCCCAGTTTTTTACTGAGGAGATTGGCAAGCACACCTGTGTGAGGAAAAAAAAAACACACACACACAAAAAAAACAAACTGCTTAAGGAAGGATGACATGTTGGCCTAGTTAGCTATCAGCCTCCTGTCAAAACTAATAGGAATTAGGGGGAGTTAACACTACTTTGTTTCTCTCCTCATCAAGTGCTCCCTCTACCCCTGCACTCAATACTGAGGCATCCACTAAGTATCCATACTCATCATGCCAATATTAAAAAGCTTAGCCGGTGATGGTTTTTCAAGTAAATTAGAGAAAACAAAATCTCTCAGATTAGTCAATTAAGTGGCACATTAGCCCGAGACTTAATTAAAAGATAGCAGGGCATACAGTCTTTAAGGATATAGAGAGGCAAGGCGAGTGTTTAAACAGCAGATTGAACAAATGGCACTTATTAAAAACTTCAGTGTGAATCACTTGACACCTCACATATCCCCTGCACCATGAGCTACATAAACAGAATGTCAGCTCCCTGGGTTCCTGCTATGCAAATCTCAGGGATGAGGGAGTGTACTCGTCATACAACATCCCCGCCGCCTGGAACGTCAAGATGCCCTCATACGATCAGCAGCTTAGCAACCGGAGCAGGAAACATCAGGTTCCCATTTTACTCTTACTTCTCTTCTCTCAACCCCAGGCTGAAGTAGTTCCAAATATTCTTGAATGACGGGACAAGGGAATCAAACGTACAAACTTTAGAAAAAAAGGTGGAGTATAATCTTGGCCTTGAAAAGTGCATCTGAATGAAAAATTGTGCCTCACGAGCACAAACCTCTTCTGCGTTCGTGTGTATGCTTTGTGTCAACCTCTCTTTAAAAAGGCATCCTTAATTAAACCTTTTGTTCTTCCCAAATGGTAGAGGAGGAGGGGGGGGGGGGGGGGGGCCAGGCGAGCAAAAGGCAGTTATTGTGTCAGAGTGCCGAGACTGAAGAGCAAGGTACACTAAAACATCACAGTTCACTGCTCGTGTTGCCATCTCAGCGTCACTTTCTATCCGGAACAATGCGACAGCTGACAGCTTGCACCCAAGAATTATCACGCTAAACTGAATTATTTCTGCCACGTGTTAATTTATTAACAACCTGTGCATGCTCTAATGTAGCCTGAATTTGCATATACATTTTTAACCTGCGAGCTCCATCGTCTTGAATATTCTTTCGGGGGGGGGCTGAGAACGTTTCAAGCTTGCCTTGTGTTGCGCTGCGTTTGAATTTTTGAAGAATGAAGAAAAAAAAAAAAAAGACACATAAATCTCACACATGTCCACAGGGTGCATATTCTTTAAGGGCAGAAATCTGCACTTCATCACCTTGCAACACACGAGATGTGGCATCTCCGATCTGAAGCCTCCTACTCCTACTTGTTTCCCCGTACCGCGCTCGCTCGCTCTCTAGCTTCGCACTCCACCTATGACTTATCGCTTTCAGAGGGGTTCTGAATACGGGGAGAGCCGGCTTGTTTAGGCGGCTCCTGAGGACGCTTCTGTTAAAAGAAGAGCAAACATACAGTATTAATAAGCGCCAATGAACTATTCATATGTGGCTTCAATGCACCACGAGGAAAACATTCATGTATGCCTTATGAACCGTTCACATATTTGTGTTTTTAAAGTTCTAATAATTTAAAGGGGGCCACATGTGAGACGTGCGACTCAAGTTTAAAACGGGGGAATGCAACACAAAGTTCAAAAATATTGGAGAGCATTGTCCCCGGGTAGTTCCATACGCACCGAAAGACAGATCTACAAGGAGAAGAAGTTTTTACCCCTTTTTCCGCAATATAAACTAGGGCTGATTTGAATAAATAACTAATTGCGATTATTTTGACAGGAATTGGCATTCAAAAAACATAATATAAAATGATTACTGCGTGATATTTGTGCAGATCTGCGAGAAACAAAGATTCACTCCGTAGAATAAGACAATAATCAAAAGCTCTGATTGTATTTTAACACACGTTTTGTCTTTAACAAATATTCGATGAAATCTCGATTCACTGCTCGGCCCCGAGTATAAATAACCATTTGTAGGCTGCAAGTTAGTTAAGTTTGTTTATTTCAAACATAAAGAAGAACTAAATGTTCAACTCGCAAATCAAAGCAATTCACATGCATTAGCTTCTTGAAAAGGAGTGAGAAGAAGTTTAATCACACCCTTTGTCCTTGAAAAGTGAATGAGTTCATCAACTGTGTGTACTTTTATATTGTGTATATATATACATACATTTTTCTGATGATTTATAACGGTCATTTTATGATAAATTGCAGCACAAAGTGCTTTTCACAATACAGTCACAGACCGAGGCGTACGCACTTACAGAAACACACACACACCCACAGGCAGACACAGCAAAACAGCAACACAATATGCACACGCCCACTGCCACGGAGCCATCAAAGAGACTTAATGCGATACCGTTCCTTTAAGTGACAAAACCAAGAGCTAAATAGGGAAGATGTTCAATTCCTTATCGCAACATGTCAATTAATACTTGTCAGGACGAGGGGGATTGAGACAACAGTGCGGGGGTGAAAAAGAAAATAGAATTCACACTTTCGCCACAAAAAGTCCCACCTGGCTCAACCCACTCCCACTCGACCACGCAATGGAACTGAACCACAATTAGGAATTTCCGTGGAAAAACAGTTTGTGGAACAGCGTATGAGGCAGCAGTGCCACACTGTAGTTACCCCTGACAATGAACGAACACATGTTAATTAAACTTTATAAAGCGCTCCCTCTGCATGAAGATGCGAGCAGGTGTTGCCGTCAATTTCACACCTGCAAACTTCCCCGCCCGCCCCACGTATCCAATTCCCTGCGGCGTGTGTGTGCGTGTACACAAAACAACCCCACTTGATGACGAGTTTCTCCGAATGCGCACCGCACACTTACAACATCATCACAAACAAACTGTCGCCATGGTGTGCAAACAAAGATGCAGCGGGAGACGTGTTTATTTGTGGGAGATGACACAATTAGGGGCTGACAGACAAATAAACACCATGAGGCAAAGCATCTGGTAAGCATGGAAGCGGGCGGGGGAGTTATCGCTGCTGCTGTTTGTGGTGGAGCCTGTGAAACGGCACTAACAAGTCACTGTTTACAGCTGCGCAGTAAAGTAGGAAAAACAATTTAACACATCTGCCAAACAATTACAATAGCTTGTTTGTTTTTTGGTTTTTTTATGAAAGGGAAATTAAAGAGCTCCGAGTGCTTACAAGATGGAAAAGAAACAGCGACGTGAACATGTTTGTTTGATCTCGTGTTTTTGCCAGTTGATAGCGAGCATCTTCTGGCATAAACACGGGCCTTGTCAGAGCAAGTATAGTTCTCGTGTGGAAGACTTAAATCTGGTTCCAATGAGGCAGAACTGGTTGAGATCAGGGCTTGTGTTTGGGTTGTGGTTATAGGTTAAGGCTGAGGGTTAGTCATTAACTGGTTATTTAACTGGACCTCCTGTGTGGACCAACTGTCAAGCAAACCTATCTTAGTGAGGACATTCTGGCTGGTCCACACAACTTTAACAGGATTTTTTGAGGATTAAGACCTGGTTTTAGGGTTAGGCTTAGAATAAGGTTTAGGATAGGGCAGGGGTCTGCAACCTTTATGATGAAAAGAGCCATTTATGTCCCCTCTCCACCTACATAAAATGAATCTGGAGCCACAAAATACAAAATAATGATGGTTCGTTGCATTAAGAACTACAAAAAGCACACTGTTGAAAATGTAAAGGCAACCTTTCATAAAGCGGAGAAAAAATAAATCACAGAATTACTATTGTTTGCGGATATTAACGAAATTAATGAAATTAAAAGAAACCCACTTTGAAATAAATAAAGAAATATTTGGATTTCATGGGTCTGTTTTCAATATCAGACTTGACATAAGACGTGATGCACAAAATATTTAAACACTTGTCACCTTGATCTCTAAATAAGGTGTTCACTTTGAAACTAAAATAATTAAAAAAAAATGTTGTATTAAAAGCTACAAGGAGCCATCGCAGAGAAGGGCTCAAGAGACAGACCCTTGGGTTAGGGTAAGAGTTTGGGGGCTCGGGGAATGCATTCCGTCTATGAGTGTGCACAAAAAGAATGCAAAACCAGCTTGTGTGTGTGAGTGTAGCGCTGCCTGTCATTCATGTTAACTCAATGTGAAGAGGCTGCTCCAAGCAGGAAGGTTGCCACTCCGGCTGGTGTTATTAAAACCTTGATCCATGTTTTCTTTCTGCATGGAGGGAGGCGAGCAACTGGAGGCTCTTTCGTTCTCTCTTTGCTCCGTGGCCGGGGCGGTGTGGCTTTAATTTCAGCCACGTAAAGGGGGAAAACACCTGCATAACCTTGTATCTCGGCTCTGGGAAGATCCCTTATTCAAACCGGTGTCAAGGAACCTCGAGATTTGTGCTAATTTGGATGCCGTTTTTTTTTTTTTGCGTGAGAATATCAAAGTTGATCTCAAAGTGAGAGTATTCCATCTATCCGTTTTCTACCGCTTTATCCTCCACACGAGGGGAGCTGTGCCAATCTCAGCTGACACATCCTGGACAGGTCAACGGTCCATCACAGGGCACAAGGCAAGAGTACTACCAACTACAAAAGGGAGCGTATTGTGGAATGAAAGAATGAATCAGCTTTTTCCATTTCTGAAGTTGAAAAAAAAGCTAAAAGCTAAAAAACCACAATTGCAATAGACTTTGGTTATGAAAGAAAACACTTCACTGTGTTCTAAATCTACAATAGAGTCACAATTGTTTTAGTGCTAAAAACTTGACCAGAATACACAATCGCCCTCAAAAACCCTGTGTGACGTTAAGAACAAACAATCAAAAAGCGCCGCTCGGGGAAAACTGCAACACATCCGCATCAGCAAATGACATGTAACGATGGTGACATCCAATTTATAGCTCAAGGAGCGTGAACAAGCAAATAAACAGGCACCGCGAGTCGGGCCCCGTCCTCCTCAATTTGCCTCTCGCACAGTCCGCTGCTCTCCAGACAGGCGGTATAGGAAAACAGAAATGCTGAGTTGTGTTCAACTTTGAGCCGATATTTGACGTTATTTACAGGTCCAGACCACGCGTGTGCACGAGCAGGAGCGTTTGAGACGCAGCGATGTCGAGAGGAGGAGGAGGGGGATGTTGACTACAAAGTCGAGGAGGAAAAGACACCTCCGCGTGTCTTCTCTCCCGTCACTCATCTCCGATTCTTTTCCTCCTCTCGACTGCATCTCGGGCGGGGGCACAAACTTTGAACCTCGCGGTGCCCGATTGGAGGGGGTTTCGAGCTCCATTCTCTTGTTTTCTTTGCGCCGCCGTCGTCGTCGTCGCACGCCTCCAGGTAACAAGGAGATTAGAAGCAGCGAGAGGCCCCCGTGTAAGACAGCAAAAGCTTTAGCAAAAGGGGGTCTTTAAATATTAAAAGGTATGAGTACGATCACACGTTGTCACAAAAAGAGAGGGGGGAACAAAGGATACAAATCATTCACTTGGAAATCATTTACATTTCATTGCCGAGACTCCCGCTCTTGAGATTGATGTTGTTTCCGTGTCGGGTTAGCACCTTGACTTGAAATAAACAAAAAAAGATCACGTCTTATCAGAAAGCTGTCACCATTGATGCAACATTTAATGCAGACCTATTCATTATTTGTGCGAGAGAAATAACAAACAAATAACGCGCGAGGTAAGGAGGCGAGTTTCCTCGGCCTCTTGTCAAAATCAATTAATGTCCTCGGGTAAAAGAGGCTGTTTGCATTGTAAACCAGGTCCTTGTGTGAGAGAGAGGGCTAATGGGGCCACTACCTGAGGACACTAATTTAAAGTGGCATTACTTGAACTGTGCTGTGTGGTTTCCCCCCCCCCCCCCCTTCACTGTTAAGATTGTCTCATCTTATTTTGATGCGACGCCACAGTCTAAACAGTGAGGTTAAGTCCTTTTCAAAGTTTGACACTTTGGAAAGGAGTGGGTGGGTGTCAGTCAGTCAGTCATCATCTACCGCTTTATCCTCAACCAGAGGGTCGCGGGGGGTGCTGTGCCAATCTCAGCTACATCGTGCGATAGGCGGGGGAGTGGGTGGGTGTTTTGGTTTTAATTAGTTTAAAAAAAAAATAAACTTCCATTTTTTCTCGTGAGCTACAGCACGTTTAGTTTTATTGACTCAACATAATATCTTAAATACACTCAAATGAATGGCCTCAGTGCTGCGCTACAGCCACTTAATGACGGCCATTACGGATCTTATGGATCAACAAAAAGGACTGGTGAGTGGGAGTGCCATTTTTACAAGTTTTGATGTTCCATCTGGAAAAGAAAAAAAAACAGATGGCGTATAAAGATAAGTGTCGCACATTACCGTCACCTTATCTTGTCCCATCTAATTAGACTTATTATATGCAATTATAACACGGATGTAATCTTATGTGTATACAACTCTGAGGAGCAGCAGTGATAAGAAAGTGAAGGAAATCAAAACATCATTATTGTGCCCATCTGCTTCCCCCCCCCCCCCCGATATAAAAGCAATGGAAAAAGCAGTAATTTGTTCTTGTGGCCGAGGGCAGGAGACTTTCATTTTCTGAGTGAAAGAGTTGTACGCTGAGCAATTGAGCAGCAAGAGTTGGATGGATGGATGAATACGCGGCCAGTCGGAGGAGGAGGAGGCGGCGGCGGCGACCACCGCCGTGCTCTAATTTATTTAATATTCTAAAAGTAGTGACCTTGAGATCAAAGAGGTGCCGAATTTATCCCTAGATGGGAAACAGAAACAATAGAGCCGTCCTAATTGTGATATTACAATCCAGCACACAGTGAACGATCAGAGGGGGATTGATTAGAGGAGTGGAAAGGTGGGCGACTTTGTGAAAAGGTCAATGCACACTCTACCTGGAGTTTTTAATATTTTCCGCCTCCTCTGTGAATGTGGAATAAAAGTGAAAGAAAGAAAAGAATGAAAAGTGCAACTCCTGCGTGATTACAGACATTCTTGAAAGTGATATCCCCCCCCCCCCAACGCATTAGTGAAATAAGACTGTAATTTCCTGGGGCCAGGGTGTATCCAGGCAGAAAATGATAAAAAGGAAATAAAGACAGTATAAAAGGAGGGGGGGGTCTCTTTCGCTCTCTCTCTCTGCTTTTCCAGCAGGGGGGCCGACGTGGAGGTTAATTGAGGGGTTAACAGGAGGTGGTGTCAGCTGAAGGTCAGACTACTGTTCCAGCCAGCAGGAGGTCCCTGCTCCATGATGACCTTACTGAGTGTTACCGGCCATGTTTCCATGTTAGCGCTAATGCCGCACTCCGAGCACCTGCTCTAATAGAGAGAGAGAGAGAGGGAGAGGAGACCAGAGGAGACCAGAGGAGACCAGAGGAGAGGGACAGTGAAACACAAGAGCTTTGGAAAACTTGCACTTTCTGCTGCGTTTGTTGCACCACTCACAACAGGGGTAAAAAAAACAAACAAGAAAATGACAACCTGACGTCGACAGAAATGAGGCAATTTGGAGATGTAACTCCAGAAAGCTGTGTCTGCTACCAGCGACTGAAAAGATGATGATAATAATACTGCATACTTACAAGGATGGGACAATAAGGCTATAACTTAACATGAGACACAAAGAGGAAGAAGCATTGTTTTCATTTAAAATGGAAAGTAGGAAGTAGTTTAAGGAGTGAGAACTTTGCAAAAGGCAAGTTGACACCACTAATCGTGGTCACGCGATTCTCCAAAACTGTGGAGAACTGCTCACAACATTAATTTATAGTTCTGGAAATGGTCAAACATGTCAATATGTGACATGGAGGGAGAGGTTTAAGCAAAAATGGACTGAGGGTTTCACTTCCAACAAGAGGATTATCATTAAAAATGATTCACACACAATTTGAAAATGAGTTCAAAACCATGTACATTTGTTTTAACAATATTTTTTTATTTAAAAAAAAAAAAAAAACTGTTCTCTTTGAGATTGTAGATAATGTACAAAAGTAATAAAATGAGTCGGGAATGTCAAGTTCAGGAATTACTCAAAAAGAATGGGAAAGAATCAAGTCAAAGACATTGAGTAAAAAAATAACTATGTATTGGAGGACGACTACTGCAGCTACATGTTAAGATGTTTTCTGCTAGATAAATTCTTCACATTATATATATACACACACGTATGCTGTTCTCTTGACATGTGCAGCTTGAGATAATCATAAACATAGAAATTAAGTTTACTTTCTACACATTCTTCACTGCAAGAGGTGCCCACACAACTTCCTTCTGCACGATAACCATTAAGTCGGGGATTCACATGACAGCACATTATCTGTGTTGGCATTATGAAGGGACGCTTTTCTTTTTTTTTTTTTTTGTTATCAAGCAGCACTAATGAGGGCCAGCATTAAAGTATCATCACTGAGACAAACATCAAAGCACATCTCAGAGACAAGAAAATTACTTCACTGGTGATTCACCACGACCTCATCTCGAGATACACAGAATTAAGGAAGAGGGGGGGGGGGGAGAAAACAGCGTTTACCCTGCATTAGTTCACCATTTCAACGTGACAGTTCATAATTCCATATTTGTATTGTGATGTCACTGGGCTTGATACCCGAAAGGCGCTTATGTGTGTAACCAGGGTCACTGTTTTGCTGGGGTTTTTTTTAAACTTCTTATCACACCGCTCATGCAGCATGTATGTAAAATAGCATCACAGAACAAAAAAAACAAGTGCCATATTCAGCTGGCAACGCCGGATCGTCGATTTCTAATAGTAGAGGAGGACTTTGAAAGCAATAAAAGACATAAGCAATCTATTTTAACTGTACATTAAACTGGTGAGAATGTTTTGTGTTGAAAATATGAGGACCCAAAACTGTATTTCCAGTCAAACCAAGATTCAGATTCAGAGTCAACCAAATCACAATGGCGTTATAAAGTATACACTATACTATTTTGTGCAGTTTAAATCCGTGACAATATTGTCGTAAAAAAAATAGCATCATTTTTGTCTTTACTCGTAGTGTAGGAATGTACCAAATGATAAAATTGATCATTTTTCCACCAGTTTTGATTTGTTTTACAGTGCTACAGTCGATGGTGTGTGAATGAAAGCCTGCTGCAAAAATACAGCATGCATCACTTCGGCATTTTTACAGTGTTGTAGTAAGAGTACTAAGACTGCAAAGTATTGGAGATTATTAAACACTATTCCTGATAACAATAATAATAATAAAACCTGTGATACTACTTTTTGTTCCAGAGAGTACATAACATAAACTTACTATCAACTAAAGATTTATTAATTAATGTTCATATATCTGGAGTTACTTCTCATCATCCCTGCTGAGCTGGTTGTTACGGAGAAGCCCAGTGTCGATACATCTTTACTCGCCAATACCAGTCATTAGAATTCACATAAATCCATACACACACACACACACACACACACCCACACAAGCAGACACACACTTCTTCCTGTCTAATGCTGAATTTAAAGTGACAGCCGCTCTATACGTTCTCCTTCATCCCGGGGTCCAGTTATGCCACGCAGAGATACGGAGGTGCCCCCTATGTGGGAAAGCAGATGCCACAGCACTCCATACAGATTTCCAGGCAGTCCGAGGACTCGCAGCAGGCATCCATGATGCCACAGTCCATGTCACAGGGGCAGTTGCAGTCGTCGCCCAGGTCGTCGCCGCAGCAGCAGCAGCAGCACGCCTCGGACGTGCACGCGCCACACGAGGCCTGCGCCACCACCATGTTGCAGAGTGTCAGGAACTCGCAGAAGAGGCAGGCCAGGATGCAGTGGACGCAGCAGTCTGGGCCGCCGTCAAATCAGCCGGGGTGACAAATTGTACAGTTAAATAAATAAATAAATAAATACAAGAAAAAAGACAAATAAAAGCCATTTTATACGATTCATTTCCATATAAAAATGTTAAAAGCAGTGCGGAGTGAGTAAGCAGGGAAGGGCATGCTTTGGCGAAAAGGGCAAGGGCTAACTTGGCGGGGGGGGGTGACGAAGGTATGAAAAATACTAAGTAATAAATTCCTCTCCTGCAGTTTTGATTAACGGACTGTTAAATAATTGTGGCATTATCATGCAAACGGCGAGGTTGATCACACAAAGATGATTAGCGAAGTCCAAGAGTCCCTCGGCGGCAAATAGTTGGATTAATGCGGGCAACGCTCACACCTCTGATTAACATTTAACCACTTCACTCTGTGTGGTTGGTGGCAAAGGGTTTCGGGGTTGTTGTTTCACAGCAACAGCTTCCCTTTAAATTACCAATGTGCCCATTAACTATGGCGAGTGTGTTTCTGAATGGCTTCATTAAAAATGCTGCAGGGCTGGTTTTAAAAGGTAACGGAATACAAGAAAAACAAGTTATACTCGGACTTGCATGAACACGGTGATTTTAGGGCGTCAATTCTTTGTTTTTCCCTTCAACATATTTCCTTATCAAGGTGTTTTTCTCTGTTCTATATAATATTGGGCGTGACAGAAATGTCAGTAAAAGTAGTCACAACATTCTATCATGTCCAGACTTGACATGATTTAGTCGGTGAGCCGGGTTGTGTTAGTGTCATCTTTGCAAGGCTTTTCAAGGCTTTTCTGTCACTGTTAATGAAATCTCCCAGGAAAACGAAGGCTCGATTTGTAGCACAAAGGAAAAGTGTGTCCACCATGGCACAACCAAAACAGGAGGAAGAGGACAGCAGGTTTTTTTTTTTTTGTTCTCCCCAGCAGCTATTGCAGTTTTCCCCAGGTGGTGGAAAACAGTAGACAGTGGAACAACTGGAGTAACTGTGGAAACTCTGCCCGGCAAAAAGAAAACGGGCCCCACTGTCAGAGGAGGCAAAGCAGACGTAGAGGGACAGTGATAAAAAAAGAAAAAAGAAAATACCTCACACATCATTCAATGTGGAGAGGATTCAAAACTGACATTCAGCCGACATTACTTCAACTAGATCAGACAAAACCAGCCGTCTTACTAATACAACTGGGTGTTTTTTTCTCAGCCTTTATCACAGCACTGTAAATAGAAAGTGATCTGGTCACTTAGTAATGCTTTGGGTATGAAATAAAGCAGAGGGAAAACAGTGGGCACCAGGGTGGGATTAAATACAGAACAATACCTTTCTATTGAAATAAGAGATCATATTTGTTGTCATAACTCAAGGTGCTCCACACTTCAACTTGTGTAGCTGCATCCAAGTCACTAAATCATCACCAAATATCTTTCCCGGCATAATCTCATTGCATTGCTGTGTCCTTTCTGAACCCGAGGCCAGCGGAGCACTGCTGCTTTGGAGTGTTAAAAAGACATGATGTGGTATGGATGCAGAAAAATAGCATTACAAACAGGGGCGGCATTAGCATAACTTTCATCAGGCCATCTTGAGCTGTCAGAAGAGCTGTTACTGATTGGGTTAGAGGGAAAGCGAAAGGGAGAAGAGTGTGGTGGACGGCATGGGAAGGCAAGCTCAGGACTGCTGGATGCTCATGTTTGATTAATCAAAGAAGAAGAGGAATCCTTTTTTTTTTCCAATTTTTGTGGTGCTCAGGGGTGCAGAGCTGACCAGAAGCACAGGCCGACTGCGATACAAACAAGATAGAGAAGGGAACATGAAAGGAGCAAGGGTGTGGATGTATCTGAGCGTCTGTGAGGGTGCCTGAAGTTTGAATGCATCTTATTATCCTTATCTGAGGCCATGAAACTGGCACTGATGGGAGATGCATGAGAATAATATCTGCACTTTGAAACATCTGACGGTGGACGTGCAGGGCTCTCGGGCGGACTTTGGACTTGTTTCAAGCTAGCACAAACAACGCTGTGTACGTTTACGTGACGTCAAAAAGATAAAAGACAAAATTGTGCTGCGGCTGACAAAACTCGGACTTTTAAAAGACGCGTTTGTCAGACTGAAATGTGCTTAGTTGATTCTTTGACCCAGAAATATTAGTAGAAGCCAGTACACAAAGACAAAAATGGAGAAATTCAGACCGCTGCATTTTTTTGGACAAAGACAGAATTAAATATTTTGTAAAGAAAATTAAAAATTCACTTCTGATTCCCCACGAGTCCTGTGTACCGCTGCAATGGACGTAAAGGTAAAATGGTAGTATGACAGTAGGATACTGATCAGGTAGATTGCAAAAATAAATATAATAAAATTATAATGTGGATATAAATAAATATAACTCGTATTTGGTCGATAGCAAGTTACATACATAGAAATACTATTGTAAAAGAGCAAAACTGCATATTTTACTCAAAAGAGGCAGAATTTTTTTTATTTTTTTTACATATTTTCTTATCAGGAAATTCCACCCCTACTTGGAATGACAACTGGGCACCAGCTAAAGTTGTTTGTCTGTGAGAGGACAACAAGCTGCATTCACTGAATCGATTCAGTATACACCGACAAGGACAGGAGCTCAATTGCTGAGCTACAACCATAGCTCTACGTACTGTAGCTGTGAATGGAAACATTCACAACATTTAGTCGTACCAAATTCTGCTCTGCCAATCTACTCGGGTCACTGCTACAAAATGCCAACAAGAGCAATAAACACTGCGCAGCCACAACAGCACACACAAAACCTCAAAGTTCAGCCTAACAAACTTTGAAGGACCCAGAGGGTATAGCCACGCCAGTGATCAGAATGAAACTGTGGACTGAATATGATATAAACACAGTACACAGGCATTAAGCAGCGGCCAGCCATCTCAGCTATTCACTTGGATGTATAATTCAACACCAACGATTAGTCTGGATCTTAGAGAAGCCAGCAAGACGGATGGAGCGAGGGGGTCGTACGGCGTACACAAGAGAGCCCGGACTCAAGGTACATCATCAACATGAAAACAGAGATAGACAGACAGAGACACATGAGTGAAGCCAACCAGCAGACAGACAGAAAGAACAGCACACACTGACACTGCTCCTGTTTAATGTCAGCAAGTGGCGATGAAGCCCAGGGTTTGCTGGGCCAAAAAGCAACGTCCTGCGCCTCTAAGGAAATAGTCTGAGACATCTGGAAAGCTAAAAAAAAAAAGAAAAGGAGCAGCAGCGTCATGACAGAAAACAAGCTGGATGGGCCTCGGAGCGGCAAGCTGTGCAAAACATTCAAACTCAGAGAGAGAGAGAGCTTGATCAGACAAAGCCTTGGTGGCCCAAGGGAAGGCACAGGAGGCACATGTGGGTGAAAAGAACAGAGGATGAGGGGCTGGACAGCAGAGATTCAGTGTGTTTATAATGTACGACTAAGTTAAAAACCTACAAGGACGAGCACTTAAACAACACAGACAAACACACAGAGGTTTGGAACCGGGCCCAGGCGACTGACACCCTGCCAAACAAAAGCGGCGGCGGTAAATGACTCCTCAGACATCGCAGTGTTATCGCAGACTGGCTCGGCTGCCAACAGCATGTGCCAAGAAAACAGAAGGAGCGGCACAATCCCCAGAGCTAGTTCATGCTAGCTTACGCCTTTTATTTCCTGTGTTCAGGGGGCTGTTTAGGAGGCTAATTTCACAAGCAAACAGATTATGTTAATCCGTGTAAACATTCAAACACAACAGCTTGGCTGTTTTCCTGGGGGAAATAAATAGTTAAGAGTGAACATATTGATTCTAAGAGCTCTCATGTCTGCAAATAAGCAACACAAAAACCCCCTTAATGAGACAGACTTGTTGAGCTTCTCTTTATTTATTTTTTTCGCCCCCTTTTCTTCTGTTCTTTACTAATTGAGATGTTTAAAACATGACGCGTCTGAAAAACATCTGGCGGACGAGATTTCAAGTGTAAAGTATAATCAAAGATTTGACGGTCTTCAGCTATATTCTGCCAGACCCGTGAAAATCCTTCCAAAACATAGAAAGTCCTTCATAAATAAACCCATTCTTTCATATATGAAATAAATAAAGGTATTCAAAACCACAAGTTTGTCAAATTTCATGCCATGTATTTGTATTTCTCAGTGTGGCAGTGTTTAGTTCTCATGTTGCCTGGTGATATTCTCAAGCTGTGTACAGAAAGTGAGTTGAAATAGGTCAGCATACATACAGCAGCATAGCACACACCTCTATTAGGGTGAGGGTCTGATAGTATTGCTTGACAAATGTCAAATGAACGCAGCATACAAATAAAAACGCATCGTTTCTGTAAATAAAGCCTAAACCAACCAAGTTTCTCACTGCATCTTCAGTATTATACGAGCTGTGGAACACATGCATGTCCGCAAACGCATGCACAGTGGGGCGACGGGGTCCCGTTAATGAAAACCAGGGCGGTGCTGACGGGTTGGAAGGGAGAGACAGAAAGGGTCCAGAGAGGTGTGAGGGGGCTTGAGGAGCCTGAAGAAAGCTGGTCACGACTTTTAATAGGCACCCCGTGCTCTCCGGCCTCGTTAGACGGTCACACCTATCTCCCCAATGGAAAAAGACCAGCAGACCGCCTTCATTATTGGACTCACCTCGGCCTTGCACCTGACAAAGTGACGGCTTCCCTGCACGGCAAAAGGACTCTCTGACTTGTGGTTTAAGCAAATAAAAACCACAGGAGTGGGATAAAATGTCATTTGCTTGACGGGAGTGATAAATATGGGAGGTCATGCACTCCCATCATTAAAAGGTGAGAGGAGCTAAGAATTTATTATCAATATCGTAGAGAAAGTATTATTTCAGGGGTTCGCCTGCCAAGACATTTGAGAATGGTCTCATTTAACTGTGATTTTTGCCCATCATGCTGCACAAGATATTTATACATTTCTACAAAAGTACAGAATTGTTTTCATTTTACGAACAAAACTAACATATGATGCAATAAAAATTGGTTGCTGCATTTCTCTTTTTCATTTTTGGTTAACTACACAAACCCTTGAAGTAATTTAACAGCACATTTTGGTGTTGTTGTGTTGTTATTATCTTGCCTCTAACCCTACTTATCCATCCCAGTGATGCCTCGGTCTGTTTGTCTGTTCACTGTAGGAACACAGATGTAACTGATGCAAAATTACCCAACTGGCGTCAAAGAAGATTAAATTGATTAATAACCAACAGAAGCTGAGATGCAGACGGAGAAGCATGCCACATGACAAGTGTTAGAAAAGTTAGTACAGGTGTCAGTGTGTGTGTGTGTACTTTACTAGCTGTCATTATTACCTGGTGTGTGGATACTCACCCTCTGGTAAAGGTGCTTTCTGTGACCCAGTGGAGCTGCGTCTGCTGCTGTCACTGTTGACTGACAAGCTGGACCTCAATTTCCTCTGCATCCTCTGAGACACGGGCGTGGATGGCTGCTTCCTCGGCTGCTCTGTAGTCGGCGCGGACGGCGCTGCCTTCGTGTTTCCGTCTGATCCCCTCGCGGCACCCGTGCTGATATTGGCACCGCAGGAGCACATGCGTGTGGCCCCGGCGCCGCCGATGCCAGGGTGGATTCCGCTGCCATTACTCAGTGCTGGCACGCCAGTGCTGTTGTGGCCAAAGCCGTTTTGGTCCTTGGCAGAGTCTCCCTCGGCGAGCTCCGAGGGTATCCGTTGAGACTCGGAGTGAGGTTGAGCTGGAGAGAAAAATGAATAAGAAAACCATTTATTTTTTTTACTACTGTTTAGTAAAACGTTGCACGTGTGGATTGAGTTCTATTGAAATATTGTTTATATGATGAACTTCCCTGAAGTATTTCATCCTTCTCAGGGTTTGAAATAAAAAGGAATAGACCTCATAATAAAAGAGCACCAAAAGCTGTTCAGTTAAATAACTTACTGAGCAATGTCTATTTTTTACGGAAGACAAAGAGTTGGATTTCTTTCACTGTTATGAGGCTAAACACTCAAACTTTACTTTAACTGAGAAAGAACTTTATCCGCACTCTCTGCACCTTACACTTCATATCTTTTATTCACATATAAAGTCACTGTTGCTTGTGATGTTCAATTCCTTCCGACCGAACACCAGTGGAGACACCATTCTCAGCAAAAATCATTTTCAGCAAACCTTGCCACCCCTTCCTAACATCATAATATCGATCATATGGCAAACATTTCAACCCGGAATGACAGAGAGAAGCGGGAACCTTATATGTGACAGGTTCACAAAAGCCACTGCTGGAGGCAGACAGACATTTGCGGGAGCAGAACCCAGGTGAGTTCAAACGAGAGAAAGAGAGATTAACACGGTAGAAAGAGAAAGAGCGCCTGTGATGCTGTGCATATACAAAATAGCTGCTGTCTGCAACAGTAATGATCTCCTTCCCTCTGAAAGCTCAGAGATGGCCTCAACCCGTCTCTGCGAGTGTATGTGTGACAGCCACACAAAGTCAGGAGACAGCGACCTGTCTGATAAAAAAAAGAGGCAAAGGATGTTAGTGAGCAAAGGAGGTGGCATTTTACTGAGAGGAACACCTGCACATTCAGCTCTACTGGGAGTTACTCCTTCCCTTCACATCAGAGCCACGGTGCATGTGCACACGCCGCCAGTGCATGGTTAACTTGAGATTGTGTGAATTATTCATCTCCTTTTAAGTTTGTCTGTGTAAGCTATAGTTATTCACCATTCAATACATACTTTATATACATTGGATATATGAAAACGTCACTGCCAAACTACGGATTCCTCCAGTTTTCAGCTACTGTATATAGCTGGTTTTAGACGGGAGGCTAGTGTAGTGTTTCACAGCCGTCAACACATTTTACAAAGTGAACACAAACCCTAAAACTGTAGGGTGTAACTTTTACATAATGCCATCTTCAATTCAAACCATCGTCCAATTTGCGTTCACAAAATGCCAATTAAATCCATCAGCTCTCAGTGTGAATCGGGATAGCGGTGTCTCCTTGGAGACAGGAAGTGAGTTGTTGTCAAGATAGATGGAGTCAACAGCAACAATGACTGAAAACACAAAGAATCTCCCCTGAAAAGTTTGAGAAGTTAATTCTAATGCTCCAAAAACATGTTCAGTAGTTTGAAAACACTTCTTGACCCCGTCCCTATATAATTAGATTTGTGTCAATACTTTCAAACAACACTTTTCATGAATCAAACGACACAAAAAATCGATTAAATCATTGAAAAATATTGTATTTTATTGTTTGAAATTACATCCGACAAAATAATTGTAAATATCTAACGTTTATTATCTGACAAACGTTACATATTTACAATTATTTTGTCGGATGTCAGCAGGCAGCTTCCTAAGGCCCGCCCACAAACAAAAAACCACGACGCAAAGAACAAGTGTATTTTCAAACAATAAAATACAATATTTTTGAATGATTAAATAGATTTTTTGCTTCTTAAAAAGTGTGGTTTGATTCGTGAAAAGTACAAATCTAATTCCCTACGTCCGCCCCTGCATTGCCAGAGTACGCAAACAGAAATGCTCTCCGAGTGAGGTCTGATAGTATTGTTTGACATAGCCCGTTTTCAAATGAAAAGACACAGCACACACATAAAGTTACATTGTTTCTGTTCAGAAACCAAACAAAGGCAAAATAGTAACATCAAATACACACGCACACCTTTTATGCAGTATAGCTTTAATATGATACTGGTAATTTTTTTCCATCTCTATTTTCTTACTGTCAGCTCACCAACAAGTGCAATTACAGTTAACAAGAGGGGGAGCGAGTGTGGGAAATCGGGCCTTGTGCTTTTTAACAACACGTCACTCTGGGAGAGGCTGGACGTGCATGTGGATGTAAAACAAAGCAATTAAATACACACTCTGGGTTTTCCCTTCTCCTCATTCCGGGTTTGGCATGCTGCTCTGATAAACAAATATAGACTTAAGGGATCAGGATTTCATGCAATTTGAATTAGACAACTGGGTAGCACGCGACAGAATTCATTATGCAGTGATTTAAGACCAGGTTGATGGATTTTCTTCTCTAAGAGACAAAAGCCTTTCAGTCTGCCTATGACAATGTGTGGAGACTACAGCTTTCTAACGAGGAGACTCTACATCTGTTGTTGTTATTCAGTTTCACACCTGACAGTTGTGACTGTTTCTCTATTCTTTGCTTGTTTTTTTTGTTAGGTTAACCAATATCATAAAGAAAACTAAAGGTGCATTCTAAAAATGTCTATGTATCAGTACTGGGGTGGTTAAGGATGTTTGTAAGATGGAGGATGTTGTAAAAGGGTTACTTTCAAAATGAAATCTCTAATATTGTTTTAAATGTGTCTCATTGCACCAGTCGCAAGTCAGATGAGTCACTCACCGAGCAGCTGAATGTTGTAATCATCCGGAAAAAACACGACATGAAGATGAATCATCACTTGTCTGTGATGTACAGTGAACAAACCAAGCAGCAGGTCAGACTTATTTTCATACTTAACTCCTATTTTCCTCTTACTGAAGGTGTATGAATTGCTCTTGGCACCCTTGTTTTTATTCCGCCAGATTTACAACAGAGAATTACCATAATTCGATTCTCAGATGTAGCCTCGTGCTTTAATGTGCAAACAAAAACAGCACGAGCTGACATTTATTTGGTTGAACGTGGGAATTCCCTCTCTACAATCTAATGATTAACTTGTCCGAACTCATTTACAAAGACCAGACGCGCACAAACAGCACAATGTGCAGTAAAAAAAATAAATAATAATCCACCTGCTCAATACAACGCAGCAGTAGCTCCTTAACAAATCAATCACCCATAGTATCTGACGTAATGACACACTCGTTGTGCCCATTTAGGTTTAAGCAAACTAACCGCATGGACTCACACACGGACACACGTTCATGCACAAAAAGGCCAACATAGACTTGGAGGCATAATTACCTTTCCCTTTGAGGAAGTCAAGCCTTCAATTTAGCAAAGTACAAACAGTTATTAAGAAACCGCCACGTAAAAACCCAGAGTGCACAGGCAGCGACTCAGGTTTCTGACACAACTGCAAAACCCCTAAAAAGTGCTTCAAGTCTGCAGAGTTGTGCACATTAGTGGCAGGTTCTTGGATAGTCTCAACACAGTCGCAGACTTTTATTTTTATCCTGACGGAGATGAATGGACACCGAGGAATAATATTCATAATCATTGATCATGATAATGATGATACTGTCAAAGATGGCAATGACAGACTTATGGAGTCACCGTGAGACAAATGAAGATATAATGAAGGAAAAAAAAGCAGAAATGCAGCAAAGTTCTACTGGAATCTGAAATTGTTCTCATTATAACCTATAGAGAAGTAGAAATATAGATTAAAAAGGGCAGCATTAAAATAATGTATTGACAAACAGCTATTGTACATTTTTGCACCATATAAAGGCACACTAAATGATCACATTATTTTAATTAGCACATAGACATAGAATTTTGATTTGATCTTTAAGTTTCTAGTACACAAGCTTGGACATTATTACACTAATTAGGTTTTTGTATTGTTCCATTCCACATCCGAGGATATAATATTTTCAATAAATTGCTGCACCGCTGCTACATCCTGTAACAGGAAGAAATACATCCTGCTTCAAAATTTGATATGGGGAACTTCCAGTGAGTTTAAAAATATTCATACATATACATATATATACACACACACACACACACACACACACATATATATATATATATATAAAAGCAAGTTACAACAAGCTCGTCTTTGAGAGGGGAAGGTGTCCTGAGATAAACGAGTCTACAATGGCTGACAGGTCGCATTAAAACATAAAATGTTGTTTTGAAGGAACAATTGGATGAACACACACGCGCGCCCGTGCCCAGAGACACAAATGCACACTTCAAATTGGACTCATAACCGCCCTATTTCTAGCACATCAACAACTGTTGAGGGTGTACATTTGTAGTTGAATAAAACATGGTATTCCCCTACACACGCTGTCACACACATCACAGAGGAAACTAGGGGGTGAGTAGTTCTTGACTGTCTAAGCAGCATCCCAATTTGGTCCCAGCTACTAGTAGCTGACAGCCTCAAATATCTGGGGAGCATTTTAAAAGGCCAGTGTTTGATGGATTCATGAAGAACACACAAATATAATTGCCATTTGTCACCGAGTCTTCAGTGTCTGCGCCACACAGGGACCAAGCACCGGAGTACCTGGAGAGCGCTGGAGCTGTGCCAGAGCTGTGCGGGGGGATCGCTCTGTATGTAAAACGGAGTATATAAACACCTCCGTTTTTTTGTCACAGAAAATAGGTCCTACAGGGGGGAGCTGGAAATTGCACCCAAAAGACAGAGGAGGAAACATGCGCACACATACATACAGTGTACATACATATGTGTCAGCCTACTGGATCTCTCCTCCTCTCTCACTCTCACGCACACACACACACACACACACACACACACACACACACACACACACACACACACACACACACACACACACACACACACACACAGAGGCAGACCTACCAGGAAGGAATATGCATGCATGCATGTCAGTTGAAACAGAGCTGTATAAACAAGAATTTTAAAATAGTCAAGAACATGAAAATATAACACAGAGGTCAAACAGGGCAGTATGAAGATTCTCATTTGCACACCGCTTCGCTGAGAGTTGCAGGTAAAGCAGAAGGGCGAGCACTGAACAACCACACAAGCTCTGTGTTTCTAAAGCCCGGTCCTTTTAATATTAATGCCCCAGAGACGGAGTGAAATAGGAAGACAGAGACAAAAAGGTGTTTGCCGAGGCTTATTAGAATGCCCATCATAAAGAGCATACAGTTATTCAAATGTCATATCACGTCAGCCAAATAAACACCGCAATCCAGATCTTGTCGTTATCTCTCCTAATAGTCGCTATTACACAATGCGAAGAGTTTGCGAGTTAACACTGAATTGAATATGAGCACAGATGTGACGCCTTTTATTTTTAGTTTGAAGGCCCAAAGAGAGGCGCACAGAATACATAGCGGCGGTTAGCTCTGAAATGCTAATTCCTCTAACTCCACCAGTGTTTTGTTTATCTTTTTTGTGCATTGTATTAGAAAAACATGTATATTTTCTGCTCGGCTGGCCATGTTACCTGCATGATTGAAATGCTAATTTGTAAATGTGCAATGACCTAGCCAGACTTCCCCGTTACCACCGCCGCTGCCGCCTCCACCCCCTCCTCTCTCTGCCAAAACAGCCCGAGGTATCATCTCTCCTCCTAACAAACAGCAGCACGTGGGGCAGCTCCTGCCTTTCAATCCAAAGGGATATATTTTCTCATTAGAAATTATACATCTTCCCTGCCCATATTTATAGACGCAAAACCAGGGGAATTATACTGCAGAGCGAGTAAGAGGGACACACAGAGATAGGAAAATAGTACAATGAATGTTATTACAAAGGGCTCTGATTGAAAATTTCCTTGGGCATATCAAAGCCTCGTTTACCGTTTGACCTTCCAAACTCTGGGACAAGGACTTTCTTTATTGTCTGTAAGGACACGTTGGAAGAGACATACAAGCAAATCGACGACCATCTTTCAAGTGACTCACAACAACAACAACATAAACCTGATTTGCACTGTACATAATGCAAAGATCGGCAGTGTGATGATGCAATGAGAGCAAACCAGAAGAATTTGATTTTTAAAAATGACTTTTTAGTTGCAGTTCTATAGTGAAGTGATGTGGGTGTCTGGCCAATCTCGTGGTATTGTCTTGAGCGTTTGCACAGGGTGGACAGTGACCTGACAGGCAAACAAAAATGTCTCTTGTTCGAACATATATGGGGGGGGGAGAAGTGACGCTGGGCATCAGACAGCAATCCTGGCCGTGTCAGTTAATACACACCAGTAATGTTTTGCAATTATCCAAGATACAATAAGGATGATGGCTTCTTACATGACGGTGATGACTGCTGAGGATAGCTAAATTACTCGCTCTGATATTGGATCTTCATCAGCAAAAGTGACAAGCCCTATATGTGTGTGTGGGTGTGTGCTATGGAAGCCTCCAACAGAACTATATTAGCTGTCTTCACCTGCCACTGCTCATCATATTGTGTAGCATCTCAGCTAAGCAGGAAACATCACCTTTTTTTTTTTGTCTATTTTTCTATCCGATCCCATAACAGTCATTCATATTTGGCTGCTTCAAACGTGCGCTGAAGGGGGAAGTGACACTTGAAGACAGCAGTTATTATTATTATTTCCACCACCATCACCATCACCACTGCCGCGTCTACAAACTCCATCTGGCAAAAGGGAGAAGTGGAGTGTCAGGGGTTTCCTAATTTAAATTTTTTTTTTTGCTGCTGATTGAGAAGGAAAGAAATAATCCCCCTCGGACCTTGTCCTGTTTAATTACATTTTACAGAAGCAAAGGCAACTTGAAAGACAAGAGCTTGATTTGACGACGGGAACCTCTCTGTGTGCTCAGTGCAGGAGGTGTGTTTGTGTGTGTGTGTGGGAGAGAGAGAAAGGGATAGAAAGGGGATGACAGGAGGTGGAGAAAGAAGGGAGGAGGGGGTTCATCAATTATCCTTTGATTTAAAAATGGAACATTTTCTCAGATTAATATGTCTGACTGCTATCTAAATCACTGAAAGTCCCAATGAGGTGCCATTTTCTCTTACATGAATCATGTTGAGGGGAAGTCATTCACACTCGGCCCACCTCCTCACAGACCAGCCCCGGCCACAGAGGTCTCTGCTCTCCCCACTGTTGTGTGGAATTTGGCATGGTACTAATTTGAGGGCTGCTAATGTAGCAGAGCGCAAGACATCAAGGAGTGATCAACGCCTGCAACCTGGCAGCTGTGAGAGTCTCTAAATGGCGCCTTATTCTCTTCCTTTCCACATTTCTGAGATGAATTTGCACAAGCCTGATTCTGCACGAAGCTTTGTCAAACGCCTTTCATTCTCCCTCATCTGTTTCTTAACTTCCAAGAAAGAAGTGGAGTACAAAGACAGACGAATGTGTGCGACTGCAATATCTTAAAAAAGCTGCAAATCTTGCACAGATTTAAGCGTTACAGGGATAGCTGCCACAATTTCTATAAAGATCAATTATGACGTGACTCAGAGCAGGCCTGAGGGAACTGCCAGGCTCCATACTCCACCCTCTCCTCGCCGATGACTCAAAAACACAAACTGAGCGACAGAGCGGGAGCGAACAGGAGAGGAAGGGGAAGAGAAGAGGAGGGAAGTGGGGGTATTTTCAGTTTCAGTTACATCGATGACTCAAATATTCCAACGGCTTCAAAAAAACCTCTTCACTGAAGTTGAAGTTCCACGGGAAAGTCACTTGTTCATTCAACAGCAGGCGCGCAGGCTTGCACATGCGCATATTCAAAAAGGCATACACGTGCAAAAGTAGCAGACGCAGGGAAAACCACACACACACACCGAATAAATGCAGTGTGCACACACAGTAACTAGAGGAGGCAGAGAGGAGGATCTGGCAGAAGTGCCACCACTCCTTAAAAGCCAGAATACAGCTGAGGTCTAACTCTGGGTCAGAAAGGGGATAGACGGTCTATCAAAATATCCACATGCTTAGTTCCTTTATTTGCTCAGCATCAATCTCAACATTAACCCCCTACTAATGGGACAGCTGTGGGTCAGCGCCTCACCTCTTCAGGATGCCAATCAAGGCCTTAAGCTGAGAGATCAGCCTTTGAGGCAGAGTTGCTCGTATGCCTCTGAGTGGCTTTTTAAACACGGAGACGCCTGTATCGATTTTAGCTCTAGCCTGAAAGAGGGGGGGGGTGTAACACACTCTTCAGGGCAATGTGTCTGCTGTGGCTGTCTGTGCGTCTGGACAGGAGCCATTCCCTGGTCCCTGGTCACCCTCCACTGATCAGGGGGTCTGACAGAATGACCTAGCAGAGAGGCAGTGAACCTGCAAACATGAAGAGGCCAAGGAGCTGGAAGCTCGAGGGGGTCGGGGGCTGGTGGGGGCAACATCAGCAGAGATCTCAGTAATAGAAAAGGGTTTTAACCTTAATGTTGAAGCCAAAACCCTGTTAGAGGCCACGTAATCCCCCCTGCGCTGCTCTCATTTGAACTAGCTGATTTCCCCCCCCCCTCCCCTCTCTCACTGTGAGTCACTTGTGAAAGGCAATGAAACTACGGTGGGTATGAGCATGAGAGTGTGCTCAGCCCAGCCCATCAAAACTTAGTTTAATGGAAAGTAGCACAGAAAACAACAATACACATTCTAATTTCTAAATTGGATTCAGTCTCCTGCTTCCCTCTTGTTCCATTCAGGCACAAGCACACAGCGCTCGGAAAAAGGAACACGGATATACACCTGTTTTAAATGGTGTATAGAGTTATTTAAACACAGTCTTCTAAATTATTAGAAGTGCAATTTCTCAATCCTGGTCCTGGGGACCCACTGCCCTGCATGTTCTAGAAGTTTCCCTGCTCCAACACAGGTGATTCAAATAAATGGGTCGTTATCAAGGCTTCTGCAGTGACCATTTGAATCAGGTGTGTTGGAGCAGGGAAACATCTAAAACATGGAGGGCGGTGGGTTGCCAGGACCAGGATTCGGAAACCCTGCAATAGCGGATGATGTGTGAACAGCAAACACTCAAAGACATCAGTAAATATTTTTCCCTTGTTTTGGGTGTTTTACAATAGCACATAATGTTATTTTTTTTAACACTAGTGTGACTGGCAGCTGGTATCATCCAATAGCAGCCTGGTTGCAAGTGAGGTCTTTGAAATTCCCACTGGAAAAACTTCATCATGGTGCCAGCCAAAATCATGTCAGTGACATTACTAATACATAGTGCATTTAACTGAAAATGAATCGGAAGTTCAGAACTTCACCACAGCTTCAGTTTTAAATGGAAGACGTTTTGTTTTGGTGGCTTTTCACACAGTACACATGGTTTTCTCCCACCATCATCATCATCACCTCCCGATACATCTATAAGTCCGAGGGTCAACTGGTGTTGGCATGATTTCGCCAAACATCCACATCCTCACCGTTCCTCCACACTCGCCATCCATAAATGTTGCCGCCTATCAAACATAATCACCTAAAAGACTTCAGTCCATGAATTGAGGTATGCATATCTAATCATTTGGCTCAAGTATTTTGAATATCTTCAAAAAAAATTAACTGTGAATAGGCTCGGGCACTTTGGGTAAAATATGCTAATTAACACACTTGAAATTTCCCATATGAAATCTATCTGCACCAAGACAATGAGAAAATAATTACAACAGAGGTAGAATTACAATGGCCATTTTAATCAACCCCTACACTAGCATTTCACCCTATTTATACAGTTTTTGATTCCATGACCCACTGGTAAGTAATCACTTGAAAATTATGGTTGCGTTTATAATAGGTCTCAGCTTTAGACACATTATTTCCATAGAGACAGGGCTCTGAGGATTATAATTAAGATATGAATCTTGCATAACAACAATCACCACACAGTTTCTGAAGCTAACAAAAAAAACATCCCGGGTTAAAAATGTCGTCTTAAAGTGTCGAAAGTAACTTGAAGCAGAGTGTGACAGTCCACCAGTGTTTATTCAACAGCTGATGATGAAAATGATGAAGAGGCACTTGCCCTTTGGTTTATCTCCAGTCCAACTCTGCAAATTGTCGACTATCATAACACGTTATAGTTTTGTGTGTGAATCTTAATTGTTGCGCTGTCAAGGAGTCTGTCCTTGCAAGACAGGTGTAAGTATAAGACACTCGCCCATTAAACAATCCCTTTTACTGCATTTATTAGGGGTCACAAATTCTCTTCTGAAAGGTCAGCTCTGCGCACAGGTAATAACCTTGAAGGTGTGCCACTAAAGAGCCCAATCAGGGATTCACACAAAGGTCAGACTAATGTCTTTCTCTCAAAAAAAAAAGAGAGTCATGTTATTTGACCTTCCTTTTTCACTACAGAATTTCCCTCAGATAAAAAACAGACCTGTACTCTGGAAGCTAGTAAGGTCATCTTTATCAACCACAGAACCATTAAAAAAAAAAAAGAGAGAGTATTTGACAATTCAGTGAATAATGTGACGATTAAATTCCTAAAACCGGTCCTGGGTGGTGGCAATTTATTTCAAGTCAGGGACTGGAAAGCTCGGGTCCTGTTTGCAGGAGATATCAGCTGTTTGAAAACCAAGAACGGTCTCTTGAGGAATGTCTGTCTCCCCCACACGATTCGCCCTCCTCCCCCAGGATGGTGGAACCACAGAAGAACTGTTCATTGACAAAGGCCTTACAGGAAGGGCAGAATTGTACTTTTTTTCCCAGTAACAAGCAGCAGTGGCTGACAATCCCATGAGCAACAACACTTCAGCTTTTTCTTTCACCAACTACACAGATCTCTGAAAAAACAATGTCAGGCATTTCAGCTTTTTAGGTCACATATCTAATGACCTTTTTTTGCAAATGCACGGCAAAATGAAGTTACCCTTTGAGCCGTGTTTGCTCCGCGCTCATGTTGTGCTCAACAAAGACATGTTCAATGTGTTCTAAATTACAGTGAAACCACTGCCATGTTTACTTTCCGGTTTTAAATGGGACAGCTTGTCAAAACATGATTTTCATGAAACGTAACTGGATATGTGCTGTTATTGCAACTTTACAATAGGCTTCCACTTGTTCGGAAAAGTCACCGTGCACGTGGTGTACACACGCTTTGAATCAGAGTGAGCCGAGGGGAAAAACTATGACGATCAGGATGGAGACAAGCGCACGATTCTGTATTGAATTCCTCTTTCTCTGCCTCTTAATTTCCCCGGCCAGCGAGAAATCTTCACTGCACCTCGAGAAACAACACACAGTGAGATATGGTGTCCAAGAGAGAAGAAGGAGCGTTGCCAGTTGTTGGTCTGTGGTGTTTTTCTCACACTTGTGTCACACGTGCGTGAACTGTGGCATCACAACCATGCAAGAAACAAAACGAGTTGGAGTAGGAATAAAACAAGAACAGCAACAACACAACAGAGTTTGGTGGCAATGTTTGTATCATTTACTTTGGTCCCTTGTCTAAGTAAAGGGGAGGGGACGATTTTAAATTACTCACACAATAAATAGCAATGGTAATAAGGCACAATAAATAATATCTGGCACTGTCCCAAGAAGTAGAAAGTAAGTTTTATGAAAATCATTCATGGGTAATGAGTAATGAATGCACCTCTACCACTAATGCTGTTAGTAAATGCCATTTCAACACATTCCCACTGGACAAAAAAACATTTATAAACTTGGGGCCAACAGGTTTTTTGACCACTGAGAAACACATGTGTTAAACTGAGCTGTGAATGTAAAAAAAAGAAAAAAAAAAGCCAACTGATTTAACCACACCAAGACAGAGGTAGACAATATTTTAACATATCTTATCACAGCACAAACATGAAGTGTTGCAGTGATGTCTTTACTTGACACGAATACGTTATGTACTTTCAACTCCCTTCAAAAGGCAAGTAGCATATCCTCTTTTTAACGATTCCCTAACCAGACCATCTGTGTACATGCATAGGTGCAAGAGAGTCTGTGCTTGTGTGCTTTTGGGGGTGGGGGTGGGGGGGTGCCTTCAATTACAACGCAAAACTGTTGTCACGGGGGCTTACTGTATCTGCCGAGATGAAAGAAAGCATGCCTCTCGCCCGAAGTGCATTACACCACACACCTGCCAAGCTAGAAAGACCTCTTGACAGAAAATCTTTTTTTTTTTTTTTTCTTCCTCCTTTTGCAAGCGAACCCCTTTTCCTCACTGCTTTAGTAAACACCCCACTGGCAAGTCATTAAGCCTAATACCAAAAAGGCAAGAAAAGGCTCCCTGGAAATGTTGACAGCATAGAAACAAAAGCACTGTTGTGTCTAACGCAAACACAATCTGTTTTATAGCTGGGCACTTACATGGATGGAAGCAATCAGCTGCTATTAGCCTTTGCTGACACATCTCACTCTGCATAGGAACAATAAAAAGCACACACGCAAACCTGATTTCCTTTTGTGACCTGCAATTCATAGCTCGGTATCACGTCATTAAACAGAACAAGAGTGCAACGAGACTTAATTACACCTGCTAATAACTCTGCAGTTCAATAGCAAATGATTGTTTGTAAGACCTCATTGTAGCGGAGAACATTCACAAAGAGCACTGTGATTATTTCTGATACAACATGTGCTTAAAAGTTACCTAGAAAGGAAAAAGAAAACAAAAAGTCAGCTTTGACTGTAAGCTCTAAAACGAATGTTACTGCTATGGTAGCTCAGTGACAGGACGAATGTACACCTGATGTTGATTAAAAGGTGAAAGAGAGTGCCCCAAAAATGCCCCAAACAGTTGATGCAGTTTCCTTTTCCAGAAAGGTAAATGTTTGGAAATCAGTGCATCGAGATGGCGAACGCCAAAACCACAAACAGGATTTCCCCAACTCCACAGCTCAAGTTTGAGGGTTTGGAAGGAGAAGTAACACAAGGAGAAACAAGCCATGTTTGGGTCAATAAGGCAGAATGAGAGCCCACGCATATTATTACTCACTTGTAAAAGCTTGACGTTATTTCTATTGGAAACAATGAAGCTAATATTTTCATTGGCTAACTGACCCTGCTTTGTTCATGTACACTGTGCGTTTGTCAAAGCAACAACTATTCCTGACAGCCGGAGCATGGAGTCCAATTTGGACGCATTTGGAATTACGAACCATTTAAAATGTTAAATAAAACATCACTAAACATCCACTGCAGTTAAATTCAATCACCTCAGCGTGCAAGCAGAATATGCTAATCAGTTCGACTGTCTCTAATTAAAAAAGCTCATTGCTGTTTATCACTAAAAATAACACAAAGATATCCCGCTGACCGCCCACAGCTTTCCCAGGTTGTTGTTACTTACTTCTTACGGGCTCGGAATAATTAGGCTTCTCGCCTGTCACGTGACTTGGTCCTTCATTGGCTGGTTTCCTGGGAGATGGCCTTCTTCCTGACGATTCACTGTCGCGGTCATCTAGGATCACACAGGCATTGCTTGTTAAACATGGGGGCGGGGAAACGCTGTTTCGCAGTAGTGCAATTTCACGTCGTCTGGCTACGTTTCTTTCGTATATATAACATAGCTGCTGCGCTGCTGCTGTATACACACACAAGCACTCCCTCAGTCAGGTCTGATAGAGCTTAATATACAAAACATGTTACATTGTTTCTGTTCACAAAGACCAAGGAGAATAACAACAAAAAACACTGAACAAGCCCCTCATAAATCACTGAATCCATCGTAACAAGACCTAGATTCCATGAGGATGTTTCACTTCTTATCCAAGAGGCTTCTTCAGTTCTGAACTGTCTAAGTTGCTGCAGACTTTTAGAGAACCATGCTCTGGAAGAATTAGAACCTACACACACACACACATTAAAAAGGTTACACAATGCAGCAACAACACAAGGGTCAGCCACAGTGGACAAAATATCAGGGACACTTGGATGAGTCAAAGGATGTGTTTGCCAGAAAAAACACAGGGCACTGGCAAATGGCAAATACACAACACGATGGGGCGGTTCAGGTGAAGGCCGTGCCAGAGCTCTGGATCTCATTTTCTCCCCCTCTGCTCCCGGGTGTGCTCTACCTGCCAAGTTGCTGCTTTTTACTGCCATAAAGGCTGCATTCATCTAAATTGGAAAAAGTATGTGGGCAGGAACTCCAGGCCTGATAGCTGCGCATAAACACAAGAGACAGTTTCACTCATCTCTCTAAGCCATTCCTTCGGTCTCCTCGACTTTGACGCTTTGCTCATGGCACACTGCTGCTTTGTTCGGTAAATAAATAAACCTTCCACATGGACTTTATTCACTGGTTTGGTGCCTGCTGCCTGCTACTATGCCATCTTTTTCCTCAAGGCCTTGAAGTTTGCAGTAACATACTTCATCTTGAGCCACTTTTTCTTAGTGAAGAATGCCCTGGTGAAACCTAACAGTCATGTTTACCAGAGCCTGATGTGTTTGTTTCACAGCTACAACACTCTCTGTTGGTAAGCAGTGATAGAAGGAGGAGTGGAACGTGCGGCCGCAGGCCAATATCTCGGGATAGATATGGCACATACCTCAACTTGGAGCTGATGTATGACAACAGCAGTTGCGATAGCAGCAGTACTGTGTGATGCATTGCAGTATTTAGTGATCACAGTTAGAAATAAATTGGCCTATTCTCTGTACATCCACAGTCCCCAGAGAGGGGAATTTCAGTCTTTCCTGCAACCGCCTTTGAAGGTCCAGCAAAAATCCATTCGCAATCCAGCAGCCTCAGTGATTGCTTACTTTGTCCTACTTTGCTATTTTTTGACAGTGCCATAATGATGCTTGGTATAAATAGGATGGTTAACGGTTCATTGCTTGTTTGAAGAAAAATGAAAAGGGGGTGTGGGGGTAAGCTTATTTTACATGTGATAATCTTAGGGGCAACTATAAAGTTAATTAAAAACTATAATTGGCTGTGGTTGCTGTTAATAGTCACGAGGGCGTTTCCGCAGCCTTTATTGAGGGGGAAAAAAGCAAAAACATGATTACCACTTAACACTGGAGCACAGATACTGATGTATCCTGCAAGTCACAAAAACATAATTTTAGAAGACAAGGCCGATATTGTCCCAAGACGTTTGATAAGTTCTGATATGCACCAGTGACCCATTATTGAAATCATTGTCTCACTTTCTGTAATTGCCTTTTTTCTACCGATTCTCCCACGTTTGATCGTACGGGAAACACGACGTCTTGACAGTCAGAACGTGCCGCTGATATATATAATCACAGTTCAATTTCACGTGTTGTGCAAAAGCAAAATGGAAGAACAAAAAAACCTTTACAAACACCCACAAGAGACAATGCGGTGAGCATATGAGCAATGCATTGTACTAAAACAGAACACTTTTGTAAGCCTGCAATGGAGCCTTTTTTGGTTCAGTGTCAAATAACTTGCTTTTCTATACAACTTATCATGACATGCACAGATGGAAAAATCTACTATTTTTACCATACTGTCTTCAATTGTAATTTCTTGTTGTCTAGTTGCATGTATGATACTGCTTACTGACCCTAACTTAACTAGGTCTTTATATACACTTTTTCCAATCATGCACTTCTTAATCAAAAGTAGTTCTTACATATTTTGGTACATTTTACTCCCTCTTTTCTGTTATTTATTGTGCTTTTCTCTTACCTTTTTGTCCTACCTACACATGAACCCTGTGTGATGATGACTAAAGTTACAATCCATCAGAGCTGCATAATATGGTAAGAAAAAAAAAATCATATTGCACTTACTTTTGACAGATATTGCGATTGTGTTGTGATTTATAATTAGGCATCGCGCCATGTGTGAAACCTAACAGTCGTATTTCATTACAAAACATATATTAGAATCATGAAGATGTGAAACCTTAGGGAGCCTGTCAAGCAAAACACATTCACTCATCTGTGAGGCAAATTCTGGGGGTGAAGAATTCCATCAGAATGCTGGTTTGATGCCACATTTCATGTATCGATCTATCTGTCTGTCTGTCTGTCTGTCTGTCTATCTATCTGTCTGTCTATCTGTCTGTCTGTCAGTGGGTGTCAAACCAAGCAGGACTCATGTAGTTAAATGTGAACAAAGGCCGATGTGGACATATTTACATATAGGAAGTTGTTCCAGCTCACTGTCCTACCACTCCATTACATATTTGAATGTGTGGCCTGTCCAGTCCTTACCGTGTGAGGCAGGTAGCAGTGGACTTGTCTCTTGCTTAGGGCCCTTCTCTGGCCCTGCTGGCCCATCCGGAGGAAGGACGGTCTCCTTGGACATGAGACAGTCGTCTTTTTGGGGACACACAGAGACGAAGACGTTCCTCCCTTTTCACCCTTCAGCCGTCGGCGCTGTGAAAAGCAGCATCGTCATCGTCAGGTCAGGCGCGAGGACACTGTGCAGCTCATTATTCAAACTCAAAACACAAGGAGAAAGAGAGAGTGACGTCGGAGACTCCGTGGAAATTTCCCTCCTCTATCTCTCTTTACATAAACTTGTCGAGGGGCTCCATGTGCAGTCCATTTCTTCACACACTCCCCCTTTTCTTTTCTTTTCGTTATCAAAAATAGCGACGGACGCCTGTTAAGTGCTGTTTATAGCTGGCGCGGACACGTTGTTTATACAAAGCACAACTTACCTTTCAAACATGTCAACTCCCTCTGCTTCAAATCTGACTTATTCCCATCCTTCCTTCCTCCAACTATTTCCCCGCTGCGAAGAAAAAAACTAAAAAAGGAAGAAAAACTGGGTGAAAGAGTAAGTCAGCGCCAAAAAAGAAAACTTCTCTTAGGCTAACTTTCTTTGCTAGTTTTGGTCCAGTTTAAGAACCAGTCCAGCGTTTGTTGGTGTTCTGAAAAATGTCTACAACAATCCTGGCGACGCCTCGACGTTCAGTGGCGGTAGTTTGCTGAGGTTTGTTGCGTCTAAAACATTTTCATCATATCCGGATTCCAGCAGCCAGTGGAGCCACTCAGCTCCTCTCCCTGCTCAGCTCCAGCAAAGCCCTCCCTTAACATGTGTCCACACAAATACAAGGTAACCAAGAACGCAAATAAAGTCGTTTTTAAGAAGTTAAATGAAATAAAAATGAGAACATTTACATTCAAAAATGTGTTTAAATGAGTAGGAATTATCCAAGTGCTACTTTGGGACTTTTTCCAAAGTTTTTAAATGTTTTCAAAGTCAAAGTTTGCTCAGTTGTCATGGCAAATTATTGCAATCACAGAATTTGAACCATGTGACCTGGGGGGCTGGTCAGGAGGGGAGCGGTCAAGGAAGTGAAAAAAAACAACAAAAAACTTAAATAACAAAAACAGACATACATAACTCATCATAACCTTATATTAAAGTTAAACAGTTAAACAAGTGGGGATAAACATTGAAATGTGTAGGCTATATAGTGGGGGGGGGGGAAATATGTGCATTTGCTGCCTAAAATTATTAATTTAAAGGTCCAGTGTGTAACATTTATTGTCTGAGAATAAATATACTAGCGATAATTATATATTATATCATTTCCATAAAATTAGCATTAATATGTACTTGCTTCACAGATGCGGCCATCTTGTGTCGTCATGTTTTTTGTGTGCCTTTTTGCAATTTTAAGTGGAAGCAAACAAATAAGATTGACATCCTTTTGACAAATCTGTCAATGTTGATGTAGTATAAGTGTTATCCCGAACAATAGGAAAGTAAGTCGTACAATCTCAGGCCCTGTTTCAATTGACCTCATGACAAATCCGAATAAATCTGCTGCAAGAAGTCAACTGAAAAGTGAAAAGTACACACAACAGAACTATCCTCTCACAGCCTCCTTGGTGCCTCCATCCTTTTACTTTTTCTCCATTTCAATTCAGAGATAATTCACTTTAAATAAATGGCAGCGAGGCCTCATGCCGAGTCGCCTGTGTAGTCAGTGGGGTATTGTTAGTGGACTGTCTTGCTGATTGCCATCATAGGCATTGAACTCTATTGGTAACAGTATAAGTGAGATTTAAGCCTGGGTAACATGAGAGTGTGGCGGTGATTGATGTGAAATATGCCCTCCCTCATTGACTGGCTGAACTCTATTTTCTGCTCCTAATGCAGAAATCACTCCGGGTCCCCGGCATAATGATTTACGATGAATCTGTGTCAATGTTGAACTCGGCAAACCCCACGTAATCCATCTTGCAGATATACCTACCCACCCCGCCCCACCTTGCCTGCTCCCACCCGCCAGTCCCCTGCTTTTGCAACGGGAGGGTAAGGAACGCAGTTCTCTCGCTCCGTCTATAAGTGTTGAATCCATTACAGGGCTGATGTGTAATCACAGAGGACCTCTGAGCCCCCTCAGACTGTAATTACTTGAATACAGATTCCCCCTCACTCCATTCCCTACAGCTGCTCAAAGCCAAGAACTCCGTTAACCAGCATGCAGTGCTTTCACTTTGCCTATCTGGGTGGCAACGTGGAGATATATTTGAGGGATGGGGGCCTGTAAAAAAGAAAAAAAAAGAAAAATCACGGATGAAATTGCATTTAAGTAATGGGATTTTGACCTTGCGGTGTGTAATGGCCACGGTTCACCTCGGAGATTGAATCAAGCAGAGACCAAATCAAAGTCTCACTTTGAAAAGTGACTGCGAGGTCCTCCCCACATATGGAAATCATCCGAGGACTGCACACGCAACATGACTGCGCCGTGAAATCAACCCCCGGTTGTCTGTCTTTGTCTCTCTTACACGGTGACAGCGCTGTTGCTGCTGACAAACATTATCTTGTGTGTGATCATGTGCATAGTGTCATTCCCCAACTCCCTCCCTCCTCCTCCAGGATAAGTCAAAGTGGAAGCCGGCGGTGTAGACACAGAGGGCTGTCACACTGTGTCAAGCGTCGGTGTCAGTGTTGCATCTGTTGCCGTCACATCTCAGAAGACACAAGGAAACATCTCTCTGTTGACTTCATCTGTTTGTTTGGCAGCCTGCCTGATTGCTGGAGTGTGTAGTGGCGAAGAGGAGTAGCGACACAGTCAGGGTTACACGCTGCCGACAAGACTAATCCTCCGTCGCACACCCCAAACAAACACCCTTCTCTGCGCCTTCCCTGGTGCACAAATCTCAAAGACACTGAAAGCTCCCGTGTCACATCCTGTCTCCCATACTGCAGTAGGCCAGTAGACCCTGCAAGTCTCTCTTGTTTGTCAGTAATGCATATTGAAAGATAATTGTTTTTAAAGCAATAGTTTGACACTTTGGGGAGATTGATTTGTAGCTGTAGAGGGGGAAGACAACCAGGCCTGGCTTCAGCTGTATAAAAGCTGGTGTAGGCTAATATGTCTGGTTTTATTTAAGTATAATTACATAACAACCTTTCGGGATAACTTAAATCATGTGAGTGCACCTTCTCTATGTTCTGTTTAAAGCCGTGGGAAAATGTGGCAAGAGGGAAAAAGCCTTTGACCAATTGCAGGCCATTTTACTATCATGTACTACTATGTATACTTAAAGTGGGATGATCAGTCCTCCATCATCAGCTGCAAAGCAACCAAGAGTCTAAAAGAGGAATATCAATGTGTTTAATTGACATTCAAATCCTGGGTCAAATGATTCTACAATGCAAGTTTTTAAATCGGCCTCCGAACACAAGTAAATGGGTAATTTCAACACTGAATGGTTTAACTTTTTTCTCCAACTGTTAACTCCATCTTAATTTTATGAGCGCATTTAAAATTGTTGACTTGCTATTGACTTTAAACACGGAACCTAAGTTTGGGTTCCCCCAAGTTTGAAAATCCTGGGTATACGTGCTAATTCTAGTGCGAGAAAGGCTATGGGCAGAGATCTTAATCCTAAGTATTTTAGGGTCCTTTCATACCTTTATTTTGTTTCCGATTCAGGGAGTAATATGTTACAATTTTGCAATTGAACTTAGTTTGACTTAGTTTGGACAGTAGCATTTATTGCCGTTCTCTGGATGTTGATATAGCAGTGCAGCGAGCAGCTACACTACGCAGAGAAAACATCAGGTTAAGCTGGTTATGTAGCTTGGTTTGTGGGTGAATTGTGAAATTGTTGAGACCACCTTCTCTAGGCGTTCTCAGCCTAGCGAATGCTGTGTTCACTGGAACCGATCTAGGGGGAAAACGCCTTAGGTTTCCGAACAACAAGCCAAGTATGAAAGCACCCTTAACGTCCCGGGGTTGTAACTCAACAATCAATAATGTTCCTTGTGATCCGACCTTATCTACACATGTCCTTTAACGGTACAGATGTGATAGCAGTATTCAGCTTCACATCGAACTGAGGAATAAAGGGAATTTTATTATTCACAGTAATAATGCTTTCTTATCATGAGCTTCTTACAAACTGCCATTTCTTTTTTTGTTCGAGTAAAACTTTGGCAGAAACTGATCTGAGAAGAGAAAAAAATATGGCTGCAGGACAGAGAATCTGTAATTATCTATAATGAGCTTATTTCTTAGCGGACTGCAATCCGAATGCAAATGCTAAATTTGGCCTACGTTGGCCTCGGCGTCAAATTTAATGGCCAGGCGAAAGAGTCAAGGTACCTGTACCTGATCAAATCTTCAAAGATTTGACTCACACGTCCACGTAGAATGAATAGAAATTAATAAGTCAGGTTTTCTGAAGATGACTGTGACGCCAGCTGAACCCTGATAACCTCACAGAATGTATAGTATTATAGTGAGATTTTCTTCTCCCAGTAAAAAGAGTGTTTGAGGCTCTCTGATCAAAACATCCATCCTTTTATTGGCCCTTCTGTCAAAAGGAGGCAGACTTTGTTTGGCAGTTTGAGTTGTTCCGTCTGTATTAGGAGTGGACAGCCTCAATTGATGAACTCATTAAATAAGAATCTTTTTTTCTGGTCAGCAGGAGGCATGTTACTGTGTTTCAATGCAAACAAACAGGATTCATCAAGGAGCAGGAAGACCAGGAGTTGAATAATGACTGACCTTCAGCTTGCGTAACTGCACATCTGGACTCCAAGTTTGTATTAAAACCCTTCACATAATCAGGAACAAATGTTCACACAAACGCACCAGACTTCATAAATTCGTACCCCGCGGAAGGATGAAAAAATAAAAAAGAGCGAACACAAAGTGATTGACGATTAATACTGACGTTAAAAACAAAAGCCTATTCGTCAGGTTATCACAATAAATTGCGTCAGTCGATGCAAATTCCACATGTGAAGACAGCGCCTGCATCACAGCTTTAGAGACAAATCAAGATGGCCCCTGTCGGCACCTGGAAGAGTATGAAATAAAACGTCTACGCCCATCTGCGATTCATTTAACTTTATTGACATCATCCAAAGTCGCCGAGACAGCAACTGCGTTTGACCCATTATTCAGACTCATTGCTTTGCCATATGCTGATGTCGTGATGATACGTGGAAACCGGAGAAAGGTGAAATCTGGTTTAAACCTGCATGGGTGTAAATACACACGGATGCACGTGCATGCGTGTCAGCACCTCTGCACTTCTTTATCGTCGCAACTCGCAGAACAAAACACACGACGACGTTGCGACACCGCAGCTGTTGAGTTACGACGTCTGACTTTACATTACAAGCCGTGCGTGCCACTCGGGCTCACCGAGACATTGACTTATTGGACTGTTTTTGTGACAATTGATGCAATGTTACCGGTTCGTGACGGAGGTGACTTGTAGCTGCTTATGAGAGCTGAACCTTCAGGCGCACACTCGGCGAGAAACACCCGTGATTACTGCAACTGTGAATCAGGAGTAGCAGCTTAAGGCTGGAATAAAACTGTCACTATTATAATTTTCAGATGTTATTGCATGCATTTCTCACCCACCGTCTAATAAGTGAAGGAATTTAATATCTTTGCAGCTTTTGCTGGGTAAAGTTTTGTCTCCTTTGTCCTTTGCTGCCCTTGTTGTCCAACATGGAATGATAATCAAAAGCTGTCAGCCTGTTTGGATTTCGATGATCCTTCACAGATTTTGTTATTAGCATAAACCGTAAGCCAATCTACAGCGACACTAGCTAAAATCACAGTGGGATCCTTATTTGTTGGGGCGTGATGCCTCATAGTCTGCGCTGAGCTTTTCTCAATGTCAGCACATGCCCATGAGTCCTGTTAGTGAAACCCCTGGGTTGAAGTCGCTCAGATCTTTACCTACAGGCACCAGCAAAAATGATACACAAACAAAGCTCCGTCCAACAACTCCGTGTCTCTCTGACAGAAACAGTTCGTCCACGACACACAAACCAAGCCCATTTCTTGATTAACTGGATGCCCCGTCTAAGCCTCAAAGATTAGGCTTTGACATAGGTTGTAATTAAATAAGACAAATTCGGGAAGAGTATGAAATCTCTCATTTCCCGTACAGACTTGTGAGTTTTAATTTACCTCTTGCCGAGACGAGCGGTGGTCACCTGCGGAGAGCCAATTCACCGCTCGTCGCTCCGCGCATGATGTCTGGCTTGGACAGAATGCGTCGTTAAAATAAACCCTCCCCCAATGCCAATTTATGGAGCAGCGGTCAAATATTTATCCAGTTGATGAGCTGGGCTGTGTGTGTGTGTGTATGCATGTGTGTGGGTTCCTGCCTGACAATAATTAAAGACAAACCCGAGCTAAAGGTGAGCAGCAGCCATGACATCACTTCATGGCGGCTCTCATGTGGACTAGTTTAAATCATAGACCGTATGTTAAAGAAAAATTATCATAGTTCCGGACACATAGGTGTTGTGCTTTATCATCTATTTTCCTAAAATTAAAAAAGACGACTTTAAGTCCTCAGGAAATTATTTTACTGGGCTTCACTTTGAGCGAGCGGACTGAAACAAAAGTCCCCAGAACGTGTGGACGCCGAGGGAAAAGGGGAGGATGGATGCATGCTGTGGTTGCAGTTGTTTTTTCCTGTTGGCGTGTGATGATGCATTCGGAGTAAACATCCTGGATGCCAGAGTGACTGCTTGTCCAAACTAATCTAACCTCCCCAACAGCTGCGGCGAGTATAAGCAATGTCAGGCTGGGAAAAGTAAGAAATAAACCAGTTTGCCTTGTTGATCTGAACCTTTCACCTCCCTCCGAAGCTCGAGGCGTCCCTCCACTCTGACATGGCGTGGTGGAATCTGTGTCTAATTCTCCCATCTGGAAAAAAAAAAAGAAAAAGGAGTGTATTCCCCAACTTCCACTGCACACACACACACAATAGACTTCAAAGATATGAGAATGAGCCTTGATGCCCTTATTCCCCACATGGTTGCCTTCTACTTTCGCAGTGGAAGCTATTGAGAGGAAGGCATGAATGGGTATGAATGGGCTGCTGGGTTGTGTGCAGTAAGAAGGGGCCTGTTGTGAGAGCTGGGGTTTCTCAGACAGGGATCACAGCCTGAGGTGCTGCATGTGTCCAATGAACAGTGCTCAGCACACTGGGATAACAATGAGAGAGCAGAGCAGTTCTGAAAATCAATAAACTACAAGAGCTCTCCGCAGCCTCCTTCATAGAGAAGTAAAAGCATACCAGAGTCTCTCTTTTTTTCCTTCTGCCTCCCTCCCTCTCTCTCTCTCTCTCTCCAGCATTTGTTTCCACATAAGCATCAAATAAGAAAAGTGATCCAGTGCATTATGAAGGCCCACCATAAACACACACGTGTATATTTTGGTTGAATATGTCCTTATTAATGTCTTCTTTTTTTTTTTTAATCCACTGACTCACAGACATGGTAACGAGTCAGGATTTTATAAATCTCCCATCAAAGTTGTCTAATTATGGTAATCAAGAGTTCTCCGAATGTCAGCGTTGCTGGAGAAGATGAGATTTGGAGAGAAAGTAAAGTGTAAATGATGATCCAGCCAACCAGCTGGACCACAAGGATAGTGATGGCGTTAATTAATTTCAGTTGGTCATACAAAAGAGACGGGCTTAAATCACAGGGGCACATACTCCAAGAGTGAACCCGTGAATTAATATCAGGAATCCATTTTTCGCAAGATAAATATTTTCCCAACGCTTTATCAGCGCAGATTCCGTCCCGCGTTTGTGGAAATTGAGTCAGAAATCTGCCATCTGTGGAGCGCCGACGTCCACCTCACAGAAGCGCCGTCTAAATAGTAATAGAATGAAGTTGTAAACATAACTGGGAAGTTTTGGATGTGGGGCTCGGACATGAATCTGAGATCTAATATTTATATTTTTCGCAAAATGTCAAACTATTCTTCTTCAACAGGTATCTGTAAATGTTTCCAGTGTACATTTCTGTGCTGAAATGTCAAATCAAAGATATCTAAGAAGTTTCTGGAAAAACACAACTGAAAGCAACTATAAATAAATTGATTCTTAATCAAAATAAAACGATTCACACGCTCGCAGACTCCAGAGAAGCTGCAGGATATGTGGGGGCAGGGTACAGTAGCAGACATTAGAAACAATCAAGCTGTTTATTGTGTTTGCAATAATTAGATCTTTAACAGCGGGGGGCTTCCTCCCTCTGATTCTCTAATTTGATACAGTATCGTCTCATCACTGTGCTGCAGGTTAGCCACATAGGGAGAAAACATTAATCTAATCTAACACTTTCATTTTCGTTCTCCGGGGGATCCCTGCTTAGTGTTGCAAACTCGCGCCATTAAATTAATGTTGTTGTTTGTTTCATGCTGGAACAAATAGGATACGCTTGATAAATTAGTTCTTTTTGCCGAGCAGAAAATTGGACAATTTAGGCGGCTGTAGGATAATCAACATACCCATGTGTAATATTAGATAAGTAACAGACTGGAAATTTAAATAATGTTATCACTTGGGTTTTTTGTGTGTGTGTGTGTGTGTGTATTTATATCAATTTGATGAAGTGAATCATATTGAGCCTTGGAGCTTATCTGTGATATACGATCGCTCCAAAGACTCGTGAATAATTTGTTAAATATGTTGCCCTGACACCCTTGTAGTTCTTGATTACTGACTGCGTGTAACGCGGGATGATTAAAGCGACTGTTACTCGCTGGCTGGAGAGACACGAGAGACAAAAAAAAAAAAAATTAAAAATCATTTAATTTTAAACAGCCAAACAGTGGGACTTATTTGTGCCCTCGCCGTCGCTTGATATTGCGACCAATTTGAGGCACATTTGAGGCGGCTGTATAATTCCCATAACACCTCAGAACTCTCCGGAATGAGCTTGAGAGAGAACAAAACATTACACCCCATTTGCATGTCATTAGGAGAATGGAAAGCCACCTCCCCCCCTGTGGGTTTAACCCCTTATAAATATATTTAAATATATAAATATCATGAATACATTAATTGACATTGCCCTCACAACACGACCACTAAAAGCACGCCATGGTCCCACTGAGGAGATACTCTGTCTTTAACGGGGGAGACGGCGTGTGTGTTTCCAGGTGTGTTGTCTGCACACACACACAGAAAAAAAAAATCATTACATCTTGGCCACACATTTCACCCAACTTATCCCTGACCTTCTCATAAACATACTGTACACACACAGCTGCACACTCCACCCTCTATAAAAATATCTCACACACACACACACACGCAGACACATCCGCACTCGCCACCCACACCTCGCCGTCACGTAATCTCAGCCTTTCTCTGACTTTATAATACAGGCCCTTTTCTCCCTGTCTTTCTCCACTGTTCTCCCCCCCCTTCCCTTTTCTCCCTCGCCTTTCTCTCTGTTTTCATGGATCAGCAGAGAGAGCAATTACATCAGCGCCGGTCTGGCGGCCTGGAGATGAAGAGCTGTGTGGCTGTGGGCAAACACCTGGCCACGGTTAGAGGAGCAGAGCAGGAGGAGTAGGAGGCAGGAGGCAGCAGGAGGAGGAGGAGGAGGAGGAGGAGGATGAAATGCAGCGTAGACTGATGTGCTGCAGGTTCTTTGGGCTGCGGAGAGGCCTGGAGCAGTGTGTGTGTGTGTGTGTCAGCAGTGGGGGGGGGGGGGTTGCAGCGGAGCACTCGACGTGAGAACCCGCAAGATGTGTGTGCAGGTGTGTGTCTATTTGTAAATCATATGCGAGTGTGTGGTGGAGTGGAGTCAGTGAAGCCCTAAAACAACCCCCATCACATGTAGTTAGCATTACAATCCGTCACAGCAGTCAAAACTCTGCACCCACCACCAGAAGTTCCAGGCTACTCATTGGGCATACGTCTGCCTTTCTACTTATTGACAAGAGTCACAGCACTTTGCATTACAAAAGAGAGCGCGGTTTGAAAGCATTGCGCAAAACATGTCATCTCTGATATGACTTCAAAAATCCTCAGAAAAAGAAACACTGGAAACTGCACTTGGCCCCCGGACTCCCGTGTAAAGAGGACAGTAGAATGTAAAACACTTGGTCTGCTGCCATTTCCTCTAATCTGTTGCTGAGGGATTTTTAACTTTTATGTGACGAGAGAAGGAAACGTGTGCAAATGACACGAGAGTTTAAAAAAAAAAAGAGACTGGAAAAAGTGAGTGATGTTTAGAGGGACAGTGGGGCTGCGTGAGGACCACAGATCTGCTCTTTGACCTCAGTCTAACCTTTAAGAGGCCTGAGACAGACATGTGGTTGCCATCTGGCCTGGTTTACCGTGCTATTACACCAGCTGATTAATTTTTAAATGTTACTTGGATTATTATGGCTGAATTAGCTTTAGTTTTGTTCACAGCAATTTGATTTAATCGTTGCTTTAAGTGTCTAATGTAAAAAAAAAAAAAAGTACAATTTTTATTTACAACGTATAATTTATGTGGTTGTGGTTCTATAAATAAAAAACCTTGATCAAATTAATCAGAAATAAGTTAGTGGCATAAGAGACACAAATATTGACTTTATTTCCACTTTCCATGACAGACAGACAGTTAAAGCAGAAAAACTATTAAAAGAATGTACCTTTAACACACATGTGGGTTTGTGCTTCTTTGGACAGATGTTTACAAGCCTGAGATATAAAATAAAGCAATATAAAAAGTAGTTTTGTTTAACAAGTAATATTGCACATCATCTCTGTATTTTGTTGTTTGGTTTTTGGTGCGGTGGTTCTGTTATTTATTTATTGAGCATTTTAGTTTGTGTGCTTTTATTCCACATAGTATTATGTATGTCAACAGAAGCCACAGTCTTACAACTGCAAAACAAATCTACAAATAAAGTGACTATAGATTTAATACACAACATGCATCAGGTCATAACATGACTTTCAGTCTATGCTGCATGTTCATAAATCCGGGATTCTATACATTTGATATGGAGCAAAACAATGTAATAGCAGGTGTAAGTGACACTAGACCATGAGGCACAGACCCAGTGTAGATAACAGGGCTGTATTTTAAGAGACTAACAAACAAACCCTGACTTTAAAGTGTTGTCGAGTACAGACTCTCTTACCCGGCGCACTCACCGCCAGTTCTCTCTCACATCGGTACGTAAAGTATGTAATATGCCGAGTGGAGGCTCGACTCGGAGAACCACGCGAGTGTAACCATCCGACTTCCATTTAGGCTACGGGGGAATGTTATCAAGCAACATAAAAACACAGGGACTGATCGGATGTTTTACAGCCTGCTATAAAAGTGTACTTGTACAAGCCAGACTCCACCGCAAATGCAGCAAAGCAAGACAGATGTGTGGGTAGCCTTGGCTGAGAAGAGGCAAAAGATGGAGCTGCGGGCCATCAGCGCTGACACGTCTGTAACAGCCAGTCAAGGTAGTAATTTCACTGGGAGGAAGATTCAATTTGCAGCCATGCCAAGTCACTGGGAGCTTGTCCACAGACAAGTGGGAAGGATTTCTTCACAAATAAACCGAGAGAGCAGTTGACTCTCGTGCAATAGACTGACAAAGACTCATTCAAGAGGTCAAATCAGTTCAAAGAAAAAGTTCCTTTGTTCAAACGAACAACAAGACGTCCACACATTAACATGATGTCATGCAGGGAGGAAACAAAAGCAGACATACCTGCGTAGAACGTCCTGTGTGGAGTTGACTTGCACTGTGGCTGACGTCTGATGGGGAGCAGGTGCGTTGAGGGTCAGGAGGTCAACGATTGGACAGAAGATTAGGGTCTGAATTAGCAGGGTTTGTTCAAAACACATGATGAACAAATTATAATAAGATTTTTTTAAGATAAATATTCAACACTCTCACTGTAAAAAGGTGATATGGACATTTAATAGGAAACAAATCGACCTTTTGTGAATCATCTGCACTGCTTATCCTTTGAGGGTTGTACCTGGAGGCAGTTCCAGGTGACACGGGTTGAGAGGCAGGTTTGAACAGTGCCAAAAAAAATCACAATAGGGAGAAAATGGGTGTAATTGATTTCCAGCAGATGTAGATTTACCTAACGCAGCTAAAACAAAAAGGATGCTGGTCTCTGATCCCTGCACTCCAACCCAACTCAGAGGCACTTGTTGCGAGTGTGTGCAGAGCCACAGCACGGCTCCTTGCCAATTAACAGTAAAAATCAACCCAAACAGATTTCCAATTGATAAATCTTTAATGATACGAGGGATTTTACACAAATGCACACTTGACAGTGCTAATTTAAAGCAAATAAGAAGCTTGATTAAAAATTCCCCAGGCATGGTGGGGGTGGGGGGGGGGAGATAAATGTTTGAATAATTTATCAGATTTAATTGACACGACTGCGCCGTTGTAAACAGAAATGTTTTGATGTTCATAATGCAATTTGACGTGATGAGATGTTGGGACATTTCCAGAGGAAGAGAGCAGTGCAGGGAAGAGATTCATGGGGGGGACGACAGGAAGTGAAAGAGTGAGAGGATAATATAGATATTGTTCCAGATTATACTGCCTGTACAAGCACTAATGAATAAAACAAATTAGAATAAGGCAAGGAGCTAAGTGCTGGTCCAAGTACCAAGTCAAACCCAGTACAGTCCAATACTATCTGTAAAACCCTAAATATGACATAAAAGGTCCAGTTGGTAAAGGCAACTGTCATGTGACCAGGATATGAGAACTATATTCTTAGAAACACGTGGATTTCACTGATCAGCGATTAGATTTTCTTCAAAATCTTTGAAAGTGATGAACTCAATCCAGATGTGTTGGCTGCAGGGAAACATCTAAAACATGTATAGGACAGCTGTTCCCGAGGACCAGGATTGGGAAACACTGTTCTAAAATGTTCTATATTGTGATATGATATAGTATTTTACCAGAGAGGTAAGAGGCAAGGAACCATATTAGGCGATCGGGCCTTTTTGGCCTTCACTACAGGATAAGAATAGTCACCCTGGACACTTCTATCTACAGTTTACCTTTTTACTATTTTCTTATGTCACTATTTTACTGTTTTACCTTTATGTTTTCATTGATTTTATACCGTTTATGTTGCTGGGTTACAGGTCAGCCTTAGTTGTTTTTAAATGTGCTCCATTTGTGACAAATAAAGTTGTTTTTCTAGGATTTAAATGTTTTATTTCTAAGTATCCAGTGTCCTGGAAAGGGTTAATATCTGCAATGATTGGAGTATTGTTTTTTTTCTGGGTTTTTTTATTGACATCAGCACAAAATGTCATATTAACAGCAGTGAACAATAGTTTGAAAGAGGTAAAAGATGGCATGTCATTTACACTTAAACAATGATGTAAATATTGTGAAGGAATGTGATGGAAGTGGAGGAAGGGATAGAGGAAATGGGGGGGACGGGGGACGGGGGTGATATTTTAGTCCGGGCACATATGGTATTTGTCTCAACACGGAAAAACAGAAACACAAGCACACAACACGACAGATAGAAGATGTTTGCGTAGCATGAAAAGCATCAGGAAGATGATGGGAAAACCAGGGAAAAACATTCTCTCAGACCTCATATTCCACTTGGGACCAAGCAGGGGTTACATGGCCGGCAGGTGCGGGGGCCACCACTCCTCAGATAAGAAAGCGATCTGCATGTGTCCGCCTTGCTCGCCTATTGCCCCGGCCCTGGTAAACATCCCAGTTATCTGCAAACAAACAGAGTTTACTAGTGCCGATGAATGAATACATCAAATTCTGATGGAATTGCAATGCCACGCTCCCGCACGCTCCGAATGCATCGCCGCCATGATACAATGTACAACGGAATACATGAATAGCCAACAAGGAGGCCCTTGCTGTTTGTAGGAGGGTGATGTTGACTTGAATTTTTAAAGATGTTATTTTTGATTTGACACGACTGGCGGCTCAGCGGAGTTCAGAGGGGGCTGGAGATACGAGACAGAGCCAGAGGTACGGAGACAGAAAAATCATCCGAAGGCAGTCTGTGTCTGTGTCTGGGGAAGGGCCAGGACAAACAGTGGTGGGAGCAAGCAAGAGAGGACAAAGACAAAAAGACAATAAGCTCGGAAGGAATGGAATCGCCGCACTGACTGCCATGGGGACAGACAGTATAGAAAGGAGGAGGGATAAAGGCATAAAAACAGCTTCTTCTTCCTCTATTAATTTCTGTACAGTTCTTTATCACAGTCTCCTCTCATCGCTCTTCAAATCACCTTTATCTTCTTTACATGCAAAGATAAAGTTTGTATTACAGACGGCAAAATAACATGACTGCCTGCAGCTAACGGTAATCATGTGGTTTTTTCTTTACTCCACATTCAATTCATGAGTCTGACATTACAACACGCGCGTTTATGTCGCCTGACAATGTTTGTCTCCCCCACATCAAAGGAAGTCTCACCTTTCACAAAAGGAAGCGCGGGCGAAATGTAAGCGGAGCCCTCGCTTTATTAACTCCCAATCAATACCCGTGCACTCGGTGGCGAGGTAATCAGGCAACATTGGCAAATGGCCTGACAAGAGTATCAAAGCCGCCGCTGCGAGGCAACGGCGCAAACTCTAACAAGCATTTTATTACCGCTAGCTGTTTCTGACATTAGTCAAAAAAAACCAAGTGAGATAAAATAGAATAAGGAATGCGGCGCAGCTGACGGAGAGAGGGCCTCCGTAGCGGCGAGGGTGCACCTCACGCGTTTGGTACCCGCACGCCTCTGCTTTGATACGACAATAAATATAAATTGTTTAAAAACATCAAATGGGCGGTGAGCTGGAAGCACACAAACGCCTGGTTTTTGGGGTAGCGCTGCTGCTGCTGCTGACTCACATTTTGCTGTTACATAGAGTCAAAGGTCATTTAAAAAAAAGAAAACTCAATTTCTGTGGTTTATGTACAGCTTGATAGAGGTAGGACTAGACAGTTCTATGTTCATGCCTATATGTGTTATTTTATCTTGTTTGAGTAAATAAACTACTGTAAATCAAATTAAAGCACCAGTATAACTAACACATTCAGGTTTTCTCAAACATTTTTAACAAAAAGTAAAATAAAACCACTTTTCCTACAGTAGAACTGCCACTGTAACTTATAGATAGATTTTGGGGTCATACTATTCAAATGAAAGCATCTGAAAATGTAAAAAAGGGAAATCACTCACAATAATTCACAAAAAGTACACAAAACCAGTAAAACAATGCTACAATGACAAAAAACAACAACCACTGTATAAAAACATCATACTTTTCCTGGCATGTGTGTGTCTGCAGATGCTCAGCCCCTCAGCAAATACTGGTGAGCTGGTCCAGGAGTGAGTGAGCAGCAGTAATCAGAGTAATCAGCAGCAGGTGAGTTGAAGGGAAATCAGGTAAAGGGGTTTCTCAGGCCAACCTGCAGGGAAAAAGACAAGCAGGCACTCCCACAAACACACAGACACACCCACTCAAACTTGTTTGTTTGTGTTTCAAATATAGGATCCACATACAGGTTTTCTCAAACATGAACGACATAAAAAAAATTCTATATATTGTTTTATTTACTATTTTTAATTTAATTAAATTGCCACAAACAATGGAAGGCTGTTTTATTTTTTCCCCCCAATATATAAGAGACTATGGGTAGAAACAGCAATGAAATATCATTATCAAACAAACTATCGCCCTTGTATCTGCATGAAAAGTCCCGTTATTATCTTAATTTTATGGGTTTCAAGGTTTCTGCATTGGTGTAACTGTAACAAAATCTCTGAAATACAATACAAATAAAAAAAGTAACAACATACAAAATAAAAGCCTCAAACTTGAGACTCGAGTGCCGCACTTGAGTAAACGTAATTTTCCTTTTCCCACCTCTGTCAACAGCCACCTCACCCCATTTGTCTGCGGCAACATGCTCGTCCTGCTGCTCACCCCGAGGATCTCGCACACAGGTGAGGAGGAACCAGAAGATTGAAACTCGTTCCTTCCCGTCGGCTAATTTGTTTGTTTCGTTCCGGGGGCAGAGCTGATATTAAAAGGAGATCCTGAGCAGCAGTGGGGTAAGAGGGACAGAGGGAGCTGGGGAAGGATACGGGAGGAGAGGGGAGGGGAGGGGAAGGGATGGATGAGTTTACAAGCCCCAGGTGTGGTGAATGGGTGAGTGAGAAGATGCAGAAAAGAAGGCAGTGCGGGAATGAGAAAAAAAAAAAAATCTCATCCAAATAATTTTTTTAGCCTGTGGCTAATAAAATGCAAATCACAGATCAAAGAGGTTTGGAATGGAAACGAGCGAGATTGGGAGAGAATATCATCAAACTGAGGTTATATATATGTATATATATATATATATATATATATATACATACATATATACATACACACGTGTGTGTGTTCAGGATGCGAGAGAGACATGCTGGATTCAGGTAATGGAGGTGACCTGTACTTGAACATTGCCACTATCATTTCCCCACCTGTCGTCTCCCGCTATTGTAGCATGTACAGTACACGTGGAAGTCATTCGGTGTCTCCTTACATTACTTTTCTCCTCTCTCTCTCTCTCTCTCAGCAAAGTGCAGTTTACACAACCCTCTTCTCAAGCCGGTGGCCAAATTCCCCTCTCGCATGTTGACTCCAGGCCGATGTTGTGAGCAGCGGCCGGTTACAGCAAGACTCTATTCCTGTCCACTGAGATCACACACACACACACACACACACACGCACACACACACACACACACACAGAGCAAAACCTGAGAAAACAGAGTGATATCGGGAAGGAAAGACTGAGTGTCACATCGGGCAAAACAAAAAGCAGCGTTGGAATGAAAGTAATGATCTAACTGGAAGAAAATGCAAACTTCAGCAGTGCAGGCCTCACGCTGGCCTCTCAGTGCACAGATAAGTGAGAACACACACAGTGGGTGGAGGTGGACGACGTGACTGGGAAAAAAGGAGCGTAGACTCAGTGGGAGGAGTCTCCACATTGGTGCTTGATTAAGGTCTGCGTCCTAATTAATGTCTAATTAATAATCCATGTCTGTCTTGTTCATGTTTGCAATGATATACTTTTGTGCGTATTCTTGAGGTTGTTGTACTTTGAGTAATTCATGTCACAGGGAAATATACTTTTTTTTTTTACTTTTCAGACAGATGTAGTGAGAAGGTAATTAACCCTTTAACACCGGAGCGTACCGCAGACGACAACGTTTGCACAAGTGCACTTTGCATTAGCGTAATTACGTGACAGTTTGTGCTATTGTAAAAAAACAATTCCAACCGTTTCTATTTTTAAATATGTTATTATAGTGAACGATACATCGTTACATGTCAAAACAAGCACTTTTACTTGGAAATTCAGTCAAATATCTTCATAAATATCTTTTTTTTAAATGTCCAACCAATACTGAACGTTTGTTTTTTTCCCCATCTTGACCAGACTAGACACTCATTGGCCCCCAGGTCGTTTGAGTTTGACACCCCTGCAATACACAAACCGTGTGGCCCGTGTGAAATTACTATTTTGAGATTAAATATTGTCCCGACAGTCTAAAGAAAACATAGTTGTTTCTCATGGATCCGCACAAATAGGACACAGTAATCCTTTAGATGAAATTCCCTCTAAAGTCATATTGCAATTGCAATTTCAGTCACAAATAATCGCAAATTAGACATTTCTCCAAAGTCTTTCATCCCTAAATGTGAACTAGTTTTAGGTCAAGGTCTTTCAATCGACGTATACTGACTTTATTCCTTACAGTTCAGACGTAGAATACAAAGAAACGCCTTTCTCGGGTTTATTTTGCGTATCATCTGCATCAGCACGAGACCCCCTCACTGATGTGGATTAGTGGTTCATGAACCCCTTTATGGTTGGTCAGCACAACCTGCATGTGGCCACACACTCACTCCCCATCCAGACCTTTTGACCCGGAGCCTGTTCCTTCTCCACTGTCATCTCTTTCCTCGTCCTCTGTGGTATTTGCTTTTGAATATAAATCCCTAATCCTCTTCCCTCTGTCCACCGCTCACTCTGCTCCCCGTGAACCCCTTGTTATTGCCAACCATCTATTTTTTCTTTTTGCACCCGGTGTCACCTGCGTTGTAATCTGATTACTTCAAGGCAGAATTAATATGCATATTTAATGCAGTTTCCTTTCTTTTCTCTGCTCTCTCTCTCTCTCTCTCTGTCTTTTATTCTTTTTAAATCTTGATGAGTGATGCGGGGAGGAACAGAGATGGGGCGGGGTCGTTCTTCTTGCATGTCTGGCGGATATGCCAGGGCCGCGCTAATAAATGACAGCTGATTTATGCGTCTGTATTCTTTTATTTATAAAAAAATAGCAAGCGGGCTGATTTCTGATATTAATAATACAAGTGGATCCACTTTGATTAGGCTTCTGTGGAGAGCTGTGCATATTCAGCATTACAATTAAAGCCTCTGATGTGAAATAGGAATGACACGCTAATGAAGCGAGCTAGCGAGCCTGAACCGCGACTGTCCAACAGCATTACGGCCCATCTCGAATGAAGAGTAATTATACAAGGAACACTGAAATGTCATTAAAAATCTTCAGTAAGTGATTTAACCCACCATTCCTCACTAATGCTGGATACATCTTTTTTCTTCTTCTTCTTCTTATTTTCCACCCCCCACCCCCACAAAATCAACTCCCTTGGTTTTTCTTTTCTTTTCAGAGACACGTGATTTTTGTCCAAGACCAAACTTCTACAAACAAACACCAGAAATCTGAGACACTAACATGTTGAGACTTGACAAATAAATGCAATAGCATTGTCCCTCCATCTGGACTTTTTTGCTGTTGCTTATTTTAACCGTAAAAGAGCCAGAAAATGTCCGGTGAGTACAGTTTCTTACAGTATTTACAGTTTTTTTTATATTTTACTGCATGTTAAATTAGTGAATTAACAATTCAAAATGAAGAAAAGCAAATAGTTGTTATGTCGCATGCTACATTTGAATTTTGAGGTATAAAAGTATTTTAAATAACATTTGTTTGTAGTATTGTTGCAGACGCAGATTCGTGGGCTTCCTGCAACAGCGTGAGTGAAATGACCGTAATGACCACATGACTGGATTTGACGCCTGTGATTCGCTCGTTAACCACCTCAAACTGCTTGATTTATTACAACTAACATGTCAGTGAAAGATGTGTGTGTGTGTGTGTGTGTGGGTGTTGTTGTTTCTAAGAGGATTGAGTTTAATCTGATTGTGCTCTTCTGTCATGTGCTCACTTTCACAGGCGAACGATTCACTCGACGCCTTGACGTGCAGTTGTTATTGTTGACATAGAGCCAAACAATAATGAGCAATATCATATTTCCATATCATATTCATTACAGCGATTAGAGTGCGCGCTTGTGTGTGTGTGTGTGTGTGTGTGTGTGTGTGTGTGTGTGTACCACAGGCAAGAATTCATGAAAATCAGCACTTTTTCCCACCATTTTGTTCAATTAATACCTCGTTTCACACGGAGAAAAGAGGCTCATCTCTTGCATACATTACACAGGTTCCTGCACATCACACACACAAAGTGAAAAGTACCTTCTTTTTTTACATCAGGAGCCTCTGTTGTAAAGGTGACGTGTAGTTTTACATGTACGGTTCTTTTGTTGATCTCAGGAGAATGGAGAGTCAGACCTGGAGGTGAAATTGATGAAATACACAAGAATTATTAGTATTATCAGCTATTTTTTGACATGAAAATAGCTAAGTTTGAAGCCTTGAAGGTGCCACACATGGACTGTATATAAAAAAATGGACATAGTCTTCCAGTATGTGGAATTTAGTGATTGAGTGACCACAAACTCTATAACTCAAGTGAGAAGCAGGTTCATTTTCCCATTGACTTCCATTCAAACACAGTTTGGACGTCTGTGAATTTCTGGTTGTCATGGTGGTTACTTCGCGAAGCTTCACAACAGGAGTTTGTTTTGCAACCAAGGGGGGGAAAAAAAAAACTCAAAAAGACAAACATGCAGTCCCCTCTGATGGCATCCAAAATGGAACACAAAAACTACGCACCAGGTGGGCGGGGCTGGGTCACACGTGTCCCCGCCGTCCCCCCCCGTCACCAAAAAAAAACGAGCGCCGTGCCTCCAAGCGACGCAATTATGTTTGCGCTGCACAGAATATCAACTCGAGAGCGATGCAAATTATTTAAGACGCGCTTTTCAGGGCCCGCAATTATAATAATGATGATCTCAATTAGCGTTGCCATTGCCTCGGACTATTTAGCAGGCAATTTTGCAGCCTAGGGGAGAGGGTCTGACACGCATGGTCAGGTCAGGAGGGGTGGGAAGAAAGAAAGAGAGAAAGTCTGGACTCTTAATCAATAAACGCAAGACTGGAGATATTTACCACCCAATCCCACAAGGGGACGGTTCATAAATTGACCTAATTGGTCAGTGTTGAAGATGGAATGAATGATAGAAGACACACTGTCAGACTTACAGGGGCAGGATGTTCCACCACGAGCTACTCTGAGGCTCAAGGAAAAGTTTGAAAGCACTTTTCTCCCACGATACAAAGATTGATAGTCTTCTCTCTGTGTGTTAAAGAGAGAACTACCAGAAAATAACCAACTGAGACCATGAACACCTCAGGTGAATCCTTGCCAACATGATAAGTCAAGTAGAGATACACTCAATTTCCCGTAGACCTCCATTCGAAGAGAGTTTTTTCCGTTATATTTTGTCTAAGTGTACAAAAACTGTTCGTTTGTGCGAACAAAAAGAAAGAAAATACGGTATAACATGTTGATTAGCACATTATAATGGTCCAGTGTATATATTACAGTGTGTAATGCTGACACAAATGTCCACCTAGCTGCGTGAGAATTAACAAACACATGGCTGGTTTGTCCATTGAGGCTGCCGTAGAAAGATAGCGACCTCTTTAAACCGAAGAAAACCAAACCAGTTTTTGTTTCAAAGCTCTTATACACGTATACGAACTTATGACATTACATTTTTTGGCCAGTTTTAAACCCTCCCATAATATTTCAGACTGGACCTTTAAGCTTTTGAGGAGCCCGTTCCCGAGTTCCTGCGTGTAGCTTCATATATTGACTATACAGATCTTCTCATCTAACCCCCAGCAAGAAATTGAATGAGCATATTTTCTAAAATATTGCCTTTTTAAAGCTTCAAAAGCACTTTAAAAAAAAGAAAGAAAGAAAGAAAGAAAGGGGGAAATGAAGTCCGTTTTCGGGGGGGCGTTCTCCGTTCGCCCAGCCTCTCATGTCATATACTGCACTGCCACCATTCATGTGGAAAAGGCCCCGCGCCAGCAGCTCCCCTTTCTTTTATTCATCGCACTGTAAATAACTCCACTTTATGAAAAGCAGCCAGTGTGACTCACGGATACCTCTCTAACCACAACCCATTATTATTTCATGGCCTTTGAAAGAAGGGTCTCTAGCAGGCGCTCTAACACTTTAATGTCGGAGCTCCCTCTGATGTTGTGTAGTACACAGCGGCCCTTGTTGCGCTCCGTATGCGATCCCTCACTTGAATTCACAAACACTTCCAAGTGCATAAATAGCACAGAAGACGAGAGAGAGCCTCTCGCGCGCCAGCTAATGCTCTGGAACGCCATTGCTGAGGAGATAACAGGAGCCTGCCATGGCTGATGCCTGGGACTGTCATTGGGGGGGGGGGGGGGGAGAGAGAGAAGAGAACGTGAAGTGTGTGTGCTTTTATGGAAAATGCTGTTGTTTTCTGACCCCTCATGGGACATGATATGGTAAAGGGTGGTGGTGGGGGGGGGGAACATGCATCAGCGTTACGATTAAATGACCAGCGGACGTCCCTGAGCACCCGTTGGAACGTGTAGAAGGCTCTCGGCGTACAGGGGCGAGTTAATGGGCAACCTATTGGTCATGGTGGATTCATTGAATCTCAATGAGGGTGTCAGTGACCGACAAGGTGTGGTGGGCCCGCTGGAGTTGATTTAGCCACGCGGCCCGTCCTGTCATAGCGCTTTACCAGTCAAAAACATCGTCGGCGGGGGGGGGGGGAGCTAAAAGGGCGTGTTATTTTTCACCCTCTCTTTCCTCTGCTTTGAAGTGTCAAGAGGAAACGGACGGAGAGCGGAGAGGCCGGCGTCTGATGAAATTTCACATCTTTGTTTTCTCTACATGATGCAGAACGTCGATGGTAATAAGGCAAATCTTTCTTTTCCTTTTTTTTTTTTTTACATGTGACTTAATAATGCAGTTTTTTGCAGCGTGTAGGCCAGAAATGATGCCGAGCTGGTTGCACACAGCAGCTCTGGAACACAGAGGCTCTTACAGGTCCAGAGCGGTGGCCGTGTCCCTGGTCCTCTAAACAAGACACGAGAGGTGCTGGAAGCTGGATGAGAGTCTTGTAACATATACATTAAACTTTAATTGTTTTTTCCTACACCATCCCCTTCCTTCCTTCACATGTCTGAAGCAGCCGCTCTTGAAACGTTGTAATGCCAGCTAGATTTTCACGCCTGTGCCTTTGTAGAATAAAAGATATATGTGTAACAGAGGAGAGGAGTGGGAGATTCTTTTTCTTTTCTTTTTTTTTTATCCTTTTTAAACTCTCTGATGCTGGAGGTAGACAGTTGTTTTTCAAATTCCAAGTTTTGGTCCTTTATTTTATTCAGCAGTGAAATGCCATGAATACAGAAAATAATAACGTCTGTTACAATTCTCAACCATGACCTTCTAACGTCAGAGAACCTTTTTAAAACGTATGGACACAGTACACAGTAATGAAAAGTATAAAAAAAACGGCGTTGAATCTCGATCCTAAGGAAAAAAATGAAACAAATAAAAAAAAAGAAAAGAAGAATTTCACCAATTACATAAACATATGCTTGCTACAGTCCCAATTCACTGTATACATACGGGGATCATATTCCCAATTCTTAGAGAAGGATAGCAGTAGAAAGGATACATGACTCGACTGCCAGACATAATGCTTCATAAAGTATGCACAGAGGTACAAGCAATAAATACACACATTAGGTTAAAGCCTTACAGCTACGCAAAGCAGATGCAGAAAAAGCAGGTTTGCTATTCTTCAGCGAGCAATGAGAGAGAAACAGTAAAAATTCAGGTAAGTCAGAAAAGAAACACAGCGAGAGATTTTTTTTTTTCCTCTTAGAAAAAAGTCTGGTAAATTTATGGGTCCACCAACATTACTTTTTTTTTTTTTATACATAAGTATGCACAGTTATCAAAATACAGACAAAATCAACCCAGAAAATCCAGACAATCCTAAAATCTAGTGAAGGAGCAGATCGCAGTTCTGGAGGTCTTTCTGGTATTATGTGCAAGCAACTATTTTAGACATTTTTTTTTTTTACTTAATTTATACAAAACCCATGCAAATCTACAGGTAATATGCATTCTGTGGCTGACAGGTTTTTAAATCCCTTCCCGAAACGGTTTATCTGAGGTAATGTATGTAACATTTAGGCCATCGTCCCGATGATTTTTATGATGCTCTTTTTAGTTAGTTAGTTAGTTAGTTAGTTAGTTAGTTTGTGTTTCCAGTCCACCAAATGAGTTTTTAGACATGCATTTATTTATTTTTTTTAAAACACAATATTCCCCTTACAGGTAATCTATACATTATCATTCTACAAATGTTTGAGGACAACCTATCACGACGCAAATCTTCCATATCTCGAACGCGGGGAATGTAAACGTTGGTTTTCGAGCCGAGTCGTGTGAGACAAGCGCAGTCAAGTGGCGATCTAATAAGTCGTGCAATCTGTCGTTAATTGTTCGGAATTGGTTGTGCAGAGGTAGAAGCTTCTGGAAAGCCTTTTTTTTTTGGGTTAAGTGGGAGAACCCTTTTTTTGTTTGTTAGTTTTCTTCCTTTTAAAGACGCGGCGTCCCCTTTTATTTGGTGCGGTAAGATTATTAAGGACGACGTCTTCACGTCTCGTATTGTGTTGAAGGGATAAGCTTCGTTGCTCTTGACGTGGAACTGGTGTGTGTTTGTGTGTGTGTGTGTGTGTGTGTGTACAGTACAGCACACGTCCGCTCGGCACGACACTCGAAAACAACATATGCACAGTGTGTTTCCATTTTGGTCAAAGCAGGCAGACACGTTTGCTCTTTACAGCGTAAGACGAAAAAAGCCACTCGCCGGTTGCTCGGCTTGACAGCGTGCATTTTCTGCAGCTTGGACGTTTAACCCGAAAAACAAGAACGTTGGCAGACCGAAAGCGTGTGTGTGTGCGTGCGTGCGTGCGTGCGTGGTAAGTCTTCAACAGGTTGCATGTGGTTGTTATAGCATTTTTTCTTTATCCCATACAAGAGGAGGCAGAATTTTGTGTAACTTTGGTTTACTGAAAACAGAAATGACCGTTAAAGCAACAACCCTTTTCTAGATGATACTGGCTGTGGTTTCTCCCCCCACCCCCGCCCCGCCCCGCCCCCCCGGGGTAACTGCTTCTCTTTTGTAAATGTGTGTTTTTGAAAAAAAAAGCCGGCCTATACAGAGAAACATCAGCGTTGCACGAACACCGCGAGTGTTTGCGCGTTCGGCGAAAGTTAAAGCAAATATCACCTAGAAAAGGTTCCCCCCCCACCCCCGTCTGCAATGGCTATTATTGTTTGCTTTTTTTTTTTTTTTTCAAACGTGGTAACCAAGCCACATCATTTCACGTCAACTTGAAATCATGACTTATTTGGCTTCACTAGATACTTTTATTATGTTTGGTTCGCGACGTCTTCAGTTTCGGTTTTCAACCGCAGCTCGGAGCAAAAAAAAAAAAAAAGAACAAAAAGACTTTGACATTATTTTTTTTGACAGTGCCACTTGAACGTTACATATTCACCAGGTTAGAAAAGAAAGAAAGAAAGAAAGACAGACAAAGAAAAAAAGAAACAATGACGTGTAAAGCTTTAACAAAAAGAGAAGAAAGTAAACTTCACAACAACACAATGCTTCTGCACTTCCATTGAATACACAAATGTTTCTGTTTTGGTCATGATCCACTTTTACACTTAGCTGCTCTCTACCAGTCACATCACCTTTTACCAACAGTATGTCTGGCAGATAATTCCCCGCCCCTCCCCAAAGAAAAGAAAAGAAAAAGCAAAAGTCGATCAGATTACACATCTTAAGTCACCATTCGTCTCTCTCGTGTGATCATCTTTGTATGGGGGCAAAAATGAAACAATCCCAGAGGTTTTTCTGAAGGTAGTTTGCGGAAAAAAAGCTTCTCTTTCTTTGTACGATTTGTACGTTTTAAAGTCGCAGAAGACGGGACCAAGAGGAGTTTGGCGGCTTCTTCTGTCTTATAAGCTATTGGCCATTGTTGGCTTTGGTTTCTAGCTGTTGCCTGTGACTGTTTGCAGGTAGACAAAGCTTTTTGGAACGAGGAGGTAAAGAGAACGGCGAGGAGAAGGGAAATTATGCAGAAATGCATTTTGTTTCTGTTGCAAATGGTGCTTTACACAAACTATTTATCCCACCCCCCCAAACTTAAATTTTTTTTAACTTTTAACCACAAACAGATAACAGACTGGAGGCCAACCTTTTTTTGTTTTTGTTTTTTTTTGTTTTTTTGTAAGCTTTTTTTCGTTTGGACAGCTGCAACAACAGTCGTGGTACCGCAGTTTTCTGGTGTAAATTCAGGGAATGGCATTTACAGTTGGTGGTGTCTAAAATCGGGAGGGGGGGGGGTTGGGTTTTTTGTTTTTTTTTGGAAATTAACAATGGTTTTTAAAAAAAAGCTGAAAAACAATATACTGGTTTTTTTTATTATAGTAGAGCAACATACAGGCAGTGACACAAATTTCTGAGACTACTCCTGTGCAAATGAAAACAGAGTAACAACTTGAATTGAACCAGCAATTGTCTCTAGACATTAACAACTACTGTGGGGTTGGATTATTCACAAACATAAAACGTCTTCTTTTTTTTTTCTTTTTTTGGCAGTATATCAGGCCGCTTAGCTTTCACCGGGAACATGACCTGCTCGTGGTGTTTCTCTCCGCGCGTGTGAGTCCGCCATCCTCGTACTGTGACGTGGCCACGCCGTCTATAGTGAAATAGGTCTCAGAAGAGTTCATTTTGAACCAGACACCTCATGCCCATGTCATGTTCGGGGGGGGGGGGGGGGGGGTTCGGGGGGTCCAAAAGGGCTGCAACAAAGAGTTCCTTTGGACTGGTCTCCATCCGGATGCATGCTCAATAAATAGTCCCAGTGGTGATCGAGGCAAAGAGGGAGTCAGCTGTGTTTTTCGTGGACTGTGGAGTGGTTTCTAGTCTTGCAGGAGGTCTGTGTGAGAAAAAACAGTGCGACGGGGCGTGTGTGTGTGTGGAGGGAGCGGGTTGGTTGGTGGGGGGGGGACACGTCGGAACAAAAACTGTCCCATTCCCCAGTCACTCGAGGTCTTCTGATAAGTTCCCTTCCTCCAGCTCCCGGTCGTCGTCCAGCTCCGGACTGTGATTGGCCGTCGTCACCAGTGACATCGGACAGTCGTCGTCGTCCATGTTGAGCGGCTCCTCCTTCACGTGGACGGGCGGCCTGCGAAACACAGTCACATTGGCAGAAACTTTAAAGCGCGTTGGCGTCGAGGGGGGGGAGGGAAATGTCTGTGCTTGCTTGGGCTCGGGAAAACTCACCACTTAAGTTTGTCATGTGCAAAATTTAAAGAAACTGGAAAACCCCTGGAGTATAAAGACACAAAGGTACAATGCAGGATCGCATGTGATTATCACAGAAAGACACAGTTCACGGGCACGAATTCTCTTCACAAAATAGGGTGTTTGCTGATAAATATTTTGTCCTTTTCATATATATATATATATATAAAATAGAGGAAAAAGCAAGCAGACAACAGCCATAACATGCATTATCTAGTGAACATAACAACCGTGTTGTTTGCCAGACGCTAATTTGACATGATGCCTCACGTCTACTGTAAGTAAACGCATGAAAATTGCATGGAGAAACACGGGGCTCTGCGAAGGCGATAAGCTGTGATGTTCCAGACATGTTTGGCATTTAAAAGTTTACTGATGACACCAGGTTGAAATACATGAAAAAGGAGGAAAGGGTGGTGGGGGGTGGGAGGGGGTGGTTTGGAAGAGAAAAAAAAAAACAGGCCACATGATAAATAATGGAGAATTTCTCATCCCTGAGCCCCTGGAGCAAAGGCAGAGGAGAGGCTTTTTTATCTAGTTAATAGAAAGCGCAGCCACTCGTTAATATGCAGGGGCTGGAGCGTTGTGTCGCTCCTCAAGAGGAAAAACCGGCAGCTAGGTTCTGCCATTAATCAACTTCAGCCCCGGCAGTTCGCTCGGACACCATGATACATGTTTTTAACTCTAAATGGATGAATATCTTTAGCCGCTGTCAATAAGCGGCCCCGGTGCAGGAGGACGCCGCCGCTCCCCTTCAGAACAACAGGGGAGCGCAACACACACACACACACACACACACACACACACAAAAAGAAAGAAAGTGTTGGGCGACTAACAAGAATAATAATGCTGTCACACACAAACAAGGCATAACATGATCCGGGGCCCTAGTCAGGGAGAGGGTTTTGTGCCACGATGATAAATCTGACAAAACCTAATTATTCCTGACACATCGGATGCATCAGAAAATCCCCCCGGACTTTAAAGAGGAGAATGGGGGAGAGAGAGAGAGAGAGAGAGAGAGAGAGAGAGAGGGAGAGGAGGGGACTTATCAAGTGCGTGAGGACGCGTCTCGTCGTCTACGGCCCGGGCCCTGCCTTGCCCCCACTGATGAAGGCAGGGGCGCGGGGGGGCTTTGATTTTGAAAGGGATTTTAAAAGGTACAGATGACTTTAATATTCAGCACCAAATACTGTAAATTAATATTCTGATGTGGTGGGGACGGGGGGACGGGGGGAAGCGGTGAATATTTTCTTTATGGAGGCCCAAAATAAAAACCACTACACCTCAGCCAGAGGTTAGAGACACAGAAAAACACTAACTCTGACCACTGAACGAAAAAAAGACTTGTTTTATGGCTCTTAATGTTTGTTTAATGTTCCTTGAAGGTGCTGAGATGGACATTCTTTGACAGAATTTAACACACACACACGTGGTTTTCATTATTTTAAATTTGAAAAAAATAAAATAAATATATGTGTGTGTTTTGTGGAAATGTAAAAGATAATACGGATAAATGAATCTGGAATTTAACACCAAAATTGCATGAGTTTACGAACATCGTCTGATTTAGTTTAGACAAAATTGCGACTTTTTACGCGATTATATTACATTTTCGCTGATTAACGCTATTCATGATCGTTAAGTGATGCTTTAACCGTCATTTTAAAGGAAAAACAATCACAGACACGCAAATAAAATGAACATGAATTTGCAACAGTAACCTGGACATTTTTACGCGACAAGATTACTCGATGATAATTAGGAAAAAAATCATCACAACTGTCTAATAACAAAAATATGCAGGCGCACACGCACAGGCCCGAGCTTTCCGACACTTTATTAAAAAATACGTGGATGAGCCATTTAGCACTTAATGGCTAGCTGCCATTATTGAGTCACTCAAGAGTAAACGCTGGACATTGTGAAGTAATAAACACGTGATGTGTGTGTGTGTGTGTGTGTGTGTGTGTGTGTGTGTGGGTGTGGGTGTGGGTGTGGGTGGGTGGGTGCGCTCTCAAGATGCCTGCTCTCACATCAGTTGGAGATTAGCACCGGCAATCATGCAGAGGTATGTCAGGGATGCAAATAAGGTCATTAGTCCACAAGGCCTTAATGGTGGAGTGGGGGACAGAAGAGGTGAGGGAGGGAGAGAGAGAAGGCAGGGGTGAGGAGGGTGTGCGCGTGTGTGTGTGTGTGTGTGTGTGACTAAGACTCATTAACAAACACCAAAGAGGTGTGGCCATCAAACAGTTTCATGTGACAGCGAGAGTTTGAGCCATTCCTTTAATAATCAGCCACTGTCCCGATTATTTTTTATTCATTAGCCGATTATTATTTATTCATGTGTAAACTCGACACGTGCTGCTGCTAAATAAGAGAAAAGAAATACCTTTTCATTTGACAGTTTAGTTTATATATATGTATATATATATATATATTTAACACACCATATCTATTTCTAAAATATAGGCACAAAATGCAGATTTAAACGCATAAACACGTTGAATAATCATTATGATGCTGCCGTATTTGTTTAATCCACATTCTAATACAGAGTTGGATTAAATTTGACAATTTTTTTATTTTATTTTACAGATCTTTTACTCATAAAATGTGTTATAATTGACAGAAACGCCGTGAAGAGCAGTGTTTGTTCTTTTTGAAGGGACTGACTTTGACGTCAAATTTTCCCTCTGTCGTTGTGGGAATGAAACGTTTCCACTGTCTGGTGATCGAATAACACATTTATCCCTGGAAATCAGTCCAAAAAAACCCCCTATATTTAATGGCCCTTAAAGAAACAGACAAGTGTTGTTGTTTTTTTTAAAGTTAAGTAGTTTTGTGTTATTATTAATCTGCTAAATTGTGTAAAGTGGAAAAAACAAAAAACAAAACAGAAAATCTGTATTAGCATCAGCCACAGAGAAAGCCATGTGGGTCGACCTCCAGTGACAGCACACGACACACGACTCTGATCAAACAGTGTGACATTAATTACACTGCGTTTGCTCTTATCTGAGAACACGACAGAGGGAAAAAAAAATAAAAATTCTGAATTGAGGTCAGTACTTCAGTCCAAAAATTAGGGAAAAAGCTCCTTTTTTTTGCTACTTCTTTTAAGCAAACCCCTTAGGGTGTACATGAGTGTGTTGCACACACACACACACACACACACACACACAGGCACATAAAACTCGGCATGGCCCGGGGCGATCTGGTTTGCGGTTAAGCAGATAGCATTAACCTTTAGACGGAGGGGAAAAGAGAGGTTTGTCTAATTGCTGGGCTGACTTTGGTTGTGCTGTCCATCTCCTGAGAATGGCCTTCAACACTTTTTTTCTTCTTCTTAGTTTTCGAGCTACAAGCCACTCCATTATTTAAGCACGTTGTGGAAAATCCAGTCGTGAAAAACACACTTCTTCCATTTTGAGGTTGTCGTGGCTGTTGTAAAAGGGAGGGAGGGATGGAGGGATGGAGGGATGGAGGGAGGGATGGATGCAGCGTGGCCAAAGAGAAGAGGGACGCAAGTAAAAAAAACAAAGATAAGTCCTGCGACTGAAAGTGAAATGAAGTGAGGGGAGTGCGAGCACCAGGATTTGCTCCACTTAACAACCCCATTTCAGAGAGGGGTAAACACGTCCACATAGATTAATGTATAGTTGAACGGTGCGGCGGAAACTCCCCTGTTCTCTGAGACACACGCTCAAAAAAAGAGATGCACGGAGAGCGGGAGTGCATCCTTTATCCATTACAGAGGCATTTAGCTAATGTCGGTTAACTCTGCGACACGAGATTTGACGGACAGTGGATAGGTTTCATGAAAGAGTAATGTGTGTTTGTCTCAGAAAGTGCTCTGTGTGTGTGTGTGTGTGTGTGTGTGTGTGTGACATTACCGGCTCAGGTTGTTTCCTTAAACTTACACGAGATCAATTTTTAAAGACACTTTTCTTTCGCGAGCTCCATTAAAAACTGGGATGAAGACATATTTTTTAAAGTAATTAATGCGTAACTCGCTAAATATTAATGGGGGGGGGGGGGAACAGTCTTGCATAAAATATAGCAGCTAAACCTTTTAATGCAGACACTGGTGTAATTAAAGAAGAACGTGCAACGGAGCCTATTTTTAGACGCCCGCAGTGAGCGGTTCTTCCGAAAAGAAACGTCAGGCATTTGTGGGGTGGGGGGTGGGGGGGAAGAGAAGATGAGACAATACATGCTGGAAATTGAACCTTGCTCTGAGGTCATGGCAAAGTGAAGAAAATATGGCGGCTGTGGGTTAAATATCAGGCAATTAAACTAACAAAGGGCACGAGGAGTGTGAGTGAATACAGTGTAGGAGTGGAGGTGGTGGAGGTGGTGGTTGGGGGTTCAACATGTGCTCGCATTTTAAAAACGAATACTCCTCACACATAAAAACATGTGATGGGTGATTCAGTTTTTGCACTTGTCGTGATTTCTAACTCAGTTATGATGTAGCTATCATACAGAGCGGTGCATGTCGGCTTTGTGTGTGTGTGTCGCTGTGACGTGTGCGGTACTCACATGTGTACTGGTGGGGAGTATCTGGGGCTGCCGTGTCCGTTGGTGTCCAGGTGGTCCAGCGTTCCGTTGAGCTCCTCGTGGGCGGAGTGCAGCAGAGTGGGCGGGCTGCCGCTCAGCGTGCCCGGGGGGCTGCCGCCTAAGAGTCCGGGCGGACTTCCGCCCGTCAGCATGGACGGGTCTCCGCCCAGGAGGCCGTGGCAGCCGCCTCCCATCGGGCCCGTGGCGCCGCCGCCCATGAGGCCGGGGTTACCCAGCAAAGGCAGGGATGTCTCTGCCAGCGCGGCCTGCAGGGAGAGGGGAACACGAGGGTGAACGTTTGAGAGATTTAGAGGGTTATAGGTGAGAGGAAGAAAACATGGTCACGATAAAGGAACACTTAGAAGCAGAGTTGTTGTCATGTTGTCTCTTTATGTGGAGGGTTTTGGTGGCAGCATGTGCGGCAAACCGAAATAAGTAGCTGTGCACACAATAAAAAAAAAAAATAAAAGACAGACACACTGGCTGACTAGCAGTGCTGACTATTTCCTCCCTCACTCTAATGGTTCACAGTGGGTTGGTCCTGGAGGTTACAGCCGACACGGATCAAGGGAATAATGTCACTTAAAGGTGACCAAACTGTCAGTTACCTTGAATGGAAATACAGATTTCTACATGCATAACGAGTGTTGGAAATATATAAATACAACAGATATATATATATCTATCTTTGTGTGGAAATGTGATTTTATAGCCTTAAAAAGGTAAGAAGTTAGGTAGAAGTGAATCTCGGGGAGGGGCGGGGGCAGAGGACGACATTCAAAAGACGTAACACAGTAATTATAAAACACATTCTCTCACACTCCCAGGTTTTCTTTTCTGTTGCAGGCTATTTTTCACCCAGTGACACCTTGCTGACAACTACTTCTACTACTGCTGCTCCAATCCTCACCCCCCCCCCCCAGCTGCCATTCACATGCCCTTGTGTTGTGTGGCTATTAAAAAAAAAAAAAGTCTGTCCCCCCCCCCCCAAAACTTTACCTCAAAATAATAAAAACTCCTGACACTTTCGCCTGCTGCGCATTAAAGTTATATACAGTGATTAAATTTTTAAAGTTTTCGCCATGAGCACCTCGCCCGGCGTACACTATGAAGCCAAATCATTTATGACAGCTTAGATAAATATTAATGCACATGCCCTTGCATTTGCACATGCCGCTATCAATCTGGGGGGCGGCTGCCATGCCTGAATGAAGGTAAAAAGAAGGGAAGGGAAGGGAAAGAAAGGAAAAGAGGGAGAGTTGCTTCCTGAGATGACCACAGGGTGGCCTTCTGAGTCTGACAGTACAGGAAAGAAGGGAGAGAGACACATGAGGAGAAGGAGGGGCAGGAACCCCTGAGTTGGGAAAACATGAAGTTGTTTGTTGTTGTGCAAGTGTCAGAGAGAGTGTTTGTACCTGTAAGCTAGCGTTTAGTGCAGTTCCATAGCCCAGACTGGAGGGCAGGTTCTTGACGAGCGACGGACTTCTGCAACGGAACGACAGATCTATTAAGTATATGAACAAAAGGAAACGGAGAAGTTTCCTTTCCCATGTCTTTGACCTTCTCGCTCGTACCCTGTGATCTTTTGCGACCTGCGTTTCTGGTACTCCACCTCGTCCACGGTCCACACGGCGCCCTTCACGTTCTCCACGCGCACAAAGCACTTGTGCAGACTGAGGTTGTGGCGCACGGCGTTCTAGAGAGGAGACAGAGAGATGCGACACACGGGGGGTCAGGGGGACGAGGTAAAAAACCCAATCATATTCATTCATTTTCATTCAAGATGGCCAAATTGATTTTTTTTTCCTTCTTCTTCTTCTTGCATTTTGTGGAAATTCTTAACATTCACACACCATTGATTTAATTAGTAAAAATTGAGTGAGAGCGAATGCTCTTACAAGTCCTGCACACAGTACATATCAATCAGAGTAAGTAGGCTAAAAGGAGGTAATCAGCATAGCGAATGGCTTATGGTGGTGACAGAAGTGGTAATGCTGGCCTTGATAATGGTGATGTCAGTAACCCTTTCTGCACCAGAGAAGCATTGCTCTTAATGGACACATTGCTTTAAGGATGACAGTATTGCACTAAAAAAAGAAAAAAAGACAGTGGTGAGGTGTCAGTGTGCGCGCGCGGGCCGTGCGGGCGGCTAACTGGGATTACGCTGAACTGTATCTGACATCTATATGTCCAAATCTTCACAATACAGCGTTGAGCGCGCGCTTACACGACGCGCTATCTTTTCAATTTATTACCGCCGACTACGTTTGAATTAAAACAGGGCCGATATCTTCCAACACAAGAAGGTGTTTTAATTAATTATAAAAGAAGGGACACCTATAGAAGAGAAAAAGGCCTCTCGTATAAATATGACTGTATGACCATAATTAAAACATGCATCAGACGCTCTACAAATAATAACCTTGGCTTTAATATCCCTGCCTCTCGTATTTATCATCTCCCTTCCCTTCGGTGTGTACTGCTCTTTCTTCAAGAAAAAAGGGGGGACTCAAAAAGAAGAAGAGGAGAAAAAAAAAGAAAAAACCTCATAAGCAGATCTCGCATCTGACCTGAAAATCCTGGGATTTGATTGATCTTAATGCCCATGGCTCTGAATATGATAATTTTAATATTAATGAGCAAATGAGCAGTTTTATTATGCATGCTATATAGTTAGAACTAATAAGCTTCTGAGTGAGAGAGAAAAAGGGGGGGGGAATCTCTCTTTTGAGCTGCTGAGACCGAGCCGTGATATTAAACTACCTTTCATTTCTTTCTTTCCTCCTTTTTTTTTTTGAAAAGGAAAAAACACCAAAAAAAAAAAAACACCAACAAATCCTCTGCATTAATCAAACGACGAGCCTCTCGCCGATCATCCGCCTCGCGCTTACAAAGGGAGCCGCGGATGTAAATAGATCACACCGAGACAAGACGCTGCTCGTGTCGCCGCGTTAAAGCCAACGACTGTATCTTAGGAACAGAGCGACTTCTCTCGGGGAAGTAAAAGAACACATAAGACATGTGTGGGTGTAACCCGCATGTTTATGTGTTTGTGTTGTTCCCGCGAGCAAACATAACAACCACTGCAAGGCCTCGGAGAGTGTCATAACAACATTACACAGCAGAAACACCAGCATCCTACTGTACCCCGAGCAAACTGCAAAAAAAGGGCCGCAGATCTTTAACCGCCCCCCCCCCCCCCCTCCTGAATTGGCGATCGCACGCCCATGTGCTCATTAGCATCCCAAATCCAAATTAATTCAGTGTGCTAAATCGAGTGCCGCGCCACATCTCGCATGCTGATGAGTGGCTGTTTGGAGTTCTCCCTCCAGTCCCTCTGCGCTGCCACAAAGGCTAAAGGTGGCGGCGACGCTCGCCGTGGCTTTCTTTTATCAGCACGCGGACACTCTTTGGGGTTAAAGCGTTAAAGCGTTTTTTTTTTTTTTACTATCTTTGTGTAGCGAGACAGGACAATAAAGTTGTAGGGACACATATACAAATGGGGCCTATTGTGCGGGTAAATAAAGAGTGCCAATTCTCACTTTGCCTCGGTTGCACACGAACACACCTTTCACCTCTCTCTTAGACAGTTTCTGTGCGGTGCATCCATCTCTAGTGTGGCCTGTTCACACAGTGGAGAGCTGGTTAACAGGCAAACAGGCCATATTTCCTCCTAATTAACCAATGATATGCGAGGTGAGGTGGTTTCGGGGGTGTGGGAGGAGGGGTGTCTCTCTTAACAAAAGGTGCTGATGATGGAGTGGCTGCTGTATAATTAGTGCGTCAGAGCCCTCTCCTCTCCGCGCCGAGCCTCGCTATTAATTGCACCAAATTAGAAAACGATATCTGGAGCAGAATAATTCTTTCAGCTGTCATTTCCAAACAGAGGAGGCAGAACGGCGGAAAATAATAAATAAAGAGAACGGGGAAAACGGGGGCTCTATTCTAAAAGTGAGGTCAGGGGCGCTAATCGCCGGGTAAATACATGCTTCCTTGAGGTGTTTGTTATGGACTTGGGGCGAGGTCAGTGTCACTGTGCGAGGAAGGTGTGAGGGCTTCGTCAAAGTTACCTTCCAAGTTGCGGCGTTGCGTCTGAAGTAGGCAAATGTGCGCGTGAACCAGCTGTAGATTTCATTAAGCGTTAACTGCATGTCGGCAGAGTCCATGATAGCCTGAAATGAGATGACATCAAATAATGGTTTACTAATGAGACCACGTAACTGACACACACACACACACACGCACACACGCACAGATGGATTGAGAGGGGAGAGGGAGAACTGCTATGATTCATGCAGCAATTAATTTTAATCTAATCAGGCAAAGTTAATTTATTTCCCACTCACCTGTCTTATGAGGGTTGCATAAGTAAATGGCGGTCTGACATCTGCGTTTTTATAAAACTCGTAGTTTGGGGCGATCTCTGGAAAAATAAATACTGTGTCACCACCTGAAATAATTGGTAAATTTTTATTCCTTTAGGTAGTGCATTGACAAATTAAAAAGGGGGTGGGGGGAGGGGTGGCAAAGGGGGAGAGGAGGGTTAAAGGGGGGCACATCAAATCGGCATTTTCCATGTCTAACAAAATGCATTTTTAATTAATCTCTCTCGTGAGAGATCTTAAACACTAATACATCCACAAAATGAGATCCGTGTAGTTAGTTAGGCTCAAGTTGAATAATTTATGTGTCTTTCGCACTAAACACGGAGCGAGTAAATACAAACATCAAACGGCGACGACGGGGTCGTTTAAAATGCAAAGCTTTACGTCTTAATGTCATAAATATTGCATTCCTCGCCGTTATTTGAACTTAATTAACGCTCATGTAATATTTATCCACAAAGAAAGTTCCTGTCTATTTACACACAGTGATTAAACACGAGCAGCACATTTCACATTGGTAAGATAAACAAACCCCTGAGGTCTTGTGTGTGTGTGTGTGTGTGTGTGGCGAGTGCGGTTAAATGGTGCACAACTTGGGGCTGAGGTGTTCAACTTTATTTTTAGCCTTAAATCCGTGGTACAACACAGTCTACAGGATGCAAATGAACACTATGTGTGTGTGTGTCATGTCATGTTTTAGAGCGTTAGCCTGAAAGTGACACTTCCTGTACCGACATCCGTGTATCTGTGTGCTACGTGCAGCGCTGAGTAGTTGGTCCTACCTGAAAGGGGCATGGAGTATTTGTCCGAGTGGCGTCTGCGCATGGCTCCCATGCTGGGCACGTTTGCTCCGCCCAGTACCGATGGCACCTGGGGCATGGCGGACATGGGTGTGATCGGTGCCGTGGGCGTGGTCGGCGTCTGAGGTAAGTTGGGGGGCGATGCCGAGGGTAAGTTCTTGGACATGGTGACGCTGGACACCAAGTTGAGCTGGCATGGAGGAGGGGGGGGGAGTAGAGAGAGGGGGAGGCATTATTTTTGTGGTTTCTCTGACAGAGCCAAGTGTCTGCTCTCCTCTCCTCTAACACAGCTGTGTTTCCACTAACAAGGCTCGTGGAGAGGAGCCAGCCTATCTCCACTAATTACAACCACCAAATTGTATCATAAGAATTCTAATTAGAGCACGCTGTTCAAGATTATCCAACGATCAGCCTCCGTGTTATCCTGGCCCCCATCTCTCTTTATCTCTTTATTTATCACTCCCTCCCCTCCATGACTGACTCCCTCCTCCTCCTCCTCCTGCTCCTTTATCTTCACCACCCAGAATCCTTTCAAACCGAGGCGACGGGCTGGTACGACCTTGTTTGCGGTTCGGTGTAAAACAGTAAACACTGATTGCAAAAAGATACTGGAACCAGAACCACAAACCCGAATGTGTGTCAAGTTTCACTTTGAAGCAGGAAATCCACGTTACTATAGAGACTGGGGTTACTATAGTGACCACAGCAGGGACTCAAAGTCATCTCAGCTCAAGCACCTGATATCACAGGTGGAGTGGATTGTGAGAATAGAGAGGCTAGGTGAAGAGAGAGGTGGCAGCAGAGATGTGCTATGACTGTATTCCAAGTTCACAGAACCTGTGGCTACTAATTTTAATAGTAAAACTCAGACCTTGGTTAGAAAACATGTCCTAATTCAAACCAACAGCAAACGACCTTGGTCACATCTCCTGTGTGGAAGCATTTAAAGAGAGTGAGACCCGGTTTAGGGGCCAGACAAGTACCAATTACTTGTTGTTAAGGTTTGGCACTAGTGTCTTTGTTGGATGACACTGCACTACGTCATTCCTCTTCACCATCAGAGACTTTATACAGTGTATAAAGGATAAAAAAGTAGAGTCTTAAACATGGACATTAACAGCGTCTCACTTCATCTCCTACTCCTTCAACAGTAGCGACCGGAGAGTGTCTTACTTACGTCTGACACAAATGCCAACAGTGTCCACTTATCATCCATGCCTTTCCCTTTTCTTTTGCATTTGTTTCCTAAATCTCATGTGAGAGGCTTTAACTGGCTGGCAAATTCTAAACTGACCTTTTAGTCTCTGCACTAATTTAGCTGCAATGGTATTGACATCCGTTACATATTCAAGCCAAATTGCCTTAATTGTGAGTGGGGAAGTGGCAGCAAGGAGGTATCGGCGGTCATTTGTGGCGTGTGTTGATAAATAGGATAAAATGTCAAGTTTGAGGGGGGGGGGGGGGTTTCCAGATGATAATTACATGCACACTTAGCTATAACAAGCTGCTACAGTTATGACTAGACTGGCTAAGAATGAGAGTTAAATGCATCTATAGACAGTACATGGCCAATTTGCACAATATTTACTGATGCTTATGCTAAGTCCAGATACTATTAGAAACCTATGAGGTCGAGAAAAGCTGAAGAAAGTCTTTTTTAACTGTTCATTTAAGACTTCTGTCTGAATTCATGTCATCAAATGCATTTAGTTGCTCTTTCATGTGTGCTTTATGTAATGCAATACTTCATTAGCATCATTCATTCATATTCAGGCACGGATTATAGGCTGCACATCCTTTATGGGACGAGATGGAACCAAGCTGCTGGAGTTCTGAAGATTAAAAAAAAAAAAGAAAGCAGCTACAGACAGAAGACGAGAGAGAGAGATTGAATTATATATATATATATATAAAAAAAGGGAGTTTGATTCCTGATGGAATTATGGGATAATTATGCTATCATGTGATTATCTACATTCTATGATGAGCGGTGACGAGAGAAATTACTCCATTGAAAGCGAGCACTTACTATGCAAGAAGAAACACGATAATGTTTTGCTCTCAAATACTTCAAAAAACCTCGGAAATTGGCAGAAATTAATATTTGCAAAAAACGCACCGTGTTAATATTTAATCCAAATAAGGGGTGAAAAGCGGTGCTTGTCGTTCAATGTGAATGTAACAAGCCGAAAAGAAAGAGAGAGAGTGGGGACACCATTTTACTCCTTCAATGACCCCTTTCACAGGGTTTTTTATTTCCCCCCCTCACCCCCCCCCCCCCCCCTGTAAGCAATTTCAGTGGCAATGTGTGTATTTACGTCAACAGAGCTCCATCTTCAGCGCTCTGGTGTAATCTCCAGGTGTTTGTTGTTCAAATGACATATATTCTCGTCTTTCACTCTGTTTGGCGACGGAGCCAAGCGGTCATCAGCTGCCAACAGGTTGTTTTGGCCATTATATCAATCACAAAGAAATGACCCTGCATTTTTCCGCCAAGGACTCCGCCGCTCTGCCATCTAATACACTTCCAAACTCTATTGTCCTCTCATGACAGTACAGTACCTCACGAGAAGCTGATGCAGCCCGGTATTACGACTCCCATTCCACCTTTCGCTGTCTGTCGCTCACTCGTTCACACACACACACACACACACACACACACACACACACACTGCCTGGTGCTTAAACTGCCCAATTTCTACGCGGAGGCCTCGTTCAGGGCAGGAGCTTGTTTACGGCGGCCAGAGCAATATGCACTCACTGGTTTGGGAGATGACTTCGGTTCCGAGGGCCGCATGTGCAAGTGGGTCATCATCGCCTGAAGACGCTCACGTTCTTTAGATAGCTGTGAGAAGACAAGAAGAGTGTGCATCAGAGTGGATTAGAGGAGAGGATTGTGTGTTACAGTGCAAAGAAATAAACACAAGAAAGAAAAGGGTTGATATGAACCAAGAGACAACAGCTGATGTAAGTAGAATATGAGAGGATGGGGTGGGGGGGGGGGGGGAGAGAAGAAGGGAGAGGGTGCAGACAGGTCAGGCAAAACAAATAGCATTTCATCTTTTTGTCAATAGTAGAATTTAGGTCAGCGAGGCACTGACAGTAACAAGCTACTTGGGCCATAAATTAGGTGGTCCTGAGTGTCTGCTCAAAGTCCTGTGGACACTGTTAGGGGGATGGAGAGCAGCCAGCAGCTGCTGAGAGGTGAAGAGGTCTTCCAAACAGGGTGCCAGGCGGCCCCGCCTCCCCAGTCCAGTTAGTGGCCCCAGCCTTTGCCTATCATCAATCTAATTCACAGGGAGTGACAGGGACTGGACCATGTGAAAGACTCAACCCCCTGCATACCCTTAATATACACTCACACATACACATACACAAGGACAAAACACACAGAGAGAGAGAGAGAGAGAGAAAAACAGACAAGCAAGTGGGCGTGCACGTGCACTCACACATACACAGAGCTGGGGCTCATTACGAGTGACGGCTCTCATGGCGGAAAAGAGAGGGATGGTGGGAGTAAGAAATGAAGAGAGAGGAGAAGAAACAGGACGGACAACACAAGTGCGCCGCTATAATTGGTCACACTGTACAGCGCAAGCTTCAGTGGCTTTTGTGTTGCAACGAAAACAAAATATAAAATTAAATAACGTGCATCCTTTGCACCCTCCGCCACCACCACCACCACCACCACCCAGCCCGGGGGAAAGGCCCAGGTCTGCCTGGTCTGTGCCGGGCAGACTGAGCGACTCCAGCTGGTACTTTGTTTGACGGGAGTTTAAAACATACTGTACATATTCATTTGTTTCTTAAAAGAAAGAGGAGCGGTGGGTTGGCAGTGCTGAGTAATAATGAGAGCGCTCAATCAGCGTTCTCATTATCTAGCCAGCGTGACTCCTTAATAAGGTCACGCTCCACCTACTGAAAATAGTTCCCTCCTTTTGAGCTTTCTTCAGGTGCAAAGTGCAGTTAATTAACACAGCAGACCGGGAGAGATGCGCTCGCTATTAATTGGAAAGAAAAAGAGGTGGAAAGAAAAAAAAAAAAAAAAAAAAAAAGCAGAGAAAATAAAGCACACGCTTAATTCAATTAAAACAGCCATAATGGCTTTCCTTGTACGGCCTGAGGATTCCTTTGTTTAGTGGCTTTGTTGAATCCAGCAAGTCCTGCTCGTCTGGAAATATTAAGCAGACCAATATATGGCCTTTCTATCGCTCACATAACTTTATATAAATAAAAAATAAAGTTGAGGAAAAAAAAGTTACCTGTATTTCCAGCTGCTGTACAACCTGCATCTGGACTCGACACTGAGCTGTGCTCCGGTCATCAAGGGCATGTTCACTGTTTAGATGCCTGGAGAGAAAAGAGAAAGGAGAGACAGAGAGAAAGTGTAAGTCAACGATAAACCAAACAAAAAAATCCATACAATGTCAAACCAACTGCAAAAACAGTTAATTATGTTTTATTTTCCTCGATATTCATAATTACAGGGGATACTAATTACAGTATCAACTTCACCACAGTTTTGTTTTTATGATAATATTTCTATAACGGGACAATTATCTATAGGATCCTGTTTGGCGCCATTGTTCCACTCTGAAATGAGGTAATTAGAGGTAACACGACTGTGTGTGGTGCCATGTTTAACATGACAATAGGCCTGTGCCAGTTTAGATGGCTAACTTCAGTGCCACCCCGAGCACCGCTTTCTATAGAGAATAAAAGATGCTAGCCCAGCAGAACGGCTTTGTCTCCTTCGTTTACTGAAAACAATACACACAATTTAACACCGGCAACATTTGACACACAAAAGCAGCTCTTCAACTGAAGGTGCATTATCCAGCAGCGGGCATAATAAATGTATCTGGTGTGTTCGCCTCATTAGAAGAAAAAAAGCCAGCCAGACAGCCATAACAGTCAATGAGGGTTTTTGTCTTGATTGGATTTCGTCTGTAGGACACAAAAGAGCTTCACCATTAAGGTAGACCTTTATTCCTGGTAGAGCACGCGCAGTCTCTCTCGATCACACACACACAGAGAGAAAAACATAGTACACAAATATAGAGCGGGGGGTTTCTAAAGTGTTGTGATGGGTAATGAGCCTCTATCTAAATGATCATTGGTGACAAACTCACAAAGCAAGCTTTGAGGAGGCATGCTTATGAAATGCCAGAGCTGCCACTTTATCTCCAGTAATTATAGGTTAGCTTGCAGACCCTTCAATGATCATTTACAGCGCTGCCTCCAGTGCATTAGAGGGAGTACGAAATCTCTCTTTGGCTTTCACTTCATCTGTGAATGCAGCCACACACATGCTTACGCTGTCTTTGCACGTCAGGAACACACACACACACACACACACACACACACTCCCCCTGCCACGTCCCTCCTCGACCCCCCTCACTTCTTGTTTGTCTCCGACGCGCACAACAAGACAACTCATTGAGCCGACTCCTCCTTGCCTGCCAATCAAACGCTGAAAATGGCGAAATCTGGAACTCGTGCACTTAAAACCATCCCATCTCATTCCCGCTTGTACTTTTCCAAGCATTCCAGGCCCTAATGCTTAGAAATGTTCCAATATGAATCGAGAATGAGTAGTAGTATTAAAAAAAAGAAAGGAGGGATGGAGAGTGGGATGGATGAGGGATGGCTGCAGAGAGGGGAGGGACAAACTGGTGGATTTCTGCAGCCCTGTGCCTAATTGCTGTTTCAGAATGCGCATGCAAAAAAGGGGGCATTTCATTAATCATTTAATCACATCCCTTGCAGGATGAGGGAACTAATGTTGCAAATACCCTTTTCATTTCACTGCCCATAATGCTATCTTATGCACTTGATGTATGGCATGTGTCATGAATTACAGCTGCTTCAAAAGCACAGAGCGGGCTGCTCGATGTCCCCGAAGATACCTCATTACAAAAAAGAGAGAGAGAGAGAGAGGGAGAGGTGGAAGAATCTTGATCAAGTTTCTGCCTCTCATCGACAACTACCCCGTTTGTCTCATATTCTGTCGATATCGGCGTGTTTGTGCAGGGAGGGCCTCTGGAGAGAGTCCGCGTGCCCACGTGTTCCACCTCTGGCCAGTTAGCAAGGTGATTACAGGCAGATTACTACGTGCATTTATGAAATATTCAAATGGCAGCATGTCCTACTGTGCATTAATAATGCCACACAGAGAGGGGGAGGAGGGGCAGACACACACACACACACACACACACAGGCAGACAGAAAACAATAATGAAAGAACACCTTATTTACCGACTCCTCTCTGAACTACAAAACTGTCGTCTCTAATAATACTCAGATTGTCTTTCAGAGACTCACTCGCGCTAAAGAAGAGATCTTTTAATTTCCTCTTACATAAACCAAATCCAAATCACGAGTGGGTGAATGATGCTACGCACAAATAAAAGACAAAGAGAAGAAGACAGGTGTAATCGCTTAAACTTGAAGGTGGAGGATACATGCATCACTGTCAGGGCCGGCCAGCTGCTGTTTATGTTTACTGTTCAAACCTCGTTTTTCGAGGCACATTGATTTCTGCCCCTGAGCGGGGAATTAGCCATCTGATGGAGGCCGCGTGGGAACGGGGAATAAAGGATGGAGATTGAGAGCCAGAGATGCAGCAAAGGAAGAGGAATCAAAGCAAATAACAACAAATAAAAGAGACAAAGAGACTGATAAATTAAGACTGAGAGGGAAAGGAGGGGCCGGTTTTTTTACCCCCCCAAAAAAACACAGATAAAGATTTGTGTTTGTACTGGATGTTCTTCTCCTTTAAGAGAAGAGAGGAGCTATTTTCTTCCCTCCTCTTTTCCCCATAGCTGTGTATATGAATATGTATAGGCCATCAACGTCCACTAAGGGCCCAATAATAAATCTACTCAAGCCAGCATATATGGATGATGCACTTCTGCTAATTGTCTGTGTGTATTATCAGGGGCTACAAAGGCCCAGCAGAGAAGAGAAACTTCGGCCCCTTAACTGTCTGCTGCACGTGACGCGCAAACACACACACACACACACACAACAGTGAAGTCAGATATGAAACAGAAGCAGCATAAACACAGCCATATGCAGCTTCACACGCACGCTGGCTAACTAGCGTGCATAAATAAGCGCACACACACACACACACGATGGCAGACACTCTCCCTGTGGTGATAGTGCATAAGTAATGCCCTCCGTTTTAAAGGTCTTGTCATAGAGCAGTAGACATGTGGAGGGAAACGCAGATTTCCAGGGGCCAAGGGCCTGCCAGACTGCCTCCACAGTGTCTGTGTGTGTGTGTGTGTGTGTGTACACACACATTATATAAAGATGAAGACACTTTGTTGCTGCCTTGTGGGTTTAATTAGCAGCGGGTTACAGACACCGACGTTCAGGTTAGCGGCTGAGCTTGCCATTTCAACATGGAGACTGCCCTCCTGCCAGTAATGGGGAAAGTGGTGACAGAGAGTGGAAGAGTTATGTGCGTGTGTGTGTGTGTGTGTGGATTCTCTTAATGTAAAGGACTGATTATCGTACTGAGTTGGGAGAATATGTGTGAATCAAGTTTTTTTTTTTTATTATTTACTAAAAGGTAGAGAAGCACGAGATCAGGAATCTGGAATAATTGGGGGTAAAAAAAAAAAATTTACTTGCATGGCTCCATAAATGTACTAAAAGCATTTATTCCATCTCCTGTTTTTCATGTTTACTGTAAGGCTCTCTACAAAAATAGCTCTGGCACATGCACTAGCAGTGTTAACGCTTCTCCCTCACATCTCCTGTGACACACACACACACACACACACAAACAGACACACACACACTCAAAGATTCCCTGTAATATTATTTCATTTTGAACTTCAGAGAGCTAATTCGGGGTACCAGCCACCTCGCGGCTACCTTTTCCAGGTGAGAACACATAAAAGCACACTAAAGAGCTATTAAATGCTGATCTTGACAAGTTTCTTGGCACAACAAAACAATAGGCGACTAAACGTGTCACCGCAGCTGAGCTGAGCTCCTGCAGCGAGATGCCAGCTTATCTTGGCTCCTCTCCCTCCTCCCCCCGTGCACCACGTACCCCGGCATCCAACCAACCAACATCTGAACTGTCATCTAAATCTGACACCCGCTTTATGTAACCCCCGTTTATACCGTGTCTGTGTGTGCGGAGGTGTGTGTGTGTGTGTGTGTCTGCGTGTGTGTGCACTCGACTGGCATCTCGGAGAACATAAAAGGCCTCCCTGTGACACTGACAATCACTGCTCCGAGGCACGCCACAGAGCAGCCATCTTTGTTCTGATGATGAGTCTGCCTTCTTTGTTGGTGTCTGTTTTCATGTGCTGGCTGGGTTATAGTATAGAGCCAGCCTGTGACTTGCAGGGATGTGTGTGTGTGTGTGTGTGTGTGTTGTTGGGTTGGGGCGGGACTGAGCGAAGAAAGTGCTCTATTTTGTAGCAACCGATGTTCTGGCATGTGTTCTTACAAAACCATCTGCCAACCTGTGCTCTCGCTTTCAAGTTTGAAATCTACCTGTTTTCTTTCTGGCTGTCTCTCTCTCGTCCTCTCGGTTTATCTTTACAAGCATACATCCCCCCTTTCTTTTTTCTTTTTTTGTGCGCTGGTTTACCAGCTTACCGGATTCAAAGGCACATCCCTTTATATACTGTACCTCTGCCCCCCCCGAATAACCAGCTAAGCTACCTAGACACAGTATCCTAAGAGCACACAGACTTACATGTGTTTGCATGTGAGCGGAGTGAACGGTGCACAGGGATAGACTGATGTCTCCTTTAAGTAAGTGTACCAAGGTGATAGGACAAGATATCACAAAAAAACCTGCTAATCCGATAAAGGCTTGCATTCTCACACACACATGCAAGGCAAACTCTTCTACCTTGACTAGTGCGCATGCATGCAGTCAAGTTTGGACAGCGGACTGTACGCGAGCTGGCTCTTCATAAATATCAGCCCTTAAGATGATGTGTGTGTGTGCCGGGAAATTGATATTGTCATTAAAATGTATGTGGCACATCTTCCACAGAGGATAAGCAAACACACTTGTCAGACTACAGTTGTAATGCACATTCACCTCGGATTCATTTAAATCCGTCGCTGTCAGTTGTGATTGTACGCCTTGACAGGCCGTGAAGACGCGGCCCATTGTGCCGCCTTGCCTCTGCCTTTGAAAGGCTGGTAAACATGGCGTTTATTGGAGTCATTCCATTTCGCACACACACACCTTTGAGCTTTAATTCACAAACTGCGGCGGAACTGGCAGATGCCTGACCTACATCCTAGAGCACATCCCCATGGGGTGGACTAGTTTCTCATATCAGTCATTTATTTCTCAGCTTTCTGCGACTTATTAAATTCACGACTGTGGAAAAATGCGTTATTTCGGGGAAAAAAAACCCAAAAAAAACAATGTCCCGATTGTCAGAGTTTATGTGAAATTCATGTGGCCGTTTACAGCTCATGAAAAACACTCACCAGATCGTTATTTCACAGTTAATTACAAATCTAATTAGAATATTCAAATGAACACTTTCCCTTTCTTTTCTTCTCTGTGTGAGAGCAGGGAGCCAGGGAGAGAGTGATAGTAAGAGAGAGCGAGAGAGAGAGGAACTCTTATTGAGTGGCAATGTGATAACCTGTAATCGGCAGCACTGCAAACACCTTCTTCCTTTGATGTCCCCTCACTAACATCCAGGCAACAAAGCCGGCCAATTACAAATGAGCTAATTAACTAAATTGTTGATGGAGCATGAAGAGTTCATCCGCTCTGTTGCCTGCACCATGACAACAGTGAAAGGGGGCCTTTGTTGTGCAGGAAAAGTGTGCGGCCGTGCGAGTTGCCATTAGCTTTTGACGCTTCCTACAAACCTATCAGGCAGTTCCAGGGAGGAGATTTGTTATGGATCAGAGTTGGTTTGAATCCGGTGCTGTGAGGGCAGAACCCTGTCAAGCTGGTTGTCAGGAAGGTCAAAATGTGTTCTTTTGAAAAGGCAGTGATATATTCTTTTAATGGGCTCCTCTGTACCCACACAGAGAGGATTAAAGGGGACAACTTGTGTATATTGTACACTCAACGTAAAGATATACGTGTCTTGTACACAGCCACACACGCACGCACTCACATACAATAAATAAAGAAATACATAAATGAATAAAGAAAACAAATCCGAGCGTGCTGCCTGCGATGTTGACTAATCTAGTAAACTTAGGGTTTCTACAGGGGCATTTCTTTATCCCAAAAATAAGTTTTGCACTCCAATAAAACTTTGCTTTACTTAGTTTTATGATGTTTTTTTTTTTTCACATTTAATAAGTGTGCCGTCTGTAGGATGGTTGTCACAGAACTTGAAACTGCAAAACAAAGTGTCCAACGAGGGACTTGAATTGTTACAAGCTCATATTTGTGTGCGTTGCCCTACAGGAAGAAGAAGTGCGGATATCATCTCCAGTGCAATAGTGGGCTCATAGTGCAAATGTTCTTACTTTAAAAACTGTCCAAAGTCCTCACAGATGTTCTCACAGCCAGGCCATTTACATACACCATGACCGTACAGGGGATGGGTCCCTCCACTTTCTTCATGTAGTGAACTATAGACAGAGAGAACAAGAGACAGAAAAAAAACCCATAAATAAATAAATAAATGAAACAATGAAATGAAACAAACAAAAAAAGATGAGGTTTGTGTGAGGTCACGTAACCTAATAAATTAGATCTTTAAAAACTTTGGGAAACATTCAGTAAATTTAAATAATCCCAATATGCAACGACTTGACGGCCTTTATTCAAAAATTTCAACCCACGCCCCCATTGGAAGTGTACAGTAGAGTAAAGCTGCAGCTTTGTCTCCACCGCAGCCACCATCCCATCTTGTAAAGCTATTATGGGGAGGAGGGGGTGGAGGCTTTCAAGTAAACATTAAAAATCCAGACAGCCATATAATTTTCATCAGGAGATTAATACTGTGTGTAACTTATGTTCTTTGAGGACAAGGGGAGCAGGGGGTGGCTCTGGCGTTTCTCAAATGGCGCCCCCAAATAAGTTACGACCCTGCCTAGACGGCACATCCAATTAAAGATGACAGTTTAACCTTTAGTCTTGGCACGACCGCGTTCGCCTGTCTCCACGCGAGAACGGGAATGAGAGTGAGTTGTGTCGGTGCGCGTTTGTACGGCCGTGTGCAGGTAAGGCTGTGTTTGGGGCCTATGAATATGTGTGTGTGTGAGCACGGCTCACATTGTGTTTTACAGTGGGGCTTCCCCCACATTGATCGGTGGCATGTTAGTAAGCAGTGCTCCTGACAATACTCCCTTGTTCGATCATTATGAGACACCACACGGCCCTCGGGGACACAGGCAGATAAAGTCTTTTTCCCCCTCCTTTCTTCCGTCTCTTTCTCCTTCCCTTCCTACCTCTGCCTTTATTTCTGTCTTCCTTCTAAAGATATCTTTTTCAAGCCTCCTTTTAGTGCAACTGGAGAGATAGCATCTACTTTAAACCAATTACACCTCCAGTGTGAGTGTCGAGCAAGCATCCACACAGACACATACTCACACACTGCTACCCTAAGTCCTTATTATAATATTGCCCAGGAAAAGCCTTTGAATAATGCATGGGCCACATAGGCAGATACGTGAACACTCAGTGTTTTGGTGCTGGGTGCATTTATAAAAGACGCCATCACAAGGATAAACATCCTGAAAATGCCACTCAAGGCATCACGTATTCTGTTTACATGACAAGTAAGCAAGGGAGGTAATTTTCAAAAGAAAAAAAAAAGAAAGAAAGTACTAAATACTTAATGTTCAAGCAGGTTATGTTGTTGTGCCTACCAGAGAGGCTTGTTGTAAGTTTGTGTGCCTGCCTGCATGGATTCCTTTGCCTGCGTTTGATATCTGTGTGCAAGCCAAGTGTTTTCAATGGCACATGTGTTCCCCGGGGAGAACACGACTTTTTTTTTTCCCTTAATATTGTGAAGACACTAATAAACTATTGAACAAATAAACAAAACATCTTGTTTTCCCTGTAGTAGCAGTGCTCTTCCTTTAAACGAGGACAAATACTCTGGATGGGAGCACAGCGTTCTCGTGTGCACAAAAACAACAGAAAAACAAACAAGTCTCTGTAAACTTTTCATCTTCTCTCCTTTTTTTTTTCCTTGGTGCTGTTTAAAAAAAGAAAAAAAAAAGTGAGTGGAAGAACATTTCTATATTATTGTACCTCTCTCGCTCCCGTTCCCGTTCCCGTTCCCGCTCCCTCTCTCTTCTGTGGTTGAGGGCGGGGGACTGTCCGTTGGCGATGGAATGGTGAGAGATGGGAGGCGATGCTTTGGCGGGATTGGAGGAGGAGGAGGTAGTTGAAGAAGAGTTGTTGGTGGAGAGGTCTAAACCGCCGCCACCTCCGCCGGTACCGTTGCCACTGTTGCTGCTGTGTTTGATGCCGTTGTCCTCCATGTTGTGACCACCGCCTCCGGTCACGTCCTTCCACAGCTGCTGCAGCTCTGCAGGGCTCAGGCCGGCTAGAGAAGTCAAGAGGGAGAGGGAAATCAGAAAAGAGAGAGAACCAAAGACAGCACAGGGAATAAAAGCAACAGTTGGTTCGGCAGGGAATGGATAAAAGCAAGAAAGGACAATAAATCTTAACCTGTACGGAAAAAAAAAACTCCACAAACCAGCTAGAAAACTTTTACAATGCTCCATGAACGACTGTTCAGTAAAACTGTTTTGTAATCTCCTTTCCCTCGACTTCTCTGCTGTTCATTTAGTTATTGATGACAAATGTTATACAGTAGCTCTGAAACATTTATGTTTTTTTAACAAGCGAGAACCATAAATATTGATGAGTGCAGTCGGTGCATGTTGCATCGGAGATAAACAAGATTTGTCCAGTGCTTGTTTTCAAGCCTGGCAGCTAATTAAGTAAAACCCACTTCCTTTGATTTCCTTCTAAATATCTCCCTGGCTGTTGTTTTCGGTTTCCGCCATTTTGGTGGTTAAAAAAACAACAACAAACATAAGGGTATAGGGGTGAAAAATGAGGCCTCTCTCCTCTCTCTTACTGTCCTCTTATTGTGAAGGCAGTAAACAACAACAACAACAACCGGGGAAGAATGGAAGAAGCTGGGATGGAAAAAAAACAACAACAACAAACATTGGCAGAGCACAGAGGTAGACAAAGAAAGCTATTATCACACAAGGAGACAGAGAGATGGAGAGAAAGAGAGAGAATTGAGTCCAAACAAAAGGATAATGTAAAGATTTAGAGAAAGAGTGGATAGTAGAAGAGCATACCAATGAAGGGAGGGCAGACAGACAGCCATACTTACAGACGGCTATACTTAGAGGGAACAAAGGTGCATACCAATGAGAACAACACAGACATGCTGACAGAAACACTAAAGTGGGACAAACAAGCTTGGAGACACAAGTTGGAAAAGTGGAAGCAACAAGGGACAATGAAGGATTGCCTGGCAGAGTCGTAAAAAGACACCTGCAGACCAGACCCCAGGAAGTCACATGCTCAGGATCAATATGGCTCCATCCAACAACAACAACTTCCTTTTCTCCCTCTTCTACCTCTGATTCACTAATCTCTCCCTCTCTCCTCCTTGTCTTACCTGTTGGGGGCAGGGTCTGTCCGGGCAGGGCAGCCTGGCCGGGAGCAGGCCCGGGCAGCGTGAGCAGGCCCTGCCGCTGCATGTTGAGCAGGTGCTGCTGCTGCTGGAGCTGCTGCATCTGCAGGAGCTGCTGCTGGAAGACAAGCTGCTGGGCGGCCAGCTGCTGCTGCTGCTGCTGCTGCTGCTGTTGCTATAGAGAGGAGGAGGCGGAGGAGGAGGAGGAGGAGAGGAGGGAGGGAAAATTACAGACAAATTAACAACTGAGAGAGAGGGAGATGGAGCTGTGAGAGTGTGCGTGTGTGAGAGTCTGAACCCACTCGCCTCTGCCGTGACCTTAGCTATACCTTTCTCCCGTGCTGTCTCGACATACTCCCTCTTCGCCGTCTGTGCTTGCTCAGGCTTCCCGCCGTTTTTTTTTTTTTTGGGGCTGTACCACACAGCACTACTGCCTTCTCATGTGTGTGTGTGTGTGTCATAAACAGACAATGCTGTGCTGATAGACAAACTCTCAAGCCTGTCAGAATATGTGGCTTGTGATTGCGTATGATACTAAGCCTCTGGTATAATCCTCCGTCACCAACACCACCAACGCTGATAGTTAATTGTCTCGCCTTCACTGATGGTCTGTTACAGCTTATGTGGCCAGAGGGAGCAAGCAGAGTGAGAGATTTACAGCCTCACAATATAAACACACACACACATGCATGCTGACTCCCCCCCGCTCTCTAATCGATGTCTCGCAGAGTTGTTCATTGTCGGGGCCAGACAGGCAATTGCATAAGCCGCGGTGCAAAACAACAACAAAAACAACAACAAACGGAGGAACACAGAGCTCAGTCACTGCAGCAACAACAAGTCAGAGTTTTTGGGGGGGGGGGGGGGGCGACAAAAGCTTTGGCTCCGAGCTGTGAAACACTTTAAACTGTAAAACTGAAAAAATAAAACAGGCAATAATTGGCTTCATGATGGATGTGTATGGTTAAAGGCTTAACTGTATTTCTGATGGTTTTTCAATTTCCCTCTCCTCTCCATATACATGTGTACTGTATGTGCACACAGCATGACGTGCACACATGTTTCCGTATGTTTATAACATGGTAGATCTGTGGGAGGAGGAGGAGGAGGAGGCAAAACTTGTGATGCACTCACTGGAAAACAGGCTGCATAATGGAGTGATGGAGGGAGGCAGTTTGCCCTCCCTACGCCTCCATCCTGCCTCGAGAGAAATAAGGGAGCAATTTCTATTCCATATTTGTTGGCGGGGGCCCCTGAAAAACTCGATTCACAAATCCAAACAGAAACAAAGCCGCCGGGAGGTCAGTTGCGGCTTCCTGGAGGGGCAGCATAATAGGCTGCTTCAGGAGTCACTGAGAGGTGCAACACATCGGGAAAGAAGAAAGGACAGACTCATGTTTATGTGATACCTGTTTTTTTTCAAAGATCAATTTAGTGTTGTGAGGATGTGCCTCTAGACTGGTTCTCGGGGGTTCAGCGCCAGCGCGGTTACGCGAACGTGGCTCCGGTTGTCACGCTCGGCTTCTCCTCTCTTGATAGCCAGAGAGAACGGGACGGAGCCGTGTCTGTCCGCCGTCTGCCTGTCACCGTGATTTATGAAGTGTCGTATACATATGTGTTTGTGTGTATTTGCATGTCCACAGAAACACTTCATTAACGGGCTGGACCTAAAGACGTCCGTCCCCGGTCTCCATTCAATAAATCAGCGCGGGCCGGGGTGAATGCATGCATATGTATGGTGTTTTGTGTTCAGCACTTGGAACAGCTCATTAATGAAGTCATTTCCAGGTACAGCTGCAAAAAAATAGCGATATCAATTCATTTAAAAGGCCCAGCGTGTAACATTTAGGAGAGTCTATTAAATGAAAATGTAATATAACACCCATAATTAAGTTCCATAGCACTTGAGAGGGGGCATCCATCTGTCTTGAATCTGCAGAGTCACCACTAGATGTCACTCATTCTTACACAATGGTCCTTTCATTTTAAAACAAAGAGTTTGTTATTGATGTTCTTGGATAACAAAGTCCAACTCTCTCCATCTCCTCCGTGTTATGTGCACTGGTTTGTGTCGAGGTGAATATTTGTGTACGTGGCACAAACCTACCTCTTTAGCCTGTTTGCCGGGGTGTTGCTGCTGCAGAAGTTGCAGATGAAGCTGCTCCTGCTGTTTCTTATAAAACTCCTGCAGGTGTTGCTGTAGAAAGATGAAGGTACACAGGTATAAAATAAGACTGAGGGAAAAAAACACACACGTTTATCATTAAAGTTGTTAATATATGTTATGTTAATATACGTGACCGTATATAACTCGATAGTATTTATAGGCTAAGTTTCTTGATATGTTGCTCGTATCTCTGACTTGAGGTCAGTATGGGAATGTATTTCATTCTTATAATTGATTCACATGGAGAAGCGTTTAAAGCACAGATGTCCTTCAATTAATTTCCTATTAATCTTATTTATACCGATTCAACTCCAGCTGTACTTCACATGTTGGTTATGAAAAAAACATTATAAATAAGAATTTCTACTGCATCTGGCATTTGTATCTCTGTCGTCTTTCGAAGTCTTTTTCATGTTGACTTTTGATCGTCTCACAGTTCTGCGGGTAGTAAACAATTCATCATGTTTACTACACGTTTGACGACCAGAGTTCCCCGTGCTCTTTTGGAGTCGCTAAAGCAAACCGAGTAAAACCCTCTGAGGAACAGGTTAACGACACTGGACTGATTCTTTTAACACACACACACACACACACATGCCGTAATAGTTATTTAAAAAGACGGTTTTATTTCATGTCAACTGCATATGGCAGAGGGAGAAGTCCACGAAACAGGCCACAAATCGACTGTAGATTTAATTAAAAAGGACTTTATATGATCATAAGGATCTTGCTCCATATGAATACATTTTGTTTGGCTGAGGCTGTCTGCATTTTTAAAACCATAAAAGCATTTGGCAAAAAGCGAGAGCAAAAGGAACGGCGTCTTACTGAGAACAAGTCGGGACACTCTAAATGGAGAGGAATAATTGGATGACTGACACTCTTAATTAAACAATTCTTCTTTCCCTTAATCAAATCTATGAATGAGAAGTGTATTTCAACTCTGACACGAGTCTGTGCCGAGTGTGTGCTTTCTCAAGCTGACTTCAGATATTACATCATCCATCACCCATCATTCCGCTGCCAGTGCTCAGCCCAACTGTGCCCTACTCAATCAGTCCCTGATGGACGCTTGTCAGGGAATCAAACCCGGGGACACACTGGAGACAGTTAATTAGAGGTGACACGTACAAGTGTGTCAATTGCTGATTCTTTTTTGGTAAAGCATGTCAAGGACAACCGGGCTGCGGTGAGTTGGCATAAGCGACTGGTGGCTGTGATGCACCGGCACAGTGGTGACTCAGGGATGTGGGTGTTCAGACGCACGTGTACTGTATCGAGCGTGTGCATGTACCTGCTGAAGCATCACGGCCTGCTGCTGCTGAAGCAGGGCCTGGAGCTGCTGGGGGGAGAGCACCTGCTGCTGAAGGATCTGCTGCATCTGTTGCGGCGTGATCACCTGGGGACTCATCATGGCCACCGACACTGGAACCTGGACAGGGTGGATGAGAAAAAGTAAAAGTGGTGGTTTGTAAGACGAGAGGAAAAAAAAAACGGACAGGATTGGGCACAACGGGGGAGGTATGAGAAATTAATAACAGCACATGTGTAAAAATGGATGGAGAGATGAGTAGAAAAAAAGAGAGAAAGAAATATAGAACATCAGAGATGGGCGTCAGGGCTACTGGCATGGATCTACTGGGAGTTGTTGACTGAGAAGGAGGGAGAGCAGGACTCCCATAGCAGCCTAGAGGAGATGCTGAAGGACAGGTGGGTGCTGTGCCTTTGTGTTGCTCGTCTTATTTTCCTGCCTCCACCCCGCTGGGAGAAGTCAGGGATTTAAATAGACGTAGACCTTAATTAGCAGGACCCTTGAACTTCTCCCCTTCAGAATGCCTATCAGTGCTGCTGTTGTAAAGCGACGTGGCAATGCGCGACTCAAAAGTTGATTAAAACTACGCTGAAGTAGTGGACACCTGGTAGGCACAATCAGCGTGATGCGGTGGGTCACGAGTTGGAGGTTAGGGGGGTTCCCGTTAAGCGAATTTCTTTGATGGAAATATTCATGTTTTCTGGTTATGTAGTGTGTAGTGTAGTTTTTCCCTCTGAAGGGGATAGGATAAGTTTGTCAAGTTTTAGAGGCATACATTCAAATGCATAGATGTTTCCTGCTCTTTGTTGGGTAGTCATTTTTAAAAACACGAGCTGTCAAACTGCAGGAGGAGAACAGCAGCACCAAAACAAAACCTCATATCCTCCCGCCAGATTGTTCTCAGACGGCAGCGAAAGCATCTTCTGAGAAATCAGATCAATAAAGAGGGATGCGTCTCGCTTCCGCCTTTGATTGCGTGCACACATTTTAACAGGGGAGCGTGCGATGACGTGAGCCATGTTGCTCCGTTTCAGATCCTTTTGAATCGTGTTTACCTCCAAGTTAGAGAGAATAAAGTCAAGAGTGAGCGAATGATTCACAATCAAAGGCCTCCCATAAAAATACAACCATTCTCCTTTGACTGACAAAGACCCGTGCACATGCGCTTTATTCTCCGCTCCAAAGTGACTCAACCCACCTGCTCCTTTCTCCATATGACCTTTAAAGTGCAACGTTATCAACTCTGGAGCTAAATAGTGGGATGTTTTGCAGCAAAACAACACACGCGTGTATCATATTTAGGGCTGCGGTCTCCGTCTTGTCAACACATATTTTTGACAGACAGGCTTGATGCGGCTATAACACAATTAAAATGTCAACATGTAGCAACACCTTCACTGACACTAATTGCTACAGTGTTTGGCACAGAGCTGCCATGACAGTAACTAGCCTATATGGTGTGTCAAGGGGCCAATAAGACATCCCTGTCCTCATCGCCAGCTAATCAAGCTGCCTTGATTACTTTTCATGCATGTCCCCTTCTCCCTTCCTCCCTCTGTCTCCCTCTCTCTCTCTCTCTCACTCTCTTCCTCCCCTCTCTCTCTCTCTGTCAGGCCTTGACACGTCCTTGTTTAGCTTTCCTCTCCTCAACACCTTCCCCCAGCCCAGGTCCACCACCCCACCTCCCCCCCCTCTTTGATTAGCTGAGACATTTGCATGGTCACTACACATTTTTCATTTTAGAAGTCATTATGCATTAGTGGCTCCTGATCGCCCGCCTTGACTAATCCTGATGAACTGAAAATCACAGCTGAAGGTCAACTTCCAGCCGGCCCTGCTGCACATTCATATTCATATTCAAACAAATCCTGCCTCTATTGTTCATTAGGGTCTTAGAGAGAAGGGACTCCATCTAAGGTGGACAAGCAGGAGGAGGAGGCGGAGGAGGAGGAGGATGTTGTGGTGGTACATCTTCTTTCTTCTCCTCAACATGGGAGCGTACAGAAAAAAAAGGAAAAAAAAGAAAAGAAAGAAAATGCATTCACAATAAGCAAGGTGCCGAACAAAAGCCGTCAAAAGTTGCAAATTAAACAGTCTGTGTGTAATTATGCAAATGCTGTGCTTACACCTTCAATGTTATTAACCCTTGAAGCTACATTCGCTAGGTAAGTAATTACCCCTGCAGTCACTCCCGGTTTTGTGTTGGATGCCATGACAATGGGACGAGTGCAGCTGAGAAACAACATGAGAGATGCACTCATTAAGACTATTAATTGGATGCCGGCTCAAAGATGTTTTGGTTCACAAAAGAGATGTGGGCCTATACGTGCGGGATTAAACACAAATGTATGCGCACCCATGTATTATTTCTCTTCGACGGGAGAGTGGTGAAATAAAAGCATCTCACCGATATAGGTGCGAATTTAACAACGCAGAATCGACAACAATGCTGGATGAAACGGACGTAAATATCAACAGCAATCGGCTAAACGTTATGGAATAGGCAAGTTCCTCTTTCACCTTGATTGGCTTTTTCAGAAATGCAATGGGTGATAATAATCTTCATTTCGTGACTGCTCCAAACAAAAAAAGAAGGGAAGGAAAAGGCATGGGGAAGAAAACGAGGGGGGAAAAGGCACTAGCCCACGTCCATTGTGAAGTGCAGCATAATGCTAATTCCAGCATTTAACTGCATGCTTTTCTGCTTGACGTATCAGAGGCTCCAAGATGAAAGCAGATAAGTAATTGCTCTCCTGGTTCTTATTCTTCACTGACAACCCATAAATTTAATTTTACACACACGTTCATTTACATTTTCGAGTATATGACATGATAATTGCAGGAATATAACACCTCCATTCTGCGGGAAACGGCATGAGGGCTTGATTGACGGGAGTGGTGAATTGAAAGGAACAGGAGGCTGAATTGCCTCTCCCAGAAATGATTTTGCCACGAAGGGATAAAATTAATGAGCATTTACTCGATGATGGCAGTGGCATAAACATCCACACACTGTGAATAGACTCTCTTTCATAGAAGAGGAGCCATGATATCCTATTGGGGTATGCCTGTGTTTCTCTGTAATTCAAAAGGATACATTTCCAGTAGTGGCACACACCACAAAAAGAAAAAAATGAATGGGGTTGATTAAATAGTTTAACATTAATTGCAGCTGAGGTGGTCACTGGGGACCTTCATCATTTAAAAGGTGCTTCCTTTTGCCTCCAAATGAGCTTTGGACAGTCATTTGAATGTCTCTCCTTCCTTCTAGGGAAACATGCTTGTTTTTTAATCATGAACACTATCTGACCGCCCTATTTGTTTATGTGCCTTTCGTAAAGTGAACACTGAGCTGTATTGACATGAACTTTAAAGCCAGGTGGTTTGCCCTCTTAAGTTGGAAAGCAAAACAAAGGACCTTTAAATTAGCTCCTGATGTGAAAACATTGGCGCGGGGCCCGCACCACAACAAGGAGATCATTACGCCACCCCTATCACGCTGGCAGCCCCCGTAACCAGCCTCTCCAACTGCCTCACAAAAGGTCAAGTTCTTCTGCAGAGGCCCGGTATCTCTTCCAGGCAAAGCCGGTGCCTAAGACCCTTGTTATTTTTGATTTAACAGTGCATTCTGTCATTACATGCAAAACACCACATCTCTTCCTGACTACCACAACTGCCTGCCTCTAACTAGCCTGGCTAATGGCCAAATGCATGTCAAGCAATTATACCCACTCCACACAGTGGTGTTTTATCTTTCTAGCACTGTAGCACTGAGTTTTTTTTTTTTTAATGTAAACTCGGAATACCAAAAGCGGGAGATAAGTGGCGCGTCAGAGTTCAAACTCAAACGATCAATGGTGGGCTGAGAGAAATTCCCGTTATTCAATTTCTCAGCAATGGGAACCTTGTGTCGCCCATAAACATCGCAGGGGGGCAGCGAACGTGGCGCTTATCAATGACAAAGGTTATTCTTGTCGCACTGGACAGGAACTGAGCTGCGCTACAGACCCGGCGAAGATAAATGCAATGAAAAATGGGAAGAGTCCTAGTTGGTAATTACTGTGGATCCTTGTCAGGGAGCGTCACCGCTAATTAAACCACGAGCTTCATTTTACACTTAGGAGGAGAGAGAAATCATGAAAGACGGGTGAAACGCCACCGCTGCCGCCCTCTAGTTCCTCGTCTCATCTCGATCTCTGGAGCAGCTCAGGAGACGCAGGCCCCAAACTCAACACTCCTTGTGGTTAATGGACTTCTGACCTCTCATTTACAGAACTAAGCCAATTAACACCAAATGTAACCACAAGATTGATAGCTGGGTTTCTCCACTTGAGGACCACCAAGGCTTACGGGCACAGTTGGCCGGATAGAGGCCTCACTCCGAGGATGAAAAGTGTGTTGTACGCAAAGGAAGCGCGGAAGTGTTTACATGCGTGGAAATCACAGAGGCATACATGTGAGCCGCACTCACTCAAATGCATGTCGTGTTTTCAGCTTAGGGAGATCAATACTCAAGATTGTCAGGACTGAAGCTAAGCAGATTACTAAATGTTTTCCTAAATCAATTTCCATAGCACTGAGGAAGCAGTGCGCGGGAAGTGCAATTTATCATAACATAAAGACCCATCATGTAAAAGCCTCTAATAAAAAGCCCCGAAGAGATTGAGAGGGGCTTAGCACAATTTCCATATTGATTTATCTCTACATGCAGATAGTCATTGATTACACCCCCACAAACATTGTGTACAACAGTGTGGCGGTGTGGCATCGCTTGTACACATTGTTTGTGTCATTATCAGTCCAAATTGTCACACTTTTATCATGGCACTGGCAACACTCACTCCCGACTAATGCCTTCCCCCCCGCGGGTGTTTGAATTCCAAGACGAGTGGGGGGGGGAGAGAAAGAGAGAGAATTAGAAAAGAAAGTTCAGAGAGCAAAGAGTGCTGAAATAGAAAGAAAGTGAGAGCGAGAGAGCACAAGTAGGAGAGGTATTGGATTGTGGGGGGGGGGGGGGTGGGGGGGGCATTTCCCTCTGATGTTGCAGGTAATATGGCCTCCACTGGATCAGCCTCTTCATCAGTGACACACAGTAAATTACAAGTGCTTCAAGCAGCTCAGTGAATTATAGTTCATCACTTGGAAAGGCTTTCCCGCTCACCACCGGGGCCCGGGCGTATCAGATCTGCCAGTTAGGATCCAATTAACACCCTGGCCAGAATCATCAGATTGCATGTGTAAGGGCTGGTATAACTCGTTTATTGCACCCATGTATCTTCTGTCACAAGGTAAATTTGTTGCTGCTACATCAAAGGTCTGAGCTACTTTTTTTTTTTTTTTATCCATGTCTCCCCCCCCATCCCCCCTCACTTTCTCTTGATCCCCCCCCCAAACTCAGCTACCTTGCCTTGGGGTTGCATTTCAACTTCTTTTGCATCACAATGATGAACCTGCGCTGTCCTCGCAATTTAGCAATCTTGTCCTGTAGGTGTTGTAAACGCAGGGAAAACGAGAGGTAGGGAGGGAGATGGGGAATGAAAAAAAAAAAATCTTGTTTTCTGGTAACAAAAGCAGTAACCAAGGGTGTTTGACTTAAAATGTGCTGACAATTTTTTTCTCTTTCTCTCTTAGAGTCAACAGAAGTTTTCCTCATGAATAACATAATAACCCCCCCCCCCCTCTTTCCCCTCCCTTCACTGTGATAATTTTTCTCTATTTTCAGATGCAACCAGAGGGGATGCAGGGGAGAGATATATTCGAAAATGTAAATGTGAACTGCCATCCTTTAGCCATGCAAGTTGGGAGTCAGCTAAGCCACATTCAAGCCTAGCGTTGCAGCCCTTTTCCTCTGTATCTGTGTGTGTGTGTGTGTGTGTGTGTGTGTTCCCGGATAGAAGCCAATAAGCAGATGAGAGCTGCTATCGAGATAATATTGGCTCACTGAGGAGACGCGCGGACCTGACCTTTAAAAGTGTGACACTTCCTTGGACGAGCCCAGTGCCCGCGGCCAAAGTGACGGGGTCTGAGCATGAGAACTAGAGTGAATCACTTCACATCCACAGACCAACATTGAACCACGACATGTGTTTTCCATGCACACTTTGACTGGAGTGTTGCACCAAATTGGACGGAGGTCATCATCAGTCTTGTAGCGAGTACCGTGTAGTGTAGTGACGGATGTGGTTGAGTGTCTGTGATTAGCTGCCACTCACGCTGCTGCCACGTGCAATGCCAGCAAAAAGCGACTGTTCGCTGATCCATTCAACTTTTCAAGTTTGATATGGCCTGAAATCTAAAAGCAGTGGTTGTGTCATAGTGTTAGAATGAAGAATCCAGCTCTTCCTCTTCAGGTGGTGATCTATAAAGTCACCAACAAACAACTCGCACAACTTCTGGAAGTAACTTCAAGCGTGTGTGCAAGCGAGCCTCTGTTTCTGCTCGAGCGCAGGCTGCATTATGCACGTGTGCGAGTGCGTGCGTGCGACAGAAACAACTGTCAGATTCATAGGCCTCTGTAATCCTCTCCGCCTCTCCTTGTCCGCGTTTCTTTATTTGTATTCTAAATGTCAGTGTATAAATGCCTTTCAGAGGACAGATATTGCCACAGAGAAGAGAAAAGTGAGGAGCGGAGAGGGTGTTGTGTGCCTTGGGAGAGCCGTGTAAGCAGCATGGCAGAGGCAGGGGGATTTACAGGGAGAAATAGGTGTTTATTGAGTGCTCCCGTGGGCTTACTGTGTAATAATAGACCTGTCACATTACGCAAATGTGGAGAAGCAGCTCGTGTGTGCGCGCGCGTGTGTTTGTATGTGTGTTTGTACGCATGTGGATGCCATAGCTGCCTGCCTCTGCATCATCAGCTCCTGAGAAGCGGCATTGAGCGAGCAGATAGAATTAGTCAAGCGAGAGCCTTTAGCTGCTAATACGCGTAATTAAAACTGCAAGCTGGGGCACTTAGATGCTTGTGTACTAAATAATTTACATGCCATGATCTATGGATCATTTCCTGCTCTTAAATACCAAAGACGGGAGAACAAGAGGAAAAAAAAAAAAAAAAGACCAGCAGAGGATTTATGAGCATCGCCGCCATAAGCAGGATGTCATGATGATATTAATCCTTCTCCCACTTTCTGCTGCGATATCATACATGGGGATCAATCCCTGCGATTGCTCCAGTGGAAACACTGTCGCTTGATTGCCACTGTCTCTTATCAAGCCACACAGCTAATAAAATATTGCACTTTACCACTCCTTGTGGCCTCGTAATCCAGGTAAATAATGCAGATTAACTGGTGGAACTCCCTCAAGACAAGCACACAATACAGTACTGACAAGAACAATAAAAAACAGCTCAAATATATTTTCTTCTGCTTTAAATGGGACATTTGCACGATTGAATATGGCAGCGAAAATGTCATTTGAAATGAACGGATTCAAAATTGTTGAACCACAATGCACCACAAGCCCACGTAGCCGCTGGTGTTTATCTCTGCGGCGTCAGTGGCGTCTCACATGGTATGAAGCCCTGCATGGTAACTTTTGTGGAGCACAGAGATGAACTGATGTTATAAAGGATGTTAATAAAGGCTGGATCCACAGACGGATTAGTTGGGGAGCTGAGGACAGGCCCGTGCGCAGGGGCCTACGAGCCGCACACCGATTCATATTGCCAACGCGGATCCGGGATGGGAGTAAGCAAATGTAAATATTGAATATTTACCATGTGCTGGTTTTATTAGAGGCAGGGGCTTGGACATGGGCTGACGGTTATCATGCACCCACGCCGCTCTCATTCAATATTGTTCTTTCTGCTATGTATGTATTGTACGCGGCGACTACGGAGGCATTTGTAGATCGGGATCCTATTTGTTTAAATCCATTTACTTCTGGCCACATAGGCCATGAGTGTTTGTTTAATTCACAATTCACAATTTTTTTCCTCCCCCCGCAGCTAAATAAATAAAAAAAACACACAAACAGCCTTTGGAAATACAGTATATTGATAATTTGCTGTTGTGTGTGAATAAAACAATACTATTAATGCTCTCGATGAGGCGCAATTATTGGAACGCAAGAGCCAGACGGAGTCTTCGCCAACCTTATCTGCTCGCCAGTGTGTAATTAGGTACACAGGGGTGTGACTCCAATTGAAGGCGTCGCCATTGTTAGACTGTGAAAATATCATCGGGGTGAGGTTAACGCCAATTTCCCTGTCATTAATGAAATGCACGGCGCTTCTAATGAGGTGAACCGCTGCTCCTTGATATTACTTATTAGCCGAGTGGAGGGCACAGACTCCCACACTTTCATTTCCAAACGGGGGTAAAAAAATAAATATAAAAAGGAAAGCGACTTATAATAAAAACACGGAGCGCATGTCAAGGGCCCTTACGTAATTTGAGACTTTATGGAGCAGGATGAAAGAAAAAAAAACTTGCTGGTGTGAAAAAAAACACAAACGCTGGGAAAAGAAGAGGATTCAGGGCAATGTGTTAATGTGCATATATGTGTGAGTGTGTAGTCGGCGTGCGACTGTTCCCGTGCGTGTGTGTGTGTGTGTGTGTGTGCATATGTAAACAAGTGTGACCTTTTCGAAAATCACTGACAACAGAAATAGACGGCTCTATGAATCAATACGCTAAATTAGTGTTGAAGAGTGGAATTGACAGGCAGATAAAATTAGCTGTGAGATGTCTTCTCAAATAATATCTAACCTCTGGACACTTCATGTCAACAACACTATGGATCTTGTTAGGAAAGCATATGGATCAGATATGTCCTCCAACCCAATAACCTTTGGATGGAGTTGAAGTTTTTAAATTATGGACCAGTTTAATGGATCAAGTGCCTTAAAGCGCTGCGTGTACATTCAGAAAGGAAAACTTAAATCTTTCTGCTTTGTCTTTATTGTGTTGTCCCCGTGTCTGTGTGACACTTAACTTCCTGGGGGACTGGCTTGTCCAGCTTTAGGATTCCGACGACAGGTTTTCGAGGATTGCGTTGGCAAGTCAAACACACTTGTGGAGCAGAGGAAATCTTCTTTTCACAGGAGCATGTATTATGGATGGATTTAAGAGATTAGACGGGGAAGCTGCTTTACCTGCAGTGGACGCTGCTTGTCCTGGCTCTTTGGAGATTTCAGGCCACTGCCTGGCTGCTGCAAGAGTAATTGCCTCGCTGCTTGTATGGCCTGAGAAGAAAAGAACACATAAAAAAAGGTTGTGTGAAAAAAAGCAGCAGAAAGATGGGGAGGAGTAACAGAGACACTGGAAAATAAACTCGAGATTGTGCTTTTAGATTAGATTTCCTCAAAGTGACAGCAGCGATAACTCGTGTCCGACTGAAAACCATGTCAAATATCGCCCGCTGCTTTTGTCTTTCTGGTCAAAATGACATCAGAGATGTGTTTTGGTGACAATACGTAGAGCTGTGATCACGGATAAACAGAGATTGTCCGGAAAAACCCAGAAGAAGAGAGCGGGGGCGGGGTTTGCGAGCGTCAGTAGAATTGACCTGTCTAGTGTGTGCTCAACTGAAATACCCACTTCTCTTTGCAAATGACTGCCACATTTGCATATTCATAATATGAATTTGAAGTAGAGGCAGTGCCACGTGAAGTGTCTCTGGGAGCTGTAATTAAAGTTGACAAAAAATCAACATCAGATTACATTTAGAGGGAATTAACCGGCAGCGCAGGTTTTTACACTATGTATTAAAGGTGCTTACGAGCAAAGGAACGCCTGATAGATGGAGAGAACTATCAGTCGATAGATAAAGAGAGAGATATCGTTCCCTGCCTGAAAACTCACAGCCGTTTACACACACGGCGGAATGTGGAATTAGAAAAATCACATTTGTTAATTGTCGAAATTGTCACCAGATCCTGTTTGACGGCTGTGCCAGATATCAAGACGATTAGAATCACAGGGGCTGAGATGTGGCGACTTATTTCTCCAGGGTTTGATGGGATTACAGATCTGCTCCTTGCCCGGCTGTGTGTGTGTGTGTGTGTGTGTGTGTGTACTGAATGTGTGTGATGAGCGAGCTCTAGCTTCACAGGTACGACGGCAGCTGGGCTAGCAGCTTCACTCTGATTCTTCAAGAGCAGGCGGATAAAAGAGGCCGGTAGAAAAAGAACATTGTGCACAGCTGCTACTACTGCTGCTCCTGCTCCACACACTCATATACCTGGTATTCTTAAGGCTCACGAGCATCAAGTGGGAGGAACGGGGGAGACGGGGGGAATTGTGCGTGCACACTCACACATACAACAACACAACAACTTCACAGATGTTTTTTTGATAAAGAAAGAAGGGGACAAGGAGGTGGAGAAGTAAGGAAGAAATGAAACTCAGATGGCGAGTGACACTTCCTGAAGAATCAGGGGTGCTCATTTTATTTTCTGGCGCTTGCCAGTATCCATGACAACAGCTGCCTTGACAGGGCGTGCATATGGCGCAGCTCTGCCAGCTGGTGGGAACAATGTTTGAACTAGTACATTGAGATCCTGAGCAAACAGGAGGAGAAGACAGGGGAGAGAGAGAGAGAGAGAGGGAGAGGAGGAAGAAGGAAAAAAGTTGCCACGTCTTAACCCCTCAGGGAACGAAGCCACCCCCTGATCAATTATGAAAAGACAGAGATGCGGGGGGGTGGGGGGGTGCATGGAGAGGTGGTGAATCTGTCTGTCTGGCTGCTCAGGAGGAGCCAGACTTTCTGAAGTAAAGAAAACAAACATTACACTGGAACTGGGTCCTAACTGCATTGATCTGTCTCCTTGGTAAAAGGAGACCTAGTCGCCACAGGTTTATATGTGTGTAAATGTGTGTGTGTGTGTGTGTGGGGACAGTGACATCTGTAAGTTGAGCCATGGCCTTCTTTCCCTCTGGAAACAATCACACACACACACACATGCAAAAAGTTGCTTATATATACACTACTTTTTCTACTATACAACACTACTGCTCAAAAGTAAGAGATAAAAAATAATGTCATTCTTTGTTCTACGTGCAAGCCATTGGTTGTGCTGTGTCCATTTCCGTTGTTTTCTTTTGTTTCTTTATTGTTTATGTTCTGCCAACTGCAAAACAAATGTCCCGTCGTGTTACTATAACGCTCCGAACTGGACAGAACCGGAGTTCCCAAAAATGGAGCTTTTAACCATACACAAAAGACAAAACAGGTTCCTTGTAGCCGAGCACCTTAGTAATTAAAACAAGACCAAATTATCTAGGCACAATTGGTGAATCAGAGTAATTATAAGGCTTATTGAGTCCTGCAGCTGCCTGAAGGAAAAGTTTATTCACATGTGAATCAATAATGACTCACTGCGCTCAAGTTCAAGTCAAAAGAGATGCTCAATATATTAGTACAAATAAGTTGGGTTTTTTTTTATCTGCACGACCAATAAACACAGTAAACACAGAGGAAGTGAAGGTGATTCAGAGGGGTGAAGCTGGGCGATCAACGACACTGGGTTATTAAAAAAGAAGTCTGCACAGAGCGCTTAGAGACACTTCTCCAAACATAACACAGACCTTATTAATGACGGACGAAATGTTTTTTTCAGAGTGGTTTGCCAACTGTCTGTCACCTCTTCAGTGGAAGTGGGGTTAGCCATTTCTTTCCTATATTTAAGGTAAGAAAAAAAAAAAAACAACTCCTGTCCCCTCACTTTCACTGGCTTGAGAGTATTCAGCCATTACAGTAAAAAGCACCAATTTGTGCCACCCACTCCTCACTCTACATAGACGGCAAGCCGGAGCCCATCTCCATGCACAAAGAAAGCACCAAATGCCAAGAAAAGTCATCAAAAGTTTGCTGAAGAGCAGCCGGAGCAGACGAGAACACAGACGGAGAGAAGTGCAGAAGCGCCGTCTATTTAACCTGGGTTTCTATGCACGGAAAAATGACATCCTCAGTCTATTAATGCACACATTGTATAAACAGCACAATGTGACACATTCTTCAGAATGAGAGAGTCGACTGGACAGAAAGGGGAGAGTGAGAGAGAGGGAGAGAGGGAGAGAGGGAGTAAGAGAAAAATATCCTGCTATATAAATAACAAGGCACTCAGAGGCATATTTGATGTTGATATCCATCACTGAGGTTGGGAAGGAGGAAGAAAATAAGATGAGGGAAAATAACACACAAAGCGGCGAAGACCGCGACACGGGGATCCTTATGAAAATAAGATTCAGCCCAAATGGATCTGCCGTAATTGGTTTCAGATAGTGAGGTCAGGAGAAAGGCGATACAGGCAACTATTATGCTGAAACTGACTAAGAAACAAGAATGTTTACACAGGCATCCCTCTGCCACATTAATAGGCATGGAGAGGGCGAAAAAGGAGGGAGTGAGAGGAGAGTGATGGAGAGGGGATGCAAGAGGAAAAAAGTCCATTCATCCCCCCCCCCCATTCTCTGCTCTCTCATGTCCCAGTGTTTTGAGTCTATACAAAACAGGGTAATAAGGAACACACATCACAATGCACCTTTGTAAGGAGCATGCAAAGATCTTAAACAAGCATGAAATACATTAGCGAACCCTGCAATACCGGGCCAAACCATAACAAATCTCCAGATTGCTTATTGTGTGTAATGGAGGTGGAGTGCCAGCTCGAAATAAGCCATCCACGAAGAATGTCACTCTTTGAAATCCACCAGGAGACGACATCGGAATTGGATGTATTTGTGGCGACCGTGACAATGTGTTTGGACAGTGCTGATCACTCCCTCCCTCGCCCGGGTCACACTGGGAGTTGTCGTTATTAGGGGACAGAGCTGATGTTGTGAATGATGACACAGGTATGAAATAAGTCGGCGGGATGATCTCATGTTCCACAAAGTAGCCGTACAAACGGCGTAAGAAATTGTTGATCAATAAGAAATTAGTCAGGGGCCGCGGTAACATTATCAGACCTGTGTGTGTTTGTGTAGCTGTCAAGAGGGCTGTTGTGAAACACTCGGCTTTTGGCCAGAACAACTCAAGTCATGCTGACAGCTTTGACAACTCCAACACACACACAAGCTTATCTCTCCACCCTCCACAGATAAAGGAGGAGGGGGGAGGAATAAAAAGAGAGGTGGAAAAGAGGAAGTGTTTAACTGTACAAACAAACAAGGCCGATCAGATGGTTACAGTGGAGATGTACACTGACACCATATTTACACCCCATCGTCTTATTTAAGTGGATCAAGGGCAGATGGATGGATGGATGGATGGAAACAGATTTTAAGGGGTTGACTGGAGAGAGGATAGACAAATGAGAAGAGGAAGGGGAGAAGGATAAGCTGTCTCAAACAACGCATGAATGCAGAAGTGGGGTGTGAGTTTGTGAAAACAAACTCAAGAGTGCAAGCAGGGAACACGGACAAAAAGGAGCAGAGGCCGCTGCACACATAAGGCCATTTCCTGATGTGTGCACATTTTGATTCCATCCAAGTGCAAGTAACCCAGCCAAAGATATGCTTTCATAAAGGTCAGAACTGGAGCCTCAATAACGGCTGCAGATGCAGTTCCCATACTGGCTCCACAAAGCCACCACAGAGCATAATACACATGTGGATTTAGTCACCTTTGCATGGTTGAGTACTTGAAAAAGGAAATAAAATATAATGACTCCTTGACTGCAGTTGCAGACACATAGGGGAGGATGGTGGCTGCGAAAAAGTGTCCAAGTTGAGTGAAAAAAAAAGAAGAAGCTTTTCCAACAAGGCAAAAAACTGGATTTACTTAATATTAAAAAGAGGGGATTTCACAAAGTTGAGGTTAATGTTGAAGTGAATGTTCCATTTCTGAGCCTATTTTCTTAAAATCAATGGAGGAAGTTGTCATTGGTGGCCCCTGTTATTTAGTGGCAAGCAGTACATTAAAATACAACCAATGTCCTACAATGTAATTTCTCAGATTGGGATATCGCGTGTTTCATAGAGAAAAAAATAACTTGCACAAAAGAAAAAAAAAGAGAGAGAAAAAAAGAAGAATTTGGAAAGTATGTGGTCGTAATGAGCATTTGAATGTATGACTCAATAAATCAACAGTCTGCAACGAACAGGGGAGGGGAAAGAAAGGGAGGGGGAGGTCCATGGAGATTCTGCTTGGACTTCAGGACTGAGGTAAAACTATCCAGCAGAACAATGGGCTTCTGTGTCCCACTCTGCTATCTCTATCTGCGTGTTTTCAGCTACTTCAGCTTCTTCTTCTGTCTCCCCGCATACATTTCTATCCAAAAAAAATGAACCCACACACTCACACACACACACACACACACACACACACACACACGGTGTTGTGTTGATTTGTTGCATTAGTCTCTTATATTCCAACCTTTCAAATTGATCGCTTGCTCTTCTCACATCCTTTCCACCTTTTTGCTCCACTTGGAATTCAACTGAACTTCTTATTCTCTGCCCCCCCCCTCCCTCTCTCCCTCCCTCCCTCCTGCTCTCCACATGCTCATAACACATTATTCATTTCTTCCTCTCATCTTCCCAAGCGCCCCCCCCCCCCAAACACACACATACACACACATCACTCACCCCTTGTTTATTGATTCTCTAGATTAAAAATTCCTGGGGTGGAAGGATTGTAACACACAAGCATCAAATTATTTTGGGGTGTGCTTATTTGCCTTTCCCTTGCATCTATTTGGCCTGTGTCTGTAGACAATTATGCCTACCCAGGCCCAGACTCAGGTGCTAATAATGAAGGACAAATAGAATCATATGTGTAAACTTCCCCCACTGATGAAAATTTATATTAACTTTCTGCCACAGTAAACAGAGCTGCATAGCTACACCCTCCCGGGAGGACTGACGAGATGAATTTGCTCACTCCTACCCCAGGAAGAGATCTTGATGAGTGAGCGGGTTGTAGGAGGGGCTTGGGGGGGGCGGGCGTCGAGCTGCATATTGTGTAACCTCGCACTTATTTCCACTCTAACGAAGACAAAACACGGGTCTGTTTAACCCCTCGCAGATAAAGTGTGTGTGTTTACGACGAGCGTATGTACGTGTCTGCTGAGGCCGTGCCGGCAATAACAGCGAGCGCGGCCTGCTGTCGTTTCCCGGCAAATGCTAACACTCGCTAACCTGAATATTCTACAGCGATGTATGTGTTCTAGCGGGGGGGGGGGGGGAGAATTAATGGAAACGTACTGTAATGACATTTGAAACTAGACAGCTCTATTCTAAGCATTTTTTTTTTTTTTTTATTATCAGGTCTGAAAGTTGGACCACATTCAATTCCTAAATGGTTCTGTTCTTCAGACATTACTTCTCTCCCATTGTCTAGATACATCTCCTCCGTGCTTCATTACTTATGGAATCCAATTTACCCCAACAATACACCTGCTTCCTTTGGTCTGTCTCTGGCTGGTGGCTTTCGCGAGTCTCTACACTGACCTGCGCTGTATGGCTACGTTCAGATAAGGTGACAGCAGGGCCCATTCAGCGATGCCTTTTATCTACCGCGGGGCCTGCTCTTAGGGAAGTCCTTTAGAGCGCCGGGCGACTGAGAAACTGCACAATATACTATCACAAAGAGACAGAAGAGGAAGAAAAATAGAGACAGGCAGAGGGGGAGAGAAGAGACAGGGAAAGGCATTTGTGTGGGGCGGAAAAAAGAGAGAGAGAGAGAGAGAGAGAGGTATGTGTTCGTTAAAGATGGACACTGTGTGTGTTTGTGTGATGGAGAGAGAGAGGTCAAGTGTTCTCTTTGCAATAGCAAACCCCCCCCCCACACACACACACTCCTAAACTGCAGCCACATAAAACCCACACAAACAGACACTATTCTCTCCGTATAATACACTCGTTCTCTCTGCCCAAGTGCTTGATTTCCTCTTCAGGTGATTATGATCCCTCTGCTTTTTTCGCAGTTCCAGGCGAGTGGAGGTCACACAGCTGGATGAATACCTGACATGAAATGTTGCATTGGAGCCAGCCATAGTTCATTTAGTCCATTGGAAAAAAAACTGGAACGGTGAAGTAGGAAAAAGAGCTAGTTGCTGAAAACATTTGAATAAATAAACAAGATTGAGATCACCACCTTTGTTAGATAAAATACAATTAAAGTACAACTGCATTTCACTGCAAGCTTTTTTTTTTCCCTTATCAATCTTGTCAGAAGATCAGACACAGTGAAGTTGTTGTTTTTTTTTTTTCCATGGAGCGTGCGTCTATCTTTGTTGACAGGGCCTTATTAAGAGGCTCCCACTCCAAAAGCATAGCCAGGGGCGACTGGTAATCTGACTGTGGCACCAGAGAGCAAGCGGCTGCCGCAGAAGACTCGGTTTTTGTGCAAAATGCCAATATCAATACATGCGGCTTGAAAAGATCAATGCGGCGGGGTGTCAAAAATGTGTGCACATGTGCACGAGATACGTGCACAAACAATGACACGGCAAATAAGAAAGCCCTCGTTCTTTATTGCTTTCACGTGTGCACTCCGAGTCTGAACCCATGCAGATGTGACTAAGAGGAACTGTGTGAGTGAACACAAACGCCTTGATGAATTGCACTGGACAACAAATAGACAATACGCTGGTCCTGAGCTGGTGTGTGAGTACAGCGGGTCATTGTGCAGACAGTTCACAGCGAGCATGTGGGTTGGTGTGGATGAATTTCCTGTCTGTCCGGCCTCCTGAGTATTCAGCCCTGGCATCGCGCCACACCTAAACCAAGCCTAGTTCCAGTGGGTAGAAAACACACCTCACATGTGAAAGGACATGTGCTGTGTTGGACAATGTGAGGGGCATTCGGTCCACACACTGCATCTCCGTCAATCCCTGTAATAAAAGCCATTCTAGGGACAATGGTGCAAGCGTTGGACAACTGTTAGCAGTACTGAACGGTATGACTAAGGGAATTATACTTTTATATAATATACCTGTCATTCTAATGGAAGAAAATGTATTAAAATCATAAAGATTTGATGCCCTTTGGAATCCGTCAACAAACAAAACATATTTTTTCATCTGGAGACCAAGATATTTGGGTCACAGAACTCCTGCGGCGCTGCAGAATTTCATCTCAACACATTTTGTCTGTATCTTTCATTCAATTTGCATATTGCACTTTGTAGTTTGTATGGCAATGTTGATGATTCAATTAATTCCGCAGCCCTACTGTCATACGTCTTTGTGCCAAATAAAACACACACACACACACACACACACACACAAAAAGAGGCTTATGTCGATTAAAAGCCCCACTGTTGTGTGCCTGTGTGTTGACACCAGCAATCCAAGCCTGTATTCCTGTTTAGTGCCTGTGTGTAAGACCTCGTCTTGGGAGCTCTGCGGTTGCAGGTCAATAGCGCGAGTGTCTGTCTGTCTCATCCTGCAGATCTGAGGTTAAGTGCTGCATGAGTGAGAGTGTTACTCTGTGCCGGGGCGACGAGAGAGAGCGTGACCTTGAGTCTTTACCTCACCCGCTGCATGGCGAACACGGACTGTGGCTGACACACACACAACACAAAACATTTTCTTTACTTCTACATACATACAACACAATTGTGCGGTTTTTTTTAAGCAGGTGAGAGGAGGGAACTTGATCAGTTCTTTCCTGCCACTATAGGGCAAATAAAGGCAGAAGTTTAGTGGTCATTACGTAGTTTATAAAAGTTTATGCGACTACTCTGTCTTGCCATTAGCCCCGAGTCCCCTCAGTGATGCTGCGCTCCATTTAAAGTGATATATCTTTTAATGAATAGCACACTTCCCCCAAAGATCAACTCAATAAATAGCCACTACATCTGCCTGTGGAAGGGCCATGGATCACGTTCACCTTCACTTTCTCTTTACTTATGTAACACTTATCTTCTCCTCTGCTGCTCCTCCTCCTTCCTCCCTTCCTCCCTTCCTTCCTTCCTCCTGCGTTGTACCTCAGTGGAAGTCTAGTGAATATTCCAATTACAACGATGTGTGTTTGACCTTTAAGTGAGCAGTAGAAGATACAGTTATCTGCCTTCCACTCTGACACCCGGTGTCTATCAATCAGTGCTCCGCCACCAGAACAGAATACTACACTGAGATGGGCCTGGTGAATAAAATATGTTGTCATGTTTAGCAGGCATTGTGAGTGTGTGTGTGTGTGTGTGAGAATTACCCCAATCACAGAAGGGAACTGGGATAAGGTGGGCAAATACTTGTGTGAAAAAACCCCGATATGGTTCGTGTGTGACTACATAAACATATACCGCACACACAAACAAGAGCGATATGTTCAACTTTTTTCCTTTAATCTGCCGCCAGCCTGACTGAACCTGACTTCCATAAACAAAGCCTTTTTTTTCTTCCCGCAGCATCCCATATCACGCTTCTGAGAACAAGCAAGCGTGAGCGGAGTCATACTTCTTTAGTTTCATTCTCATTCGCCGCCTTTTCCAAAGGGCTCATCTACATCTTTCATTGAATCAAGAATGGAAATGCGCAAGAAATGCTTCTTTTTCAATTTCATGCTAAAGTAGCTCAAGTTAGTGGATGTAATTTCTCCTAACAAGAAAATTTATCACTCTGTTGCACACTTAGTTCGGCTATGTGAGAAAAGGGCCTCCTTTCTGCATTTTTTTTGTCTCCCTTTGAGCTTTGATAAATGTGACAAAAGCATGATCACTCCCTTCACAGCACTCCATACAAGGACAGAACAATTACAGTGGTTATTAAAAAAAATAAAACCTCTACTTGAAATGTGTATGAAAGATAAATGACATATCATTTAGGACTGTGGTGAATGTAATATAAAATTAAGACTAAGCAAATAAGGGGGGGGGTTATTTAACATATTCAACTTCTGAGTGTGAAAATTAGGTTAATGTCCAGTTTCCACTGATTTGGATGGGGGGGGGGGGGGGTTCTCTCCTCACACATTTCAAACTGCTTCCAGGAAATACGTTTTTTCTGGCAATAAACCCACATTCATTTGACGTTTCGAGCAAATTACGATTATCACGTTCACGCTGAAATGGATGATAAAATGGAATGCGTGGAAAATTGCACGCCTGGAATAATACCACGCATGGTCAAGCCACCTGCCTAATGTATATTTATCTTGTAAACTTCTGATACATGCATATGCAGAAACAATCAAGTCGTCGGGCCTCCGTTGGTAGATTTTTTTTTTTTTTTTTTGCGCCACGGACTCAAGCGTGAAACCAGTATCAGCTTAGTGTCTAGTCGAGCTTGAAGTGCCGTGCCTTGCTCACAAAGCATGTTCTGCATATGCTCACGGGTGTCACTTTTATCAGGGTGGAACAACAAGCAGCTTTCCAGTGCTATCGCTGATCAATTCATGCGAGTTAAGCCCCCCCCCCCCAGTGAGGGTAAATAAGCAGTGGTTAGGTCCTGATGAGGAATGGCAGGCTGCAGGGTAGGCCTGTCTGTATCTGCTGCAATGAATCCCTGACTTCCACCATTAACCTCAGATGAGAGGACATCTCTTTCTCGGCCCACCCACTCGGAGAACCTCCGGTAGATTTGGATTCATAAACTACCTCCACAGACTTTTTACTCTAGTTCTGTTTTCTCACAAAAAAAAAAACATAGCAAATATTATTGTTAAAGTCGTAAATGATAAAGACGTCAGTCCACCTTGGCGGCAGCACATGGATGACTTGACCTTGACTGATACACTGTAAAATCCGGAAGCTTCACTTCTAAAGCCTGCAGTGAAGAGAGCCAAAGCCGGCGCTAAGTGACATGTCAGTCAGTTCGTTTGTTTGGAGCCTTCAATTCCCCATGGCCTGAGCTTATTTACCGCATTTGTATGAAAAGCTGTGAAGAGGAGAGAGGACCGAGAGCCCGGCTGGCTCTATTACATATGTATACGATGTTTGGAGGCTGTGCGCAAAGAGCATCTCCCCTTGCAGCGTGGTGGTGTAACAACTACAAACAACTTGGGAGAAGGATAGAGCCATTTATGTATTCCAAAATGGGTCAGGGATGAAGGTAATCGGAGCAGCCGAGTGTTGACAAATGCAATACCTGGAAGCAGAGACTCTGCGTGCACTTTAGAGACCCAGGGACATTACAGATGCTACTACTTCTTACTAGTCATCTTCTTAACCAGATTTTAAGTCATTTTATTTTAAGTAAGAGAAGGGGAGGGTGGCGGTGTACACACAACAAACCATCGGGCATGCGTTTCACAGTCTGATTTGTTACTATTCATGACTAAAGCGGAGAGGAACTGTAATACTAGACATGCTTGTTAAATTCACAACACTCCAAAGCTGCCTTCTAGCAAATCCTGTCTTTTGGTTGTCAGCTTAAGACACCCTGGCATTTGCATATGTAGGATTTTTAAGCTCTGTTAAATGGATAGCAGTGTCGTGGCCTATCAAATGACTATAAGCTACTTGCCTTATTTTTTTATTTCTTTTTTTTTTGAAAGGGGGAAGGGAGCCATGTACAGAAAAAGCAGGCAGCAATGCGTTACCGTGCACGCAACCAGAAAGCGCCCGAGCACACATGTTTCCTGTTAAACTCCACATTAGGGCAAAAAAACAGAGCCATTTACATGTATGTATTCAGGCTGTGTGTGTGTGTGTGTGTGTGACAGTAACACTCCACCCAGCCATATTAATGACTGGCACTACGTTAAAGCCAACAACGGGGGAGTGGCAACAAACAATGACAGAATGCCTGTTTTCGATTGTGAAGCCACGAAAGATGATACGCCATTCACCACCAAGGCAGTTTGCCAATAAATTATTGCGGAGGGTATTGAGCTGAAGCAATTGCTCAAGTCCTTCACAGCATGTGTGAGAGAGTGTGTGTGTGTGTGTGTGTGTGTGTGTGTATGCCTGTATATGTGTTTGCGCTTGTGTGAGCGGACTATAGATCCAGTGCCATTTATTTCCCAGAGCTGAAGCGGGGCAGTTAGGGAGGCGTAAAAGGAAATGAGTTGTGAAGTGGCCATTGATCCTGGCCTGCACTAGGTTGGCTGGAGACTGCACGACTATTGGCCACTGTATGGGCTACTGAGTGACTGCCTCTTATTTACACTCAGGTGGTTAACCCATGGCCCAGTTTCTTTATCACTGGGCTAATGTGTTTAAAAGAAGCAGCAAAGCAAAAGAGAGAATGTGTCGGGGTCAAACAAAAGGCGTACTTTGAGCTGGACGTCAACTGACTTTGCTTTGAATGCATTCACAGTTTAGTTTCCACTAAAATGACGTCCATGCACTTGATACTGCTGATTTCGTCATGGAACGGACCTCTGTATCTGATATCTTGTCTCAAACGCACGCAGTGTGATCGGTTCTCTACCTGTGTCATCTTCAACTTGTGGCCTCACGACTGCTCGAGCATAAAATACCCATAAGCAGCATCTATTTCCAGCAGGTTTCACGCTATATCTTTCTCATCCTCACTTCTCGATTCTTCCGTCGCTCACTCTCCCCCCCCCCCCACACGCTTACTGTCCCCTTTCTCCTCGTCTCTCTTTCAAGCCCCTTGCAGCTTGACATTTCACCATGATCTCGGGGGACTCCTGCGCGAAATGGAGTTACTGGGAGAGCGCCACTGTAAATTCCAGGAGGCCACACGTAATGTGCCTTAAACATAGATGGACAGGCCGGGTTTAAAGGAGCTGAAGAATGCGACGGCGTGAAAAAAAAATATGTGGAACGGCGAGAGACGGAGGGGAAGGACGAGGACGAGGCGACATCCGCATAGATAATAGAATAATACTGTGTTTTGTCTGGGGAAGAGTGAGCAAACAGTAGCCATAGCTGTCATTCACAACCTATATCTTTAGTGTCATCACAGGGGGGGGAACTACAGGCCTATATGTCACCGGCCTGTATGTACTATTCTGAGGGGACTGTCTGCAGAAAGTCAGGCATGAGGAGATGGCTCTTTTCAATGTGTGTGTGTGGGGGGGGGGGTAATTTTTACAAAGACACACTATGCTGCTTCCCTTGTACTTCTCCAGCCTTTAGAGAAAAACCTTATCTTCACACGGATGATGACGGCTCACAAAAGACTCCTTTATAATATTGTTCATATTTCAGGGCAGGTCTTTCTCCTGTCCTGAGAGGTGATTGATGCATCAGGCCAGAGCTAGTGTCTTATTTACACAGTTGAGTGGGGACAATCTCAGGCCTGAAAGATAAACCTAATGAGCTTCTTTGTGTAAGGGTGCAAATGAGGGAAACCGTTCCTACCCTCCCTCCTTCCCTTTTCTATCCAAAGGGACAGTCTGGGTGATTAGGCCTTTAAATTATGCTCAAGGGCAAAGCCCAGATTTGCATCTTTTGTGTGTGTGTGTGTGTGTGGGTGGGTAGGTGGGGGTGACAGATGCAGGTGAAGGGCAGAAGAGAGAGGGTGATGCTTGAGGCTAGTTTGTGGCAGGTGAGTCAGACAGTATGTACCTAAACAACAAACTCAAGTAGTTGTAAGAGGAAGGTGAGCTCACGTCTGGCAAATAAATGCGCGCGCACACACACACACACACACAAAGTAATTTTGTCATTTGTCTGTGGGGTAACTTTCTCCCTAATGACTTTCATTTTGGGGAAAATTTCATTTGCCCCTAAACCCTAAATGTTACCCATCACTTGCTGTCAGATTTCTCATCCCTCCTCTTTCCTCCAGCTAAACAGCTAGGAAGGCAGGTTAATTGCTGTCACTCTCAAGTTGGACCACTGCCACGCTCTCGTGTTGCAACGGGGGTAGCCGAGAAGAAAGATGGCACCTCGGCGCACTTATTGTAATTTCTGTCAAACTGCTGCAGTCATTTAAATGGGGCTGGATAGTTTGCATTTTGCTGCATCATGTGCCTCAGGAAAACACTGAAATGCAAACCCAGTCAGTTTACCAACACGTCAACTCACTGCTACACTCTCTAATAAACCGCATTTTGGTGGAGTAAACAAATATTTATCCTCCCAAACAAGAAAAAGCAACAGCAAGACTTGTTGTTGTCTTGTTTGTGGAAAACACAGCAGGGCTTTTTATATGTTTTAAGTCAATGAGTGGGTTCCTCTGGATGAGTAAGAACACCACTAAGACTTAGGTTAGATCTTGTGACCCGACGGCCTCACTCTTGCTCTGAATATCAATACACTTCCTACAGTAGTGAGCCCATTTACAGGGGGCAGTGGTCCCGAGTACGGACTCATCAATTCCACTGATAACCCTGGCAGGATTAAGTCTACAGACCACTGTAATCAACTCACAGGCTCATTATGGACATTATGGTATGGATCCAAAGATCAATGCCAGGCTGCAATGTACATACAGAGCAGCACATAATATTAAAACATAAAAACCCCGGTGGAGGGTCGCTGATAAAGTGATTGGAAATAAAAGCTCAGCACTTTTTTTTGCTCCCCTTCCTTTTTAACAAGACAGCTTTTATAGTGATCATTTAGCATAGTAATTAGGGTTGTGTAACATTCATCATTTGCTCTGATACATATCTGTCGCTGGCAAATTGCAATCAGATACAGTGGGTATCTAATCTGTGATCTCAAATCAAATTAGGTCTATTTAGACAACCTTGAGGGTGGGGGTGATGAAACCCACGACAGAAAATTAGGGGCTGGAAATTCAATTGTGACACAGTGGCTGCGACTCAGATGCATGGATAACGGAGTATGTGACTTACAGTACGGTGAAAAACAAGTGCATTGTGTATTTATTTCGAGTAAAAAAAAATGAAACCCTCTCTTTTATCAACATTTGAATATGGAAATAATTGCGCCTGTGTACCTTGGACTTGATCTGTGTCCCGCAAGACTGTGGCTGAATCTAAGGCGACGAGACCTTAAGATGCTGCTTTTCTAATTATAGCTGCAGGTGGTATTTTGGAGCTAGTAGGTAATGGCTCAACCCACAGGGACAGTGGAGAATTCATCAGTGCTTATTATTAATCATCCCCCCAGCAGCGTGATGAGAGACTGGAGCCTCTATACCCACTGGACCACTCAATGTCATTCCAAATGCGGCTGGGAAATTAAACCCAACAGCCTTCCTTCAAAATGCACTAAGAGCAGACACTGAGTGGAATTCATTATAATGACACAGGTGCGAAAAAATCAAGTAAAATTAAAAATAATAATAATAATACTAATACTAATACTATACTAATAAGCATGGAAGGACACACACACATACTGTATATGACCACACGGTATCCATACTTCATTCACACGTCATTCACTTACACAAACCTGCCGACATCACAGTCCCTTTTCTCAAAAGACCACGTGAGCAACTGCACAAAAGCACTGCTCTGTGCTGACAAATGTCTTTTTAAAAAAAAGAGGGGTGGGGGGGGGGATCTTTTATCGTCTTCTATGGACCGAGCTCGTTGTGCAAAGAGATGCGGCGTGTGCACGCACCACAGGAAGTGCATGTGAAGTTAACAGCACAGGGCCCCTGTTTTAAAAAGCCTCCAGAGACATGTTAGCTGGACTGCTCATTTCAATGTGTCTGTCTCTGGGTTGGGAGAAGGGCTTGGGCTGGCCTCTTTACAAGGTGCACACTGTCATAGCCTCCCACCATCCACTCCACTACACCCACCCACCCACCACCAGAGTCTTCTCCTAGCCATACGTCCATCTCAGGGACTTAACTAGACACTTTATGCTTATGCCGCTTTTCCCTCTGAGTACCTTTTTTTTTTCTTCCTTTTTTTTTTAATAATGGCACAGCTTTCATTGCTTTACAGTCACATACACACACACACACACACACTCTTGGGCCGAACAATTTCATCATAACGTTAAAATTCCTGAATTGCAAAGGCTGTGATTGTTTTGAGTTGTATGCCAAATAAAAATGTTTTTGATCTATATATCACATCATTAAGTTCTCAACCTTGCAATTTCAGAGCCATGTATCACTTATTTCTCAACCTATTTACATCTATCTACAGTACATGTTATGATATGGCTTGTTATTTTCCTTTTTTTAAATCACCTGACATTTAACGTGCAGCTACACACCACTTTTGCCCCTTGCTCTCAATCCCTTCCTACCTGATTATCAGCGTAGACAGAGGGGCCGTCCCCTACCTAACACCTTCAAATGCAAACATGCGATGGCAGATAAAGGAAAAAAGAGTGGGGTATCGCGCGTGTGTGTGTGTGGGAGCAGTGTCAGAGAGGTGATAAATGGGGGTCGAGGCCAAAGTGTGACGATACCACTGCAGCCACCAGCAGCACGCTGTGGTGCTGTGTGGTGGACGGACGGTGGGTGCAAGGAAGAGATCAGGGTATGGGGGTGGATGAGGTGATGATGGGGGGGGGGCCCTGCAGGACATGCTTTATTTTGCTACACTGAATACATCTCTCTCTCTCTCTCTCTCACACACACACACACACACACAGCAACATATCGGCATCTATTGTATCGCCCTGACCAAGCTGACCCCAGGGCTTCAGCTGCTGCCATAACGACACACAAGCATAACACACACACACACACACACAGAAGTATACGCATGCATGGAAATTCTCATCCAACCTAAAGGACAGCACGCATCATTATAAACCTGCGGCGTTATCCCCGTCCAACCTAAAGCGCAGCCCTCTGACCTCATCTCCCACTGCTCTTTTGGCAAACTGTCAAAGCCATCATTCACAGTGAAAAGACACGAGAGACACTTGACTCCTTTACTCGGCTGGTGACTGACTTTCACAACTCCTGCCCCCCAGCAACCGCCTCCCACACCCACAATGTGAGTGCGTTCATCCTTAACTTACTACGACAAAGCATGGAGTCCGCCCGCACTGGGCAATATTTCAACAACAATAGATATTGCAATGTCACTTTCTTCGGTAGCAGCACAACAAAAGGGACAATATAATCGGATATGTTTATACACTGTGAAAGAGACACTAGAATTTGCAAATGTCAAAGTTTTTGTTGGGAGAATTTAACGTCCACATGAAGCTATTTCAACATTCACTCAGGAGCAAACACACGTTCTTTTAAAAATCTATTGTGTTTCATCACAATAATGTTTTTTGGCCATAACATGAAGCCCCAAGTCAGTGAAAGCACAAATGTTGAGATTAAAAACAGGTCATAAAATATTGAACGAGTCCTCCCAGGTAAAAAAAAAATAAAAAATTAAAGAATACATAATCACATGGTAAGATGGAAAATAATCAAAATTATTTCAGAAAGTGGAATAAAGGAAATGGATACAAATGGTCAGATGTTTCTCTGTCGCTGGTGGAGCCTGAGCCTCTGCATGTGTGTGTTACAGCCTCCAACCGGTGCCGAATAAGGAGGCCCTCTGGTGGATACAGCACTGCCATGACAGACGCACACTCACACAAAACACACACATCTGTATGCTCGCACACACACCGTCTCTCAGGCTTGCTCTCTGTCTTTCTTCTGCACACTCTCACACACACACACACACACACACGGCCTTACATGTCTGCAAGAATATCTCTATACAAACTGTACTCGCATTGCAAAAACACAAAGTCACAAACAAAATCTATCAACAACTTCAAAATTTTCCCCCAGCAGGAAAAAAAAAACATTTCCGTCAAACTGCAGGCAACAGCTCCAGGCAAAAATGTGCTGACAGCTTGACAAACTAATGAGGAAATTTAGCAGCACACGCAAACAGCAGATTATGCTGTATAAACAAGACAAACAAATACAAAAACAAACCCACCACAACAACAAACTATATTTCATTTTGTGCCTACTGCCTTAGTAAGAGAGCGCTGTCTGAGAAGAGAGCAGAGTGGGAGAGCGAGGGTGCAACAGAGTGAGTGTGAGAGAGAGAGAGAGAGCGAGCGGGAGAGGGAGAGAATGGCAGAGAGAGACGAGACGGGGGAGAAACACAACTTACCTGCTGTTGTTGCAGATGCAGCAGCTCGACTGTGCTTACTTCGCTGCTCGTGTCACCAGCGCTTGATCTCCCATCTCTACTGCCAGCCTCTAATTGGCTGCTGCTTAGGGTGCTCATTCCATTTTGACTCATTGAACTGTTGCTTATTGTCTCTGTGGCCGACTCCTGCATCATCATGATTTAAAACCTAGAAGTGATTAAGAGGCACCAGTTAGGGCTCTCCTTGTTACAATTCCCCCCTTCTTCCCTCCTATATTTTTTTTTTTTTGTGTTACGCTTCCATTATCAAGCCCTCAGTCCCCCTCTGCAAATTAAAGCATTTAAAGAAGAGGGAGGGGGGAAAGGGAGATGGGGTGGTGGTGGTGGTAGTGGGGGGGTGGATGCAGGAGGAGCAATTATGCATTCATTGTGTAAATGAAGCAATACAAAGAGATGCACATCCTGGTGCTATACGGGAGGAGTTTCCAAATATAGCAAATGTTTTTTTATCCACAGAAATTTGGATAGGAATCATCTAGGGTGCTGCTTCATGACGCAGTTTGTTTTAAATAGAAATTCTTTTTCTCCCAAAATAAAAAATAAAACAAAAAAAAAACAAATAATAAAAAAAAACAATATTCAGAAATGAGTATAATGTCTGCATAGACTCTCAGACAGCCAGGCACCACATAGGACGCGAAGAAGCTGACGCGTGAGGCACTCCTGAAATATCTGAACGTCTTGAAGCTGTCAGGTTTTTTAGAGTCATAAACTGAATGAAGTTGCCTAATGACGCAAAGCTAATCATGCAAAATTAAAATTTGGTGATGGGGTGGGAGGAGACAGAGGAGGAGGAGGGGGGGGGGGGGCACCGCGTCACATGGCGCAGGGCAAGTGATGAACACTATAATGGGTTTGTCATCTTTGCTATAGCTAAATACAGTCTGCCTCGCAGGCTTCCATGGAGGACGGACGCCGGTGTGTCATTTATTTATTTAGTTATTATTTTCCTCTTGTTTTCATTTCAGTTCAATTTAATTTCTTCCTCATTTTTTTTTTGTGATGTTTGAGAGAGAAAAGAAAAAAAAGAACAGAACACATTGCTGCAATCAAACTTTTTAAATTACGAAATAACAAATAAATGATGTTGATTTATGTTTGCTGGACATTTTTGAGAGAAAAGGAAGGGAAGAAAAGGGAGGGGGGAATATCAGGAATATCACTAATGATTGTGCTAAAAACAGCATAAATTATGCATATTACCTCCTCTCTCTCTGTCTCTCTCTCTCTCTAGTAATAAATGTTTTATAATTTCCTCTGCATTTAATGCTCTGTACCTTTACTAGGGCAGAGAGGAGCTCAAACTAATGTAAGCAGACACTCCACACAATAAATAAATAAGCTTGACTAGGAAAATAATTATTTTGTAAAAAAAGAAAAAGAAAAAAGGACCAGCTTCTTTTTCATGCACAAGGGCAATAAGATAATAACACGTGCAACAAAAGAGGGACAGGTGATGATTATGACTCCCTGTGTCTGTATTTATTGTTTGGCCAGTTTTAATAGAAGTGTGTCCACGTCCTTGTCTTTGTGTGTGTGTGTGTGTGTGTGTTTGACGAGGGGCAGATACAGGACAGGCCTTTAAGGATGTCTACAGCCAGGATAAACAGGATCCAGCCAGCGAGAACAAACAGGGCTGAGCAGTTACACAGAGCAGGGCGACAGCTGCCCAGGACACAAGTAAATAGGGAAGAGGCCAGGACAAGGCATGCTTGTGAACAAACAGGCCCCTGTTTAACACCGCGCCGCTCACTACTGATGGAAAGCGACACAGAGGAAAGACAGAAGGCGAAGGAGGGAGAGAGAGAGAGAGAGAGGAGTGGAGAAGGTGGGGAGAGACACAGGGAAAGAGAGAGTAGAGGAGTGTGTGTGGGAGGGAGGAAGGTAGTGTGTGTGTGTGTGTGTGTGTGTGTGTGTTTGGGGGGGGGCACACAATGTGACATCCAATCCGGTGATGAATCTCAGCAAAAGCAACTCAAGGCTGCAGCAGAGATCAGCCGGCTAATAAGTATTCAAATTAGGCATAAATTTTACATGCCCGATGTTTAAAATATTCAGAGAAAGACTGTCTGATTGCCTTTACTACGATTTTATGAACATTCTAATGGAAACAGGATAGGCTTTTTTTGTTGTTGTATTTTTTATTTTTTATTTCCTGTGCTGGCAATGGATGTTCAGAAAACTTAAATAGATATATTTATATACGATGAGGAAATAAGGATTTTCAATAATATCTGAACAAAGTCGGAGGGAAATTGCTACTGAATGAAATTTGCTTTAAATAAACTGTATATATACATATATATAATTAATACTATGAATAGAAAAGGCAAAAAAAAGAGTCTAATAATTTGCATTTCATTCACAAAACGCCACAAGTCCAAATGTCCAACTGTTTCCGAGTGCTACAATCTTTTCCCACCTCCGCCAATAAGAAAAATAACATCTGCGCAATGTGTGCCGCCGCGACAAAATGATAATGCAGATGTATGCAAAGTGTATTCGCAGAGATCAGATGGTGCTTTAACCTTAATGACAGCGGTGAGATAAATTAATTAGCCATCTAAAGGCGGCATTCAAATCTGCCAATTAGAATGTCAATTAAGAACACAGCCGGGCTGCAATGATGAGCGAGCTACTGAACTGTGGGTCTGACTGTGGGGGTGATGGAACTGTCACAGATACACACACACACACACACACACACACACACTCAATACTCAAGAGAGACAGATAGTGACAATATTCAGCACCTGAGGGTGTGACTGTATGCGGGGTGTGTATCTACATTTGTGTATGTGTGTGTGTGTGTGCGTACCACAGGTTCTCCGTAGCCTGTACCCCTCCTCCCTGAGGGATACCAGCCCTGACCGCGACTCAGCCAGTCCTAAAGCATGTGGGTCATAAGGAGCCAGGCCACCCCGAGCTACAGTATCGACTGAGGCCCCGGCTCTGATCTGTGCCGGCGGTGTCAGCGTTAAACGCCTTGACGTCCTATAAAATTGCCGGTGTCCTGCCTTTCAGCACAACCCACTATTTGATGCCGTTTCCCTGAAGCCATAATCTTCCAATGAGGGAGAACCTAAGACTACTCATTATCACGATCGGAAGCAGAGAGGAAGGCTGTCATTGGCCTTGTAATGCGCTGGTAATTCTGTCGATGTATAGCTCTGGGAAGGAAGATGATACCTGATACTACGTGTTTAGGTTGTGACGTGGTGGGAAGATAGCGAGACGCGGAGATAACTAAATTTACTGCCGTCAGTGGCCCGCTGATGGCGCCAACATTTCCCAGTGAGGCGGAGGCAGGGGAGAATGAAAACTATGTCCTGATAAAGCAAAGAGACAAAGACTGACATTTTATTTACAAAGCTTCAGACCAACTCCAGCTTTTGTCTCGTTTCCTTGCGCAACCATGGCCTTGCTCGCCGTTCCTCTTCAGCTTGAGCAAATGTTTACACTCGAATCTTACACTATGCAAATCTGTCTCTTCCATCAGGTGCAAAATCGGAGGGTCCTGGGCAACACATTTGGCCCAGACACTGGGAGAAACTGTCCTCTTTTCTCTTCCAAGAAGTGACACAACAAAGGTGCAAGGAGAACTGAGCATTTCTCTCTCTTTCTCTCTCTCTCTCTCTCTCTCTCTTTCGCTCATGCACACATACACACCAAACCTATCATTAAAGGGGGGAAAGAAGCAGCCCTCCATCTTTGTTTGCGAGCCCTAAAAGCCCTTAATGTAGCCTCATTACCTGGCCTGTCTCTCGCTCTATCATGTGCAGTAAACACACACTATGACACTGGCCATCCATCTAGTGGGAATACACAGCTGCCCGCTGTGTTCCAACACTGTCTAGGGAACACTAGGGAATTTAACACACACACACACACACACATGCGATGCGCTGTTAACACACAACAGGCTTGACACTGGTTTGGTTCAGACTCTCTGGATGATCCATTTTAAGCATGACGATGTTCTCTGCTCTGTCTTAATCTGGAACAGTATTTTCATTAGAAAAGCGGTAACTCTGGCGATCCCAGACGCACATTCATCAGCTGCACACATTTCAGGTGGCTCCTCGCTGGAATTCATGTGGTTTTGTGAGATCAAAATTAAAAAAAAATTACATTTCACAGTCTGCTGACTCCTCACAGCTCTCTGATCAGGTCCAGATATGGTTACCATTTAAAACAATCCCAGATTCTGTGCTTGAGTGAAATGAATCCATCATTGCCATAAGTTACTATGCATACAAAATAAAGAAGTAACTGGGCAAGGGCACGGGATCACATATTCAACACTTCAGATTGCTTAATAAATCAAAATGCCACTTATGTGCCGAGTGGAAAAAAGGGAAAGAAATGGTGTTTAAAACCACTGCAATTTAAAAGTGATACATTTAATCCAAGACCAAATAATGAAGGACAAAAAAAAAAAAAACTTTAACAAAAGTCTCTTGCATAAATTTATGCAAGGACTGCTATGACTTTATGCCTTTGACAAATCTTTGATTATGATCACATGTTTGTTTGTAGTTGTGTGTGCCGTAAATCTCTCTTTTGGCAGAAAGTTGTTACAGTACAGACGCCACAAGCAGTTTATTAAAGCCTTCAGCCTGAAGCAGTGATTTTTTTTTTGTGGCGTCGCAGATGGAAAAACGACCACTTGGAATACTGTGTTCGACAAAGCCCAGTCCCCCGGATTAAATACGGAAAGCTAGGCTGTCGCACCTTAGAATTAAAAGCTTCCTTTTTGGCACTAAGGAGCCACCATAAAGGAGCATTAATGACTACTTCTTATAAACCTGTGTATGGTAATGGTCTCTGCTCTCAGATATAGCAATTTCAAAAGTGCTTCACCAGTGAATAAAGATTGCTTTGGAAAGAAGAGGACTGAAGAAATCATATTTACAAAATCAGGAGTGGGGCCAAATGAAAAGAGATGAATATGAATAATGGACTTTGCCTCTTTTTTTTTTCCCCGGGATTAATATTATTCAAAGCAACAGAATCAAACGTGGTTATCTCCTGTCCAATGAGCCCCTACGCTGACAAAACCTCAGTCATATTTCAATTCTTCATTTGAGCCGACAATAAATTGTAGTTCTGTGATAGGAGACATTCAGCCAAGAATGTTCGGAACTTAATTCTCTTCTATTTACCATACGGAGATGAGACGGAAGAAGATAAAAAGACTAGACTATTTGCCACAGTGTGTAAATGTCCCTGAATGGTGTGTGCGAGTGTGTTTGTGGAGAACAGAAAGGGGAAGTAATGACAAAGAAAAGCAGGGGAAAGAGTGTAAAGTGCATGTTCAATTGTGCGGTCCACACAATGTCTCCTTAGAATCAAATGCAAGAGGCACTTATGAATACCGCAGATGATACTATACTAATACAATCCATTTTTTATGTGAATATAACCAGCTCCGAAATATGACAATGGCAAAAAAAAAGTTATTGTCCATAAACTATTCAATTAATAATAATAAAAAGGGGATTCAAATGAAATGAAATTAAAAAAAACAAAAATAATAGTGCCGCAATAAATGCACATTTCTTAAATGTACTTCAGTGGCACAGCACACACCTCACAGAAATAGTCAAAGAGGAGGAAAGAAACTCCAGCACTGAGGCTCATCCCATATCATTTACATTTTACCCATCAGGCTCCGTTTTCAGTGTGCTGATGCAGGAGACAGCCCCGCCGCGCGTGCGAGTGAGACACGCGGTGACGAAAGCTGATCAGCCCGCTCTCATTTGCATATTTGCCAATTCCATTAATTAACTCGGCCCACCTAATCAGGGCTAATTGACCTATAAAGAAGGGAGGCCTCATTGTCTCATCCAATCATCTTCACCAAGCGCAGAGGAGGTGCGTCGGTGAAAGCAGGGGTACTTCCGACCTGACGGTATTTATAGACCTCTTGTGAGGAAGTTTTTCACTTAAGCAACCAGCGACTGAGCTGCTGTGACACGGAGCAAGAAAAAAAACACACACACACACAAAAAGGAAGGAGAAGAGGACAAATTCTTTACATGTGCGGCGTTCTTGTCGGAGAAAATTCGGGGAGGATCTAATGACAGTCGCTGGCCTGACTCTCCGGTCGTCGCCACGGCATGGCAGATCCAGAGGACAGGCACAGGGAGCCAGCCGCGGCCGCCACAGCTACAGAGACATAGCTCATTGTGACATTTCCAGTTATTTCTGGTTGATTAGGGCCATTATGTCTCCAGCTCTGATTTATGTTGTCATTCCCCCTCAGCAGTCCTGCATCAATAGATCTTAATGAATTGGTAAATAAGGGTGAAGATTACAGTTGACAACACCGCAACATTCCTCATTCATACCAGACAAGATTTATGTAACCAATTAGGAGCATAACAGGGGGGGGACTGGTCAGAAGAAGAAATAATCTTTCAACAGGAAAATTAAAAAAAGACGAACGCACGACAAAATAGATAATGGACAGTCTTTACCGCCGGCTTAGTCACACTGTGTCCATGCCCGGCTGGGGACTTTAAAACTCAGGAGAATGGATCCTTCTCTTTCCTCGTATGATTAAAAAAAAATAAAAAATTGATTTGACAAAAAAAATAATAATACACAGAATGGATGACAGCGTGTAGTGCCTGACTGCTGAAGTGTACAAAAAAAAACACACCCACATATGAATATAATGTCCCAACCAAAGATGATGATGATGGAATCAACAGATTAAAAATTAAGCCCTTGCCAACAAAGCACCACTTTGATATGGAAATGTACAATTTCAAGAAGCCACTCTTCCCCCACAACCATCAAAAACAGAGTCAATGAAAATGAGAAGGGGCGTATATCGAGTCGAGCTGTGTGTGTGTGTGTGTGTGTGTGTGTGTGTGTGTGTGTGTGTGTGTGTGTGTGTGTGTGGTGGGGGCCTACAAATCAATTGTTCACCTAACGTCTGATACATCGACTGACGAAAAAAAAAAAATATTCATTTGCATTTTTTAATAGTCTCCTATTTCTATTTCTTAATTCACCTACACTACAGATACACACATTTGTTGTCAGACAAAGAGAGGCTTCTTTGTTATTAAAAAAATAAATAAATAATAATAATTCAGATAAAAGTGCTGATCATCAATAGCCAGCGACAGGCCAGGAAGGGCCATAGGGCAGGAGTGAACAGAGGTGGAAAATTAAAGCAGAGTGATACGGGAGCCGGCTCCTTTCAGCCTCTCTCCCCTTCAAGCACATGCAAATGAGACCGTGCTGCTTAACTGCATCATTTATGTGGATAATAGCGGCATCATCATTACGGGAACTCAAATTAAATTACATCACAATTAGCATAACAAAGTGATTGGTTAAACTTTCAAAACAAATAACGCGGCTCGCCTAATGAACAGTGTTAATTGGCCGGCGTGCATTCTAAATAAAACATGTAGGTAAACATGTGTTTTAGGGGGAAACTATTTCAAAATTCATTGTCGTCTGTTTTATTTCCACAAAATAAAACAGATGTGGACAGAAGAAAAGGAAAAATAATCCTAAAAAAAATAATAATAATAATACTCAAAACCGAATACTGCCTGGGGGATTTGTAAGCTGAAATATAAAATGTGTAGCATTTAATTTTATTGCGCTAAAGAACCTATTATATGCCAGACTCTGGAGAACAATGTAAATTATCTGCCTTCAAAATGGAGTTTGGCCAATTCTCCATGTGAACTAATCACATAGCTCATTATGCATTAGGGTATTAAATTATGAAGAGGAGTCCCTTTCGCATTCCTGCACAAAGCCCTATGAAATGTTAATAATATGCCCACAATAGCCCAATACCATGCCTTGCTCACCCTCATCAATATTTAAGTAAACAAATTATCCAACTTGCCTTTGATAAAGATAATTAGTGCTTCACCGATTATCAGTCTCGTGACCTCTCTCCTCTTCAAACTAAACATCTGCTCCAAAGAGGTTTTTTTTATTATTATTCTTTCCACAAGAGAAAAACAAATAAGACAAAGTCCAAGGAAAAGCTTTGCTCTCTCAAAAACACATACAGTAACTGCAGCTGTTTAATATTTGATTGTTATCAGCTTTAAAGAAAAAAGAAGAAGAAAAAAAAAAAAAGGTTAGACAGTGGCTGTGCCCCCTTGTTATTCTGTGGTTAACAGTTGTCTTCTAATGATCAATGATTAGCTTTTCAAACAAGCAGCAAAACAACAACAACAACAACAACAACCAACAACACTCTGACCAACTACTACGAGAGCAAACTCACACACTCACTCACTCTCTCTCTCTCCCCCTCTCTCTCTCACACACACACACACACACGCTCTCAACTCATGCAGACACACACACAAAGCCACATCAGTGAACAGGCGCGCGTGCACGCACGCACACACACACACAAACACACACTAAGCCATTAATCAGCACTAATTAAGCAGCAGATTAACAGAGCCTGCAGACCAAGACTGCACAGTTACACAGTGGGACGACCAACAGGGAAGTCAGGAGACACAAGCCGCCAATAAAACACAACCATTAAACACAGCCAGATCTAGATTTGACTATGAATGACAGACGATTGAGGGGTGGATGGATGGATGGATGGATGAATGGATGAATGGAGGGATGGATGGAGTCTGCCTAACTTTTTTTTCTCCTTTTTTTTACCTGAAAGTGAGAAGTGCCAGAGAGCTTGACCAGAGAGCAGAGTGCGTGCCCCTGCCACTGCCGAGGGTGTCTAGCAGCAACGGCCGCAAGTCGACTGGTGTCACTGCGTGGAGAGGCAACACTATCTGTGTCATCACTTCAGCCGTGTTTATGGGGGATGGCATCATAAACAAGCCAGCTCCCCCCCTGCCACCCACCAACCCAGCCCCCGCCCCAGCTCCCCCCACTCCTTCTCTCCTCTCCTCTGCTCTGCTCTGCTCTCCCTCTCTCGCTGCTGCTGCTTCACCACCACCACCACCACCGCCGCCGCCACTGCCGTGCCATTCATGCATACTTAAATCACCCTCGCTCCATTAAAAAAAAAGAAAGAAAGACGGGAAAAGAAAGAAAGAAAGAGAGAAAGAAAGCCTAGATGTCTCTCCTGACAATTATTCTATCATTTCCAGTTGTCACCGGGGCAATTACCGACCGGGGCCCCCCTGTGCGGGTCAGACATGCAGGCCCGATAGGAGAGGCTGGAGTTGGGGGTGAGAAGGAAAAAAGTGGGAAAGGGGACGGCGGAGTGAGTGTGTGTGTGCGTGAGTGTGAACGGAGGGGTGGGGGGGGTGGGGGGGTGTAGTGTACAAAATGGAAATTTATGACAGAGACACGGTAGCTTCTTTCTCTCTCCACGCTGGAAATAATTACACCATCATTTCTTATGCCTGCCAATGATGAAATATATCACAATTACTGAAAACACCTACTTATCATTTCATTCCCCCCCCCACTTGATTTATTTACACAGAAGAATTATGACTGAAATTTCTATTTCACTCAAATTTTTTTTTTTTTTTTTAAAAACACGACCTTGAATCTGATTCTAGTTTTTTCTCATAGTTAAAATAACTCTACATTTTAATTTTTTTGGTGTAAGAGGGAGAGTGTGTGGAGCATGTACTCAGTGAGTGTATGTGTGTGGGGGTGGGTCCTGTGTGTGTGTGTGTGTAGAGTATGTGAGAGAGTGTGAGGGGATCTTCACACGGGGAGCACCGTGACTCCTCGCAGGATGCTCGCCCGCCTCTCCCCCTACGCTGCTCGCCTGCATGCTTACCAGGCGCCCGCTCGCGCTCTAATCGCACATCTGCTTCTCTCAACACTCTCTCCGTCTCTCTCCCCCTTTTAAGTGCACACCAAATACACACGCTCGCTCACACACACACACACAACCTGCTGGACTGTCTCTCTGCTCGAGAGGGAACCGGAGACAGAGCCGGAGGATGCCGCTACAAGAGGTGCATTCACCACGGAGGTATGTGCGTCTGGCTTTATTTCAGTGCAATCCACTGCCGTTCTTTTCAGTGCAGACGGTGTGCATGCAAATGTGTGTGTGTGTGTGTGTGTGGATGAAAAGATTCTCAATGGGATTAGTAAAGGGCTAAGCAGTAGTCAGTATAGTCTCCACACTGTGCTCCGGCTGAGAGTGGATAAGACTATCAAAAACAATTAGCCACATCACATCCTCGCACCACCAAGTCACGCACTCTCACAAAAGCACCGCCACGACACACACAAGCACACGTGCAAACAAAGCCATAATTAGTCCACAGCCGCAACAACAGAGGAGAGACAGGGCAGACAGAAAATGACCTACCTCTTAAACAATGAACGCGAAAAAAAAATCCACCAAAAAAAGAAGCATCTGAAGAAATAGTCTCAGGGAAGTGGCATTGTGAGTGTGTATCAAAAAAACACAGGGAGAAGAGGGCTAAACACCACGAGTGGAAAAGTGTGTGAGGGGGCGAAAGTGAAGAAAAACAAAAATAGAGAGAAAGTAGCTCACGCTGACTGTCAAAGATCTCACCAGAGGAAATATTTACAGCGATATTTACAGTAGTGAGAGGGGAGAGCACCTCTGCCTGGTCACGTCTGGGAGACAGTTGCCGTTTCAGCGCTGCCTAATTAAAACAAGTCAGGCAGCCCCGCTGGATTGTTTTGACGCCCGAGGACCAATAGTACACAAAAACCAGCCACTTGATCGGTGGGGTAGGGGGGCTGGTCGTGGGGAGCAGAGAGGAGGGGGCGGAGGGTGGTGAGGAATATTGGCAGAGGAATATTGTGTGTGTGTGTGTGTGTGTGTGTGTGTGAGGGGGGGGGGGGGGGGGTGGGTGTTCTGAAACATTTTGTAGAGGAATCTGACAGGGGAGGGAGACCGCTGAGGTTCACAAGTGGGGAGACCTCCACAAAGCTCACGTTTTCTTCAATAAAATGCCCAGATGATGCTTTTTGGACAATCTCAACACTTTTTAAAGCAATCAAACAAAGTAAAAAGGGTCCAGGGTAAGGGAAGATATTAAATAAACAATATAAATATACAGCTTATTTTACAGCTTATAAAAGGGTATACAACTGTATATATATATATATATATATATATATATATATATATATATATATATATATATTTTTTTTTATGAAATAATTATTATTTCAATGTCTCAAACAGGAACCCTAAACACAGCAAGTCCTCCCCCCCCTCCCCTCCCCTCCCGCCTGCTAAGGAAAGCTGAAGCGAGATGAATTAAGCCGGACGAGACTCACAAGTGCTGAATGGGACACACTGACATGTTTCCCCAAAGTAAACAATGCACAACAGGCAATGAGATGAAACAGTTAGGGCTACTGGTGTTTGCAAATCTTGAGGTAATTTTTTTTTTCTCCTCTTCCATTTTCTTTCTCCTTTCTTTTCTCTCTCTCTCTCTCTCCCTCGCATGCCACAGATGTTTTTCTTAGTCGCTCCAACAGACAGGAATCTACTGGCAAGAAGAAAGGCTCAGTCTTCCCCAGGAGAGAGGAGTACAAAGCCCCCAGTCTGCACACAGCAGATGCAGAAAGCCAGTCCATCTGCCACCAACTCCATGTACCACATGGGCCTGAGAGAGATTTTGTTGTTTTTTTTTTTTTCTTAAGTTTACATCTGCCTACCTAAGTGTGTGCAACACAAACATAATTAAATGCAAAGCAAGTAAATCTTGCAGGACCGCGACTCCAAATTGAAATGTACACAAACAAACACACACACGTGCACGCACACAAGCATCCACAGCATGAGGTTACACGGAGTGCAAGAACTATTATGTTTTTAGGAGAGGCACCCCGGGCAACTATGACAGATTTATTTAGGAAAAGATGTAGCCCCCAGCGCAGGGTAAAGACCACTTGAACTCGCAGCTCTGACTAGTGCACTGGCATGATTTAACAGGCTCTGAATAGTACATTATCTCCCCGGCTCCACTGGAGCATATTCCAATCCTATGATATCATTATTAAGAGACCAACACAGTCCAAAAAAGATGCCACGTTTTTTTTTTTTTTTTTATTACTGTCATCCGTCTGAGCTCGGAGGCACAGAGGGTAAACACTAAACAATCGTGGCAGAGCAAAAGAGACAGTGGGAGCTGGAGTGAGCGGAAGAAAGAGATGACAAGAGCACAAAAGCAAGCAAGAGAAAGGGGGGGGGGGGGGAGAAAAACTGTGGCAGAGAGGAAAAGAGGGCTAACATAATACAACTGCTGTTAATTGCTCTAAGCATCCACATTATGTCTCCCATTTCTCTTCAGTGCACCGGGCTGCGGGCTCAAAAGCTTCTTCAGTCCCTTTAATAAAAATACTCAAAAGAGTGAATCACCGGAAAAAAGACAAACAAGGGGCCTCTGGCCTGTGCTGGCGTGGATGCTCTGCCCATTTCTACACATCTGTGACAGTTGTGCGCCTCCTCCCTGCAGGTATTTATTCCCAGCGCCTCCTCTCGCAGTGCTTTCTGCTGCCAAGGTCAACCGAGACAAACAGGCCCACCAGCGACTTGATGTAGTGGCAGCAGAACAGTGAGAGGAGGACGAGAGACAAGGGGGGGGGGGGGGGGCAGGGGCGGCGGTGGTGGTGGTTGCAGGGGCGGGGGGAGGTGGGGTGACGGAGAATAGACATGTGCATAGTGGGTACAGTGGGGAGGGGGCGATGGGGGCGATGGTGGCAGCAGCTGGTTACCAACCCTGGCAGGAGCAGCAGAGGTGGGAGGGAGGGAGGGGGGGAGCAGTGAACTGAGATGCGGTGCAATGCCATGAGAATGATGTCGTCCAACCCCCCCCACCCCCCACCTATTCTCCTGGCACACGCACACATGCATGCACACTCACACACACACACATTACCACTATTAATTTTCAATTAAAACCACCATTAGGTGCGGCGCCTCGGGGGCATTAGACAAAGTCAAGCGACCATCACAGAGGTTTTTTCCTCGTCAGTTCTGCCACCGTCACTTCAGCACTAACAGGTCACCACAACATACACGCACTGCCATTAGGTTTATCAGTCAGTGGGCAGGCCAGCCTTCAGCAATGTGGAGCAATTCTCCCCAAACATCAGCCAAAAATGTCATAATTGACTCTCATTTAAATTAAAAAAAGGTGTCAAAAAAACATGCATGACCAATTACACACACTCAAATGTGAGGGTTTCATTTACAGGATATGAATGAGGCTATCCATTCACTCCTCCTTCCTCCGCTCTCATTTGTAAGTAGCAGAGTAGTCGGAGAGAGAGAAAAAAATAAATGAAGTGATTTTACCATCTGTTAAAATGTGCTCAACTGCCCCTTACAACTCCCACACGGTGATTACTCGTGTTTCCACAGAGCAAAACAACCACACGTATATAAAGCAGACGCACCGCCGGTTGTGGTAGTGAAACGTTTCACAAGCACAATTCATGAGCCACTTACTTCTGACGACAAATAAATAAAAAGAAACCGACACAGTCAAAGGGAGTTTAAAGAAGGTATAATGAGGGGTAGGGCTCTTTCTAGTCCTGGGCAACGCTGATCACATGATAAGTTGTTAATGGCCAAAGAGCAGAGACCAACACAGACCGGTGATTATATAAGTGGCTGGAAGGCAGCACCGCTTTTAATTTACTGGACTTAAGCACCAGCGTATCCATGGCAACGTGGCCTTGCATTGTGCATTCTGAAAATCCCTAATGAAATGCCTATTAAGTGGCTGATAATGACAGTGTCCAAACATATTTGCATATTTATTCCACCGTCCGAAAAAATAAAAAATAAATGAATAAAAGGTGAAGGGGGCGGGAGGCGATAACTGCAATCACTATAATAAATATGGTGATGTTTGTTTTGTTTGTTGTTTGTTAGACTGTGGGCACCTTTGATAAATGAAAGGCTTGGTAATTAGGGCTGGAAAATGACTATTATGTGTTTTATTTGAACGAATGAAAGGGAAAGCGTTTTTATATATATAGTTATATATATATATATATATATATATACAAAGGTGAAGAATATTAAGCGTTTGCAACAGCACAACAGAAACCATATGAAGAGAAAGACAGAACAAAGACCTCTGTAGTCCTGTGTCTGAAAGCAGGATAGAAAACAACTGTGGACGTATAGAACTCTCGCCACTTCTTTACACTAAGCTTGTAAACTTAAAAGTGTTAGTTTTGTTTAAAATAAAAATTTACACAAGGCAAAAAAACAAATGTTGTGATGGGTGTGAATTAAGGCCCCATTGCCTTCCTCCGGGAGTCTCCACATGTGACTTCCATTTGCGACTTTGGCCGAGTGCCCAACAGGACATCCCTGAGAGAGTGTTTGCTTGACTCAATATCAACAGCCCCAGCAAGCAGCGGGGGGGGGGGCTCCACACAGCCCTCTCCGGGCCTCTGGTTCCTATTGAAAATAAACCAGGCTGTACGTTCACCGGGCCCAAAAATATCAACACGCACTGCGAGGAGCCACGTATAGCACTCAGCAGTGTTCCCGCAGATGCCTCTCCAAGGCATAATGATACCTGCGCCTCCCCTCCAGCTGCTTCTGCCGACAGTGCTGCTACACGCAGACAGCAGGCAGGCGGGAATTAAAGTATACATTACAGCAGAAAAATAAAAAGAGATCGAAATGACAGAAGTCAGACAGTTCAAGCTGACCGGGCCTCTTGAAACGAAGGAGCTGGTAGACTTGCGAGAGACACTCCAGGTTAAATTGGCCCTCCTATGCCGCCTCTTATACCCCCCCACCCCCTACCCACTACCACAGCTGCCTTCCAATGCCCAGCCCCCTTCCTAAAAAAAAAAAAAAAAAAAAAGAAGAAAAAAATAGCTTTTTCTTCAAAAGAGTATTTGAATTAAACGAGTTGCTGAAATCAAACGCTTGGCTGAGCCGGGTAAATTTAAACAAGCAAGTGCAGCTCACAGCAGTTTACCTGTTATACAGCAGATTGGAATTAGATGAAAGAACAGAGCATGGCAGACAACTTCCCTTTTTTCACAGCAGTAGATAATATCATAGAGTAAAAGGCGGTCGCACTTTAAATTAAATTCCTACTAATGCAGCTCAGTAGTTGTGTGTGTGTGTGTTTTAATGTTTCTGGCTACTGAGATGTCATCAAGATGAAGGATCAGTGAAAAGAATGTGAGCAACAATGGTCAGATTTCTATGACAGCGCTCCGTGGTGTCTGAGGATCCCACATCTCCACCTCTGCCAAATAGATTATCATTCCCAGAACCGTGACCGCAGAGTTGAATGGCAGCAGGACGGGCTTCACTGGCAGTCAAAAGAGCACAACACCTGTGTATGCAATGCAACAACCGGCGACCTGACGTCCAAGGAATCCTGTCAACGCATTTGCAACCACCGATGAAATAAAAAAAAATTAAAAAAGGAGACTTTAATTCGGAACGAGAGGAATATTGGATAACAGGAAATGTCTCAAGCAAGCGAGATGTTCTCTTCATGAGCAGAGTGGACTTCAGGATTCTCTGATTACCTTGGACTTCTGACTTACTGTTGACACAGTGGCTATCCATTCATTCATGACTTAAAACACTATTCAGCTAGACACCAATTACACCTAAAAAAAAAAACCCAGATCAAATTAATTCAGGAAAATGGCATTCCAGCAAAGAATAATAAACTCATTATATGGAAATTTCAAACTCTTCTATTCTCCACACCGCGGCTAATTCAAACCTAATTTTTACTAGCCACTAATTTGAGGGTGAAGGGCGGGGGTGGGGGTAGGAATTACATCTGGAGGTAATTCATTGTGTGGAACTGAGCCCAGTAGAGGCTTCTATCCCCTGCACACAGAAAAAAGAGACAGACAAGACATAGAGACGTAACTACTTAGGTGAGTGGGACTTCCGGAGCACTGAAACAACACTTTTCACAAAAAAAAAAAGAAGAAATGTTTTCATTGTGCTGTCACCAGACACGGACTGGAGAGGATACCGGTGCTGCAAGCACAAACAGAAAGACAGCCAGAGATACTGATAAATAAGAGAGAGGGAGAGAGAGAGAGAGAGGGAGGCAGAAGGATTTCCAGGAAACGTGGGACTTCTTAAGAGAGTTTGGGCTCAACCAGACAGCTGCACCAGTTCAGGATTTACCAAAGAGCCAAAGCTGGGTTATAGTGACGGAAGTGTGTGTGGGTGTGCAATGTGGGGGCGCAGAGTAACTTTGGTTCTCGTTAGGTGCCGTGCCCACTCCGAGACTTAAGGGTTTATGAGGAACGTCTACCTCTCGAGTGACCAGCTACATCTGGGCCGCTTAAGTGGGAGCGGTGCCTAATAAATGGCACGGCTTTTCCCAATGATCCGCAGTTTCAAAGCGCGGGGGTAAAGGGCGTCCAGCTGTATCAGTTTCGACCGTATGGGCGCAAATTAGAGCGTTATTCGGAGGGGAGTCTTTCTCGGGGAGGGTGGCAGAACCAGAAGTGGACATGTTTAAATGACTTATCTTGATGCTGCGGGTAAAACTGCGAGGAGGTGCGACGTATAAAGTTTGGCTCGCTACAGAAAAGGGGGGATCGGCGAAAACTCCGGCAGGAGGACATTAACATGTGACAGAGAAACTCGCCTCCGTCCCTTTCCGCTACTTCCATCCCGTGCCGATCCCCCACATCCCCCCCCACCCCCCGACACTTAATGTATTTTCCAAATGAAAATAAACGGAGTCCAACCAGTCGAAGGCAGTCATATTCTGGAATATGAGATCAAATAAAGGCTTCTGTGGAGGCTGAAAGGAGAAATGAAATGGCTTCTGAGGGGAGATGTACCGAGTAATAAAATTACTCCTTTATATCTTCCTAAACAGCAGATGTTCCCCTGGAGTGGATGAGGGCTTCACTTTGGTCAAAGACAAGTATGCAAGTGGCAATTTTTCTTCCCTCGGGGAAGATTCCACCGATACACTTCTTGAGGCTTGGCTCGCTGCAATTTTCTTGAAAACGAGACACTATTTCGGGCAACAAGTTAAGCGGAACTTTGGAAGTTTCACTTTGATGGTGTGCCGGCACACGCTGTCACTGAAAGGTATGTTCCATTAAAGTGGAACAGCAAGATGATTCATAAGCCTATTGCTTTTCAATGAGTTCAGACTGGGCCGAAATGTTCAGACGGACGCTTGTATTTTATACTAACACATACGGTCGACTTGGAAAATGACCATGATGTACCACAAACACAGTGAATCCTCTTCGGGAAGAAAAATGTCATTACTTTGAGATTGGTTCGCCATTGCGGTTATACAAGCACCATTCCATTTGGCATTGGGGCAAATTTACGACAAAAAAAAAAAAGTATGACTCTGACTACTTTAAATCAAGTAATTGATTTGTGTTCGAAAATCGCCGGTCACAATAATATTCAGATGTTTTTTTTTTTTTTTTTTAACTAAAGCAGGACAATATTAAGAGGGAATTTGAAATTGTAGAGAATACATTATAATTCATTATACAGTAGCTATTAAACCTTCAGTAAAAATGGTTTAGTACAAGGATTGAGCCACTTATCAGACGTACTCACTACCTTTTAAAAGCTGTCCGCGCTCAGTGCTCTGAGTGGGGAGAAAAAAAAAAAAAAGCAATCGCTGATGACTCTGAAAATAGGACGAGATGTACAATTTATCAAAACAGACACAGCTGAAAGGGATTTCACAGAATCAAGGGTTGTAACGGTTTGTTCGAAATCACACAAGGAGAGATGACTGCAATTTACGAAATACAAAAAAATTAGAAAAAATCAGATGCACCGTTTTAAAAAAGTTTTCCATGAAGTGCTTTGGGTGATACTGATTAAAAAAAAACTGGACTAAAGTGATTTTAATAATCAAGTGTATTCTTTAAAATCGAGTGCTTGGGTGATATTTTCACTGTATGTTGCACGGGTCAACATTTTAATCAAGAAGCTGTTGTACCTTTCCGCAGCAGTTTTAATGTGTTTCCTTAATGAGGTTAATCCAAGAAAATTACACCACAAATGAAACGAACTGTACACACAAGTATCCCCGTTCCGTTTGTTGTCGCGTGCAGCCTTGACATGTAATTATGTGGTTTACACCGGGTTGATGATGTTTGTGCCGCGACTATAAATGAGTTCCTGGCGTGAACGTCACTCTCTGTGACAACCTGCGAGACAGCTGTTTACAAACACACACACACACACACAAGTGGAGCGCGCCAAGCCCGAAAATAGTACGCGGAGTCGCGCAGTTGCGGCGCGGGACACGTGTCTCGAGCCGTCACCGTGAGTGACTCTTTGATTTACACGAAAGCACCTCATTATACTCGGAGGCAACATTTTCAACACGTTGCAAACTTGGAAAACATCATTAACTTCTTCTACTTCTCTCTCTCTCTTTCTCTTTCTCTCTGCAGGAGCCTGTTGCCATCTATTCAAAAAGACAAATGGCAAAGGGGATGTTTCTGACAGCTTGATGCCTGTCAGACATCTCCCTGCACATCCAGCCCTGAACTGTTCCACCAAACAAACAGCAGGCTCCACTTCAAATACATAGCAGGACTATTAGGTCATCTTCTCCTTTGTTCACCCTCCCCGAAGAACTTTGGTGACTAACGGCAATCTTTCCCCCTGCTCCACCTATAAACCTTTAACTCTCTTTAGGGCCACGTCATAATGAGCGGCTGGAAACGATCTGTACATATACATGTTATCTTGTGTGTTCAGAAAAGCGGTATTTGTTGTCTTGAGTGGACCAGAGGAAGGCAGCGGCACAAGGTCTCTTTTGTTTTGGGACGGGACAAATCAGAGGTTTCCTTTTAGGATATTCAATATCCTACAAGGTAACTAAATGTGAGTTTACTGTGTGAGCTGTATTTTTTCGTCGTTGAAAGGGAGGGCGCAGAGGCTCGCTATGTGTGTGTCTGCGTATTGTTGCCGGCAATTGCCGTGTGGCTTGTGCGAGTCCCCTCCGACAAAACCTGGGAAATCAATCCAGAGAAGAAAAACTTCTTATGCCAGATGTCGCACTTGAAATGAAAGGGGGGGGGGGGGGTCAAAACAGAGATGGAATTAAAAACGTATCAAAAATGGTACCTCCACCACTTTGAATGTCTGCTTGTTATTTTAGGTGGCTTCTCTGGTGGTGAGCCATGTCAAAAGTGTGTAAATGTCTCACTCTGCAACACATCTCCACTGTTTACTTTATGAGTTGCCAAAGAGAATGAAAGACAAATGTTTCATTAGCAGGTGACTTTTTTTTTTTTCTTTTTTGTCGTTTGGTTTACATGCCTTTGGTAGTTCCTGCTCCCTGACACATATACGCGCACCCTTGCATACGCTGAATATAATTATAAATGCAAGGCTTGCTATAGGGAGCTGAACTTTTCACACCTTTCAAAGCCACAAAATTGGATGGTTTTGTGGTTGTGCAGCTGCCGCTCCACGCTAATGTGAGGCGGTGTCATATGAAAAATATTCCTCTCCCCAAACCACAGGGCTGGTCATTAATGAAACACAGGCTGCGCAGTGAGGTCATACAGAGTCTAGATTTCAGCAGCCACACTTAAAAACCGCTCAGAGAGAATAGAGAAACATGAACACAAATCAGATTCCAGCTCCAAGGACGGGGAAAATAAATAAATAGAGAAAGGCACTGGCCCCTCTCACATTTTCCCCCAGCGCTCTGCAAACAACCGTCAACTGCAGCTCAGAAACAGCTCACAATGAGAGCAGACTAAACAATCTGGTCCGGGCCAAGGAAAATGCTAAGCAACTCTGCACACAGGATGTTTCACCCTAATTGCCAACTATCAAATCTCACAATGGAATCCATCCATTTGGCAAATTCTTCACAGCAAACTCGGCAATATGCTCTTTTTTTTGGTTTTAAATGTGTCAAATTTTGTGATGAGAAGAAACGGGTGAAAAGAGACGGAGAGACACGGTATTGTCGAGGATTCCGCTTCTATCTTGGATTTACTGGGGGTTTATTAGGCTTACAGAAAAACTAGCAATAATGTGTGCCGAGAGTGGAGCGGGGGGGGGAGTTTTATTCGATAAAGGGTGCTGGGGGTCTTGTAAACTAGTGATTAAAATCTTCAGCATTAAGATAAACAGAGTGAATAGGTCCCCAAAGACATGCAGACGCAGGAAGAGCAAGGCCAAGCCCGACCCAGACTGAAAGACTGTGTACTGGAGGTGGGCATAGGAGCGTAACTGGAACCTTGGGACTGGTATACGGAGCAGGGTTACTAGGAGGGGCCGGGCTCTAAACAGGAAACTAATGGGACAGTCTCCAGCATGCACCATGTGGCATTGTATTTTCCAGCCAGTCATAGCCTCGCTCGCCGAGACCCCATGACTTCAAACAGCCAAAATAGCAGCACATTCATGAAACAGAACAGAACTACTGGGAATTAAAGTAGGCAGGGAAGAAGTTAAACACACACACACACACACACAAAAAGGTAGCACGCCTCGACAGCAGATGGTAAAATTAACATTTCAACAGTTCTTTCCTTTCATGTGGGTCTCGGCACAACTTTTTCTTTTTTGGAGAAAAAAAAAAAAAAAGAATAAGTAAGAGGGGCTTGGGTTTTGGTAAGATAGAGTGGTGCAGCAGGCATCTGGAAAAGGGGAAGAGGAGTGTTGGCATATTGCTCCTGATAGTCCACCTCTATGAAAAATTAAATAGGTCTGTTTTGCAGGTTTCCCCTCTCTGGAGTGCCTTAAGCTGTGTTATGGAAACATCATCTTGGTAATTTATACACTAAAGAACACCTGGTGTTGAAAGAAAATAAACTGTACTTCCATTTCTTTCTGGGTTTTAAAAATCAACGATTTGACTTTGTGGTTTCTCCCTTTGATGCTTCCCCCCTTTTTTTTTTGTTTTTTTTTTTTCAACTTTTTAAACGTCCATCCATTCGGCTCATTTTGCTGGAAGTTGGCATCTATTGTAGTGTTAAGTCGTTCACAAAACGCCTGTCAGATTCCATTTCGACGTCTTGATCTCCGCTTCAAAAAGTTGCTGTGGAGATGTTATCGCGGTTTAGACGTGGAACATGGAAGCATCTCTAATAAAGACCCAAACAATGGACAGCCTCTCTTATTTCCAACCCTGTCCAATGGAGCGTCTTCGCGGTACCCATTAATTTGGACACCGCTCTGGCTAAATTACATGTGTTCCACCTCTGTGACATTTTAAATGCAATTAAAAGCTGGTTATAGAAGTGTGCGCGGACTTCCCTGTGATGAAGGGGGGGGGGGGGGAATCACTGACGTGATTAACATGCAAACGAGCTCACGCTGGCAGACTAGATTGGGGTTTGAAAACCTCAATTACTTTTGTGTGATTATCTATTTACCAGTACACAGATTTCCATTTCTCATCTTCAGCCGCGTTCCCCATGCACGAGCCTCAATTATACAGGGCACACCTTTATTTATGATGCCCATGGTGCCGAAACACAAGCCCTGGTTATTTTTCACCGTGATGTATCTTCGCTTTACAGGCCGCTCATGAGGCAGGGCCACCGGAACAACACGCTCAACCATTTTGCTTTGTGAGCACTTAATATGATCTTGACCCCCACCACCCTACACACCCCCAATCCATCCATCCAACCCCTATTTAAACTCACTTTATCCCCTCCCTCCCTCCCTCCCTGTTAGACAGCAGGGAGAGTAATGGACAAAGGGCAGTCATTTGTCCTTTTCAAATGAATGTTCAGCTTTAATATTTCTTATTTATTACTGAACTCCAAAGTGTAAAGACACAAAGCTATTGAAGATACGAGATGGTGTGTGTCTGTGTGTGCGTGTGCGCAGGGGAAAGGTGTTAACTTCATCAAGTAGTAGTTCACCACAGGAAGGTGTGTAAATCAACAGCATGAACACCCCAGGCCTTATAGTATGTATCATCCTGTTGATGCAATTATTGAAGCAACGCCTGGTAGCACAGGAGGAATGCAATTTAATCAATTTAAATTTAATTTGAATATATCTATATATATATGTGTGTGTCATTTTGCAGGCAGGCAAGATTTAGGGATTATTTTTAGAATCTATCTTTCAACAATTTGATGTTTTTATACACACATATATATATATACACACACATATATATATATATATACATATATATATACACACACATATATATATATATACATATATATATACACACATATATATATATATATATACACACACACACATATATATATATATATATATATATATATATATATATATATATATATATATATATACATATACATATATATACATATACATGAAACAAAGGTGCATGTTTGTATTATTTACCAGTGTTCCTGTCCATGTTTTTGGTGCACAGTGCACAGGGTGAAAAGGGGGGGGGGGGGACGATAAAAGGAAGACACGCGCATCTGTGGCGGAGCCAGGCTCTTCACATTGTGCCCACCATACATAAAACATGCCCTGTTGCTTCAGCTGGAGCAAGAAGGAAAACAGTGCCATCAAGTGAAAATTCTGAGGATTCCTCAGCAGATAGATCCATCACCTTATCAAACTGACAAGGGGAGAAGGAGAAGAAGAAGAAGAAGAAGGTGTAGTTTGATAAACTTCCATAAATAGCCTTAATTTATTAATAATTAAGAGACATATTTTTTTTTCTTATTGCTCTTATCTCATCGCACTTATCTTATATCACATACTTTTCAAAGGTGCAACTGATATTTCTTCCACACATCTTTTTTTCCCCACCCTCAAAAATCTTCTACACTGAACATAAGACACAAAAGCTCCAACCACTGCAGGGACACATGCTAAATCCAGAAATACACATGTTGTGATGCTTAATACTTAATCCTCACAATCCTGTTCACACTACTTCGGGAACAAAGAGGGAACATTACTATTATGTGAACTCAGTTGCCAGGACCTGGCTGCAGCAGCAGCAGCAGCAGCATGAGGCAGCTCGAGTAAAGAGTGACTGAAACTAGTGGTGACGGCTGGAATCATGAGTGAGAGTATCAAAGAGAGAGGGAGAGAGAGAGAGAGAGAGAGAGAGAGAGAGAGAAAAACACACAGAGAGAGGGGGAAGCTTAGATAATGGGGGATAATGGACAATTAACTCAGGCTAGTAGTGCTGGCTGCAGTGAATAGCAGCTTGTGATGCAGCAAGTCCCTGATCACCACTCAGCCGTTTTCACATTGGGACTAGAGGCGATATCAAGCTGCAGGCTTCTGGGCCTCAGAGGTGTACACATTGCATTAGCAATCTCCACAATACCTTTAAACAATGCTCGATACCAACAAAGTGTCCCAGAGTGCAAACGCAAGCACTCAGTTGATGGGGAAGTCTGCAGTGCCATAACCTTGTCTCATTGTTTCACGTCCTTTCACCATCAAAACAAACCCAGCAGCCGTAGATCCATTAAAAAAAAAAAAGTGACATTCAGCCATTCCTGGTTGCAGACATAGAAATTAGCATAATTAAACCTATATAAAAGCTAATTGCATAAATAAACGCATGAACGTCTGAACGTCACCGCTGTGCATCACAGAAACAATGCTGTGTGTTCATATCAGGGGTCTCAGAAGTGTTTTAACTGCCCACCAGGCTCCCCACCCCCCACCCCCCCGAACCCCCTTTCAAGCTCCATCTAAATCTATTGATCTGTGAAACACTGGGACCCAGGGGAGGCAATTCACTTAATATCATACATCTAATGATGAGAAGAATAACGATTATACCATTTGGTAATTAAACGTCTTACAAACCATTTAACTGACTGTGCGTCAGTAGGGGTCGCCGGAGGTCGTATGGATTGTTTTTAATTTCTCCGATGGCATGAAAGCATGAGACACATGCAGGAGGTATAGATTTTTTTTTTGGGGGGGGGGGGGGGGGGGTTAGACAACGACAAGAAAACAGTACAATAGTGAAAACACAATAAAGCCTGTTAGCAACTATGGCACTGCTGTCAAAACATGACAGGAGAACTATTTGGAGAGTAGGGGGGGGGCAGAGTAAAATAAAGCAAGGCAAAGATCATTTTCTGGTATTTGTTCATGCATAAAGAATATACACATACAGTGGAGCCCAATAGTCTGAGCGCACCTAATATAAACCCTTGAACACAGAAAAGAAAAGTGGGCCATGGCAAAGTGAAAGGGTTGGGGTGGTGGTGGTTGTGGGGGGGGCGGGGTTTACAGACATTTTCAGTCTTTGCAGGAATGTGCTTGATGGTCACAAAAGGTGTGTTTAACTCGCACTCCGAGAGCCACTTCACTGTCAACATCCACAACCTAATCCCTTACTTACAATAATTACCCAACACTGCCACGTTTGATAGACAGGCCTGTGCGGGGCTTATTTTATTATCTGTAACTGAAGAGTGGCCGAGAGAAAGGAAGTCGAGGGGAAAAGTTCCAAAATGTTCAGGGGTCACGTAGCAAAGCTAAACGATTCAATCGCTTTCAAATCGAAATCCCGATTTTTAAACCTCTATTTTCTATGCCATTGTATTTAAAGGCAATACAGAAAAGGGTTGTCGCTTTTCTCTGAAATTCAGATGTCTGTTTACACTTGACATTTTTGACGTTCGAGTTTGAATTCCCACCCCCCCATTTGAGCTCAAAATACACAGCTTGGAAGCGCATCAGATGACCTGAAGTAATTACCATGTGATCCAGCAGATGGTGCTGTGCGGTCAGCTTCTGTAAACTCACCTGTCAGCCCTAATACAAAATCATATCTTTTTCCATAACACAGTAAATACTGAAGTTTTACTTCAAAAAATACACTAGAAAAATTCCAATTTGATCTTTTACCTAAATCGTTCAGCCCCAGTCGCATGTAACGTCACTTTCTTTCCCCATCTTGTCCTCGGACGGCGAACAATACCTTTCCTTTGTCGCGGGGAGCTCGCACGTTCACACAGCGTTTACTGACAGAGGGATGTGTGTCATGCTCCTGGCTCCTTATTGAAAGATAGCTGGTAAACATTGTCATTCCAACAGAGAGAGAGACGGGATTAAAAGCCCGCTTGGCCCATTGAGGGGAACAGTATGCGAAAAGAGTGCAGGAACAATAGCCCAACCGGAGGACGGTATCACAAGAGTCCAATGTCTGTCGTGATGAATATGTGGGAGATTATAACCCATTCCATCATTTCCATAATGTAAAACTCTCCTCTTCACTCCGCCGACTATTCACTAAATAAATGAGAAAACTATCACGCGCGCAGAAATGTTCAACAAAGGGGCAGAAGGGAGGGAAACGGGAGTTCTGAATGACCCTCGTGCCTTTGACAATGCAGACGCTGTCCGGACACATTCGGAGGCAGTGGAGTGAGTAAGACCTGAGAGAGTATTTATCACTGGGCACAATGCAAATGTATTACCATGTCATCTATACCACTTTACGGCACAAAATGGAGGCACAACGAATACGAGGGAGTTTTATATAACACCAGGTGAAATTATGAATATGGGGGGGGGGGGCTCTTGCTGCCTCGCTAGCACTTTCAACTGGAGGATCATTCAGGGGAGTCAGCCCTCGCATTTAACCAATATGCTAACTAGCCCGGCTAAGAAGTCTTAACCAGCACGACTCAACGGTCATTCAAAAGAACTTTTATAATAAGAAAAGTACAATAACCACAGTCGCTGGATAAAAAAAAATGTGAATAAAAGAAGTTTAAACGGTCAGGACTACTTTTTAAATCAGCATATACGTTTTAATAACTTTGGATATCCGCAAAAAAAGCGACCGCATCTGGTCGAGTAGAACTTCTGGGAAGTAAAAATATGTGTAAATAATAAATTATATCAAATTTAAATGCACAAGACTGCAAGCTCTTCAATTTACTTTGCTCCTCATCAAAAAAAAAACAACCCATACTACTATTATACTAATGAAGTAACTTATTCTGAGATCTGCTCACACCTCAGCATCACTGACACCTTTTCAGCCCCCCACCACTTGATGCATGTGTGTCTGTTATTGTGAAGTGAAAGTGAGAAAGCATCTGTGCAAGGCTGCGTACTTCTCTGTGTGTGTGTGCATGCGTGTGTGTCTTCTGCCCGATCACTGCAGTCTATTCCAGAGATTTCTCCCTTGGTAACCTAGTTTATTTACTTCATCTACAATATAATGCTTCAGTGAACATTAGCAACTTTGAGACACAAGTTTCAATCAGTTCTCGGGGCCGCGGCGTGTGTGTGCGCACGGCTGCGAGCGTGCTCAGCCAGGTGCAGAGAAGAGATGAACACGGGCCACCAAAAGAGACGGGGGCCGGCTTTAAAGCGAAGGACTGACAAAGAGGTCCCAAAATAATACAAAATAAAAATGGACAGCGGTCGGAGAGGGAGAAGGGAAACAAAATGAGAGTTAAGGAAAAGAAAAAAGAAAAAAAAAGAGGCAGGGAAGAAAGCCAGAAAAAATAAACTGTTCTGGTCAGCAGGGAGAAGAACTGGGGGAAAGGTAGTGGTGAATCTAAAAAATAAAATCTAAAAAGCTAAATAAAAAGCAATATTGTGTTGAGAGATGGGGAGAAGAAGTGGGAAAGACAGACAAAGAGAATTATAGACATAGAGAAAGAGAAGGAGAGAAAGAAAAGAAAAGAGGAGGGGGGGGAGAAAAAAAAGGAAGGAAGACGAGGTGTTCTCCCTGGGTAGTGCGGAGCAAGTCTTGTCCAATAAACACAGGTGAGTAGCTCGACAGGCCAGGACCACCAACCTGACTGACAGCTGAGAGCTTTCACTGACCTCCAGCTTTATGTTACATGACATGAGGAGTGCAACTCGACTGACAAAGAGAAACTGCCTGCACCTCTCAGAGTGTGTGTGTGAGAGAGAGAGAGAGAGAGAGAGAGAGGGGCTGGCAAAAAATACACACAAATATACACACACTTGTGCACAGGTGGCTGTTTAAAGCAGCATCCATGCTCTGTGGCCACAAACACAAAAATATCCACTCTCACACAGACACACACACACACAGAGACATTTCCCTTCACAGGTGAGCAGAAGAAGGAAACACCCGGGTGCTTCAGTTACTTAGCGGGAGAAAGTGAGGAGTTGGGAGGGTGGCGGGCAGAATGTAGGCTGCGTGTGTGTCGACTGAATCTTTTCCACATGACGGGCCTCGGGCTGTTTTTGTCAACTGCACTCTTGAGCAGCAAGGAGTCAGGTAGTGTGACCACATGATTGCCCAGGAGGCACTGTGGTGAGCGAGGGAGAAACGGGGAGAGAGGGGGAACGAGAGTGGCAGAGGCGGGCGGGCGGGAGGCGGGAGGCGGGAGAAGGATCGGTGGTTCGGGAGCAGGACTGATGCAGTACGCATGATGAGGTGTAATCACAAACCCCATTCAGAGTGCAGTGGAGTTTGTCAACATACACACATTCACATTCCACTGTCTGTCGGCTCCATGACCCAAATCGAGCATGCTATGCAAGTAAGTGTGTGTGTGTGTGTGTGTGTGTTTCCACACATACACGGATGCTTTCTGGCCATTTCGCCTCCAACCAGGTAGTAACAGTTTCACTGCGGAGGCTTGTGGTTTGCGATGAGGAAGTCAGATTCCAAGCGCTTGTCGGGTTTCGCTGCCGCCTGTATCTCTTTTCAAGCCGCGATCAAATGATCAATACGAACAAAGGACTTGGCGTGTTGCCTCTGGAGTAAAAGCTTTTTCAGTGGCCGTGACCGTGTGCTTTCATTTAAAACTTTTACTTGAAGGAAAAAAAAAGGAAGAAAAGACAGTGTGTGCTAAAGAAGGAGAGGGCACCGTTTTCAAGAAGTGTGACCTCAAATGCTCAAGTGAAATGCTTGTAATTAAAAGAAAATTAATATTCCATTTTTTTTTTTAAAAAGTCATTAATCTCACCATTAGGTTGACATTAGCGGTAACCCAGTATTTAAATCTTTGCTCCTTTTTTGAAAAATTGATCATGCTGTCACATTACAACCATTGACATGAAAATGTAATGCAAATTATATCTTTTTAAATTGAGTTTTTGGATTTGTGTGTATTTCCATCCACTGTTTATATGTAGGTGGTCCAAAGGTTGGGGGGGGGGCACCATTGAAAGATAACAAGGCACAATGTGATGATGTTATTAACATGTGCAAAGCAAGATTTGTGCCGTTTCAGTCACGTGATTTCCAAAGTTAATCCTTACATAGCTGTACATTCACATTGCACTTATATGCATTTACATTTTAACGATACGCCAACCTTTCCACCTCTCTCAGTTGTAAAAGAGCATTTTATAGATTTTATGCACAAAAATGTTTACAATGGGTTTATAGAAACCCACCAGGTGACAGGCTTGTAAGTTTAAACTGCACAATGTAACCTAACATAGTGAAGATGGTCCCAAAAATGTGTGTGTAGTTGAAAATGCATCTACAATGACCATTCCCCCCCCATTAGGACTGATGCTAGTGCAACCTGAACTCTACAACAGTATAAACAACACATGTTGTTGATGCAAAATAACACATGTTTCCTACAGGTTCCCATTTTATAGAGAACAGATCATATGTGACAATAATATAGACTTGGGAAACGTCTCCGACAATAAGACTTCAGCGTGGATTTGTCAGCAATGCACGACGGGACACAAACTGTAACGTGATACGCGGTCTCTGAGGATAAGCACAAATCACCAGCAGGCCAACGGTGGTGTTGATACTCTCCGTAATGACAATATCCTTATAAAACACTCGACTGTGAAGGGCTAACATAAACGCAGGGGCTTGCTATCCGGACTGAAAAATGAGGCTGCGTGACAGTCCTGCGATAACACGCAAGTTCAATCTGTCAAGACAACCAGCATTTAGGCCTTCGAGAGAAGAATGCACGGCTGTGTGCGACTGATTCATTGGACACGATCACCTGCAAATGAAGCCACTCATAATTCTTCCCACCTGAAATGGGGAGTTCAAACTCATGTCAGGCAGCTCTGATGTCATGCCTGCCCGGGGTTGAGTTTCACAATAATCTCAGTGCTCTTGGAGAGATGCCATGGAGTCCGACTTCTGCACCCAAGATTTCTCCAATTAACTCGCGGGGGAAAGAATAACACGCGAAACACTAGATGCCTGGCTCGTTTATAGAAATTAAGCTGCTGCATGCAGTATTTGCAATCAGTCATTTCCACAGTATCAGTCATCTCTAATAATATAAGGTGTACACATATAGGAAAAAAAAATATTGAAGGGGCCCCTAAGAATGCAGAGGCCACATTTGCTTTGGGCCAATTCACCCTTTTGTTTCTAAAAAAAATCACACGTCCTTCTGTGCATCAAGCTATGGAATTTGCAACTGGATGAAAAAAATAAAGTGGAGCAAAAAAAGAAAAAGGGATCAGAGATTGACAGATCAATAGTCATTGAGTCTCTTTTTATTCTCCTTAAGGAATGATAGCAATACTCATTTGGAGCCTGCTTTCCTCCCCTGTTTCTACCTCCATTCTCATGGCAACTGTGTACTCTAGACAAACACTCTTCGTGCAATCTCCCTTCTTCCCTCCTCACCATCCACCCTGCATCTCCACATACGCTCTTGGTTTTTTTTCTACTCTGTCCCTCAGTCGTTTCTCTTTCACATCAGACATGTGCAAGACAAACACCTGGCAGCTGCTAAGACAAATGAGAATTGTGCATTTTGAGTGGGAACTAAGGAGTGGATTCAGCTGATAGTTATGCTCTTATTTTGGAGGCGAGAGGGGGGGGTTTCGTGCAGGGTGTTCTCATCAGCAAAGAATGACCAAATAAAGGCGATGAATATCAGGTGTGAAAACTATTTCCACAGCGGAAATAATGGAAGTGCAATTCTGGCGTCTATTTTTTTTAAAAAAAAGGCAACTGCTCCTAATCCGAGGGATCAGCAAAAGGGTAGGACGTCATTGGTATTCCATTTTTTTGCTCACAGCAGGACACTATCGGACCCCAAACCAAACCTCATTAAACTCAAATATGGAAACTTGTGGGGGGGGGGGGGGGGGGACTTCTAAAACTACCAACTTCTCTCCCTCCTCTTTGCCTAAGTAGTGAGCCAAAACAGTGGACCATAGAAAGAGGGATGCATGAAGAACGGAAGCAGATCCTTGGGACTGAGAGCAAAAGGAAGGAAGAGAGGGAGAGAGGAGGAAAAATAAACCTTTGATGAGTAAGACTTTTTTGTTGAGCGAGAGGGCTTAACTTTAAAATATTCTGGGTGGCAGTGAATGGGGGATTGACCAATGGCCCTGATCTCAGCCACACACTGGGGCACAGGGGTTAATGGTGGATAAAGATTAGGGGGGGGGAGTAAAAAGGGGGTTGCTTAGCCTGATCTCCATCCACCCCCACCCTGGAGTTTGCACCTTCTCCACCAATCCCAAATCAGCTAGACAATGGAGGCTACCAATGGGGAATGATCCAAGTCCCTTTGATTTCTGCCTCTCTCCTTCTCTTTCTCCCCCCCCACCCCAGAAACCGCTCTGAGTGCCCAGGGTAAAGACCCATTGAGGTTCCCCCTGTTTGCCCACTCACTGGGACAGCACTTAGCAGGCTCAGGGAAACCATTTGAGGATTGAAAATGGAATGACAAGAGGTCTCTGATCTATGACAAGAAATCAATTTCAAACTGGAAATGTGAGCAGAGGGCTGTTCAGTGTGAACAGCTTCTTTAAAGCGGCCAAAGATACTCTTAATTGCTGTAGATTTTTATATATGTCTACAGTGGAAGTGTGGCTTGCAGTGTTGGGGCAATTACACTTTTTGTAATGATTAGGACTTTTTTATTTTCTTTTAGGCCAGCAGATATGCAGAGAGAGTTCATCTTTGAAGATTTAACTGAATACTAGGCAAATTAAGAGCTAATATTGAAATCTCTTTTAGGTGGAAGAGGAAATCTGAACTCTGCGTCTCTCTGGTTAGATGGGACTCAAAGAGAGAAGGACCTGGTTCAGCATCTTTTTCTCCCGCCAATACATTTTAATCATATCTATACCTCAAAGGCACACAACTTCCTGGTGGGTAATAGATTTTGTGACCGTTTCGGGCAGATTATCTTAGAACCCAAATGGACTCGATATACAGTATATCCAACACAGCAACCTTCAGCTTCAAACCTAAAATAACCTCCAAATCCACTTGATAAATTATGTAAATAAAAAAGTTTTTCTTTTGAGACTTCAGGAAGAACGGTTTGAACAGCTGTCATTGTAACGACTAAATACGGATCGAACACTTTATTCTTGTCACCTTAATTCCACTGAAAACATTTGCAATTCCTTTCACCATCACTGCTCTGCAGACGACTGGAAATGTGCACGCACTCGTGCAGCTTGCATGGGTCTTAATGACAGATGTGATCGATAGAAAGGTCACCCTGGTCATGTCGGGAGATATAATTGGTGACTCTCATTACATAACAACCCAACGTTCTTCGCACACATCGGTTGGTGTCACACATTAGTTTTACTCCAAAGTTGCTCATTATTTAATGCACAGTGACAACATTGTGCTAAGAATTGATACTCGTAGTATCTAAAATCAGCCACTACGTTATTACGTACATTACATTTCACATGCCGTCTTCTTTTCCTGTCATAATCAGGTTAATACCTTCCAGACCAGATGACTATATTTTCATTTTTTAAGTACCTGGCTCTGCTGTTCTGTCATTTCAGCACCCAGGACTGTAACTCTTAAGCCTAAACCCTCGCTAACAGTTGTGACCGATGTGTCTCGTTATAGTTGATAAAATGTCCTGGAAGAAAGCACAAAACAACGCATGCAAGGAGAAAGAAAAAAAAAGAATAAACCTCCACTTACCACTTTGGACTTTAACGTGTGTCTCGTCTGCTTTCTTCTACGGGTGCAGAATGTGCATGTGCATATTTCATCCTAAAAGAAAACAATGGGAAAAAAAAACAGACGTTTTGGACTATAAGTAAAAGCAAAAAGCTCGAATTTCTAGTTTCTTTATGAAACATAAAGGTCCATTAAAATGAGTTTAAAGCTACAAATCCCAATCGAGACATCAACAAATAAATAAAATAAAAAAAAAAAACGTTATCCAAGCTTGCCCACATTTGTCGGCCATAATGCATATCATAACTTCTAAGCTGGAGTAGATTGAAAATCCTTGGGGTGTGAAAACCAAACAGGCACAACTGAAAGGTTGCCCAGTGGAGAGGGGAATTCTATCAAAGTAGACAAGATGAAGATTTGTTACATTTGAGGGGGAACGGCGCCTCCTTGACCTCCACTGGCCGCTACAATCACCACAAACACAGCGGCGCTAACAACGCTGTAATAACACCACCACAGAAACAGTTGGTGTCTCGATAAAAAAAACCAAAACAAAAAAAAACAGATAGATTTTATAGGAGTTGGATTTTTAAAAAAGGAGTTGGATTTTGAAAGACACCGTCTTTCTTGTGGTTAAAGGTTCTTTGACAGACGGACATGAAGGAACCATGTTCAAGCACTTACCCTAAGGGAGAGAACTTGCCGTTGTGGTCCGTCACAGGAATGGATGGAGTCCAGCGATGTCGGCTTTTCTGCGATAAAGCAAAAAATAAGAAGAAACGGTGGAGGATACCATTAGTCCAAAGCTTTTTCATGACACGCTGAGCCTTTTCATGTTTCCCCAAACACATTCGTTGATGGCTCGGACATGTGTGGGCTAGACTCTTGTCTTGCGAAACTATTTTCTGTATGGCTTGTAGGTGAAAGCAATAAACTTTAGAACAACAAAGTGCACCTGGATTTTGGTGTGAAGCATATGTGTGTGTGTGTGTGTGTGTGTGAGTGAGTGAGAGTGCATGCACAAACAGGTAATATACAGTACAGTTCAAGCTATAGGCCTCCTGCACAGCACCCTCATGTACTTCTCTTCTTCTTTTAAGTGAAGAAGGTGCAGTGCCTCGGAGGCTTGAGCTATCAACGCCAAGTAAATCACACTGTTAACCTGACAAAACTGATTTTTTTCTTTTTTTTTTTTTTTCATGTACTTCCACTGAGCTCCTGGCATCTGGGTACCTATACTATTCTATGGCGTCCATTTAAATTTAAAGACCATTGATGATGATTTTTTGAGAGGTGATAATACAACTGCAATGTGAGCCTAAAACAAAGTAGCTACAGTACATAACAAAAAAAAACGAGATATGGCAGAGGTAAATTTCTGCTACTGGGGGGCATGAAGGGCACAACATGGCCTGGATGTTCCTCTCTTGAGATCTCCCCCCCCCCTCCCCCCTCCCTTTTATTCTTCCAGAATTCCAATGACCCCTACAGGCAACCGGCGACTGCTGAATCCTAAGGAATGTGCTCCCTGAACTGTACAAAAAGCCCTCAGCTCAAAGAGCCCAGCTGAAATCAAAACATGCCAACTGCTGTAATTTTTCACTGTTTTGAGTTTGTGAGAAACGCTGCACAGATTGCTGTGCAGCGTTTAGTGGGGGTAGGTCGGTCGCCAACTAATGAACTGGGAAAACATTAGAAGAAAAGTACAGGCCCAGATCGGGGCTCTGTGCAATTATATGATTTGTTTGCATTGAAAGAAATACATAGATAATATAGATAGGGCAGTTAAAACTTTTATTAAAAGCCTCTCTGCGTGGGGCGTCTAAAAAAGATTAATCCCCAAGTATAAAAACAGTCGTCTTAAATAGTTTAATCGTTTTAAATAAAACATAGACATATAAAACATTCTTTCAAGTTAATGACCCTAAAAATTAAAACTATTTGCTGGTGAGCATACTTCAATATCACAACACCTCTGGGCTGTGCACATGTCATGTTTTATTCACTGGGAAGGCATCAGGAATGCCATTAGTCCGTGTGACCTCCAATTCGTAGGGATTTTACAAATACCACATATACCTTTATTCCAAATATAAAAACCGTCGGTAAATTCTATCAACTCGCGAATATGGCATACGCATTCAAGTATTCATGAGGGCCTAATAATGCTATAGGCTGATATTTACATAAAGCACTCGCACACTAAGTCAAGATAAACTATTTAAGACCTGGGCCACAAATACCTCCACACGCAGCAGAAAAGGAGGGTCCTGCGATGAAAGAGGACATTATGCTAACAAGTCAGATTACTGTACACAATAACTTTATCTTAAAAGTAAATACCATCTTTGGTGTTTAAAGACGGGGGGGTGGGGGGGGGAGCATTATGGAAAGTCACTGGCAATATTTCTGTAGGGACCAAATGGTCCTTATCAGTGTTAGTCGAGCAATTCAGGCCCGCCCGAAGAAAGATGAGTCTTCAAACTCATTCTATTCATGGTCAGACGTGTAATTACCCTCGGCTCACAGTCTAGACGTAACCGCTTTCACAGTATTTAAGACCCCCTATGCAACGCCGCGGACGCCATCTCCTACCACCAAGCCCTGCGCGTTAAATCTGTGTGCAGATAAATTAGTGAAGAATGCAATAAAATAGACACAATGAGAGGAACTTTATCCTCCCCGCTGCTAAATGAGATTTCTTTGAAATGCAGATCAGCGGTTCTAGATTAGTGAATTTTAGCTGCTGTCAACATCATAACAAAATACAAATTCGATTGTTCGCTGGTGCCTTATCTCCTTGCTTCCATCTGCTGGCTGGTTATTTACTCCCCCCCCCACCCCCCATTTACTATGCAGATCTAAATAAGTCGCATCAAAAGGAGGGCTTACTACACAATGCCTTCTTAAGCTTCTACATCAAGGTATTTGAAAAACCGGTAGTCACATGAAAAGGCTGCCCATCAAAGGCACATCTCTAATGAACTCTCCTATATCAGAGGGGGCCTGTGGGGCCTGGCTTTAATGCCGCCTGTGTGCTGAGAGAGGAGCCCAACTACAAATCAGAGCCACCAAGCCAAGGAGGAAGGGACGAGGAGGACACAAAGGGGGGAGAAAAGACAGGAGAGACAGGAGAAGGGGGAGGACAGAGAGATGGAATAGAGAGGCAAGAGGACGAGGAGGAAGGCCTGAGTTATCTGTTGGGGTTAGCTCAGCACAGGGACTCATCCAAAGTCTTTCCATTTGTCCATCCGTCTCTCACATCTGGAGAACCAGAAAACCAAACTGCATATGTAGAAGAAAGCCGTCCAAGTTATTACCAATGCAGTAACCTTGAGACGTTTTGTGGAGCTGCACTGCACACAATTCAAAGAGTATTAATGTGTGTCCGTTAAAATGACAAATCAATTCAGTAATCGGAGATTAGTGGAGAAACCTGGGACATTCAAAATACTAGACAGAAAAACATGTTGTGCCATCGCCCTTCAATTTCCCAGGTCTGGAAACCGCTTTGGTAATCTCAAACAGAGCTTTTGAATTATGCTCCTGCAATAACCTTTAATTTCATGGTGTATTTGTTGCATGTGGCACACAGACCGGATTACAACAGACAATCTTTGGACTTGTGCGGGGGGGGGGAAATAAACTACGCGGAGAGATAATGATCTGTACCCGCACTCTCCCATCCGCGCCCACCGCCGCGATCATCACTGCCACCGTCCCCGCTTTGTAGCCATGTGTGTCTGGATGAAGGGGAGACCCCCACCCAACAAGCATGCAGTTTACCAGTGAACAATTAGCCCCGGAGCAAGAGCACGCTCGGCACTGGCACATGTGGTTAAGAGGCGTGCGCTGCAGGAGAGCGCCGGATGATGGAGGGACGAGGATGGGAGGAGCCATGGGAGAAGAGGGGGGGTGGAGAGGACACTGAGGGAAGGAGGTGTCTGGCGTGTGCCAGACACGCGTGTGCCAATTCTTAGCTACTGGGCATGTTCTTTGTGATTCACTTACAGATACTCTTTCCAGAGAAGATAAAGACAGATAATTGACGGTTTTACCACACGCTCAAATTCATGACAACTTTGACTCAGAATTCCTGCGAGCCCGTCCAGATTGAGCCGTAGTGTGAAGGCATTTGATTGCCGAGTCCCTCTGCTGCAGACACTTCTTGTCCCTCACATCACCCCGCCTGAAGCGTCTTTCTGCTTTGTAGCATGCCAACTGGGCCCAGTGCCAGTCGCATTTGCAACCACGAGGGACCCTTGTCTTTTTGCCTTGCCTAATGAAATGACAAAACAACAGATTTGCATATGCAGAAACAGGTGTTACAACAGGTTGGAATGCTTCTGACCCAAGCTGTGTTAAAGAGCGAAAACCCAGGGAGGGGGGGAGAGGAAAAAAACATGCAGAAAAAGAAAAAGTTTATGACCAACAGCTGCCTGGAGGTATTTAAGCTCAGATGAGCTGCAAGGCTGCGCCATCTGCCCTACTGCCTGCCAGAAGTGACAATCTAAATTAAAAACCACTCATCAAATATCATAAAAATAAGCCATTGTTTTGCTCAGTCCATATGTTGTGGCCATTTTAGTTTGTTCTCGGAGAGCGGCGTCAGAGGCTGAGCTTTGAGGCCTATAGCTGTGATCCAGGGAAAATCCAAAGAGCCGCACAGTAGCCTGTAATTACCCTCCCAGCAATCCGCTATCTTCAGACCCGAGCCCTGCGTCATCCTTAACATCATCCAAGTCCATCCTCTCCACATTACGGAGGAGAAAAACTATTGAGCCAAGTGTGGTGGAAACATGGCCATTGTTTAGAGTAGGATTAAGGGCTGACATCCAAGAGCACGAGCGAGAAGCAAAAATCACAACGCCGCACTCGCTAACAACGATATAACTGCCACCACGATTGATGCAAATGAATATTTCCATGCAAAATGCAAATATTGGGGTTGAGTGCGACACGACCCAAACAGAGAGCAAAGCGTTGCAGCAAAATGCCAAATGCCTCCGCTTCCACATCTCTGACCAGAAAATGTCCTGACCCAAACGGTTCAACCCGGAGACCAGTGCTTTTTGTCCTTTTACTGAAAGACAAAGCGACTGAACAACATTACTACTACCACCATCACATCCCAACCCCCCCATTTCCATTTTGCCTCCTGTTTTTATTTAGGTGAGTAAGACAGAAGGAACAAACCTGAGACACTCGTGACCCTGCGTGAGTGTTGTAACTTGGTCTAGAGCTATGCCAGCAGAAGGCAGCACCATATGCCCTCAGCCCCAAGCTGGATGCTCTTTCTGCAGCTTAATGTGCTTGTCAAAAACTGTTACTGTCATGAACCCCCCCCCCCCGATGGTTTTTTTCTCCCACAACATGGTTCGGAATAAACATTGTTTCTCTCTCTTGCTTCAGAGAAACAGTCCTAACCTAAATACAACTCATCAATGATTTCAAGATCAAGATTTCCGATTGTTTAAGCTTCTTAAATGTGAGTACTTTCTTTGTATATCTATTTCTTTGCTCTGGATAACAAAGAAATCAGGTTTGTATACAAAACAAGACACTTGAGAACATCATCATTTCCAGCTTTGACGAACACCAATCAACATTTTTTAAGGTTTTCTGATATTTTATGGAAAATAATCGACCGATTAATCAATTATGAAAATAATCGTTAGTTGCAGCTCTAAAAATATACTGCTATAAAAAGCTAAAATTGTCTCAATGGAGGCCATTTAATGATTATTTGAGTTGGCCACCAGTGTTAGTGTCAACGCCGTCCCACATGACGGTTGACTGTTTATGAGTGACAGCCTGACGGCTGAATGCAGTGCTACAGTAATGACCTTGCCTTCTACCAAAAGTGACCCTGTATGTTTAATTCGGGGCGATACCCAAAAAAAACACACTTTTTTTTTTCAAACTGGGACAATATCCATCTGAGGGTGACATAAATAGAAGCCACCATGCCTTCACACCACACTTAAACACCAGCGAGTCAACATACAGTTGTTAAAAAGAAAAGAGAGAGAGAAAAAAGATGCATCGTCTGTGGCTGCTGTTCAAATGACAGCATGCTGTAGTTTATGTGGATAAACACACTGATAGGTCAGATAGTGTTACAGGCCAAGCTTACAGCAGTTTGGAGTGTCAGCTCAATTGCAGACTATTAAGTACAAGGTCATAGTCGAGACGACGGTGCCAAGTGCTGAGTTGTAAACCTGATGAAAAGACGTGAATTATTTTACATAGCTTTAAAATAAATACTGCGTACACAAGCCTAATGTTTGTCTTACAGCCGTGCACTCATGTGCCTCTCTCCGTTTCAAAATGTGACAGTACACTTTCTGGCTCCTCTGAGTCATTTGTTTGTGGTTTTGAAACCTTTAGAAAGAAAGGGAGGTATAATGATGTAAAATCTAATCTTTCGAGAGAAATCTTTGCAAGATATTTTGGGCCTTGATTGCTTTGGTCTATGTAAACAGATGACCACATCGCCTGTTTTTAGCTTTCGCAGGAAACATAAAACCCACAATGGTGAACTTGGAGAGAGAGTTCAACACAGTGACTTGCTGCCTTGATGAAACTAGTGTTAAAAGGTAGGTCACTAACTGATTCTGTCCTCAGGTCTTCATGACCTCACCTCCTAATGACTGGCCAGCCTCGCAATCTCTCCCTTTTCTACTGCCCGTCGCGTTCACCCCACCCTGCACAACTTTCTCCAGCCAAACACAGACACAGCGTTTTCTTGCAGTGTCGAGTCGGACTTAAGAAGTGACCCGGAGCGTGACTAAAAAAGTCTGATCTGTCTCAAGACTCCGAGTAACTGGGACACACAAAACATCATTACCGTGATGTGGATAATTACAGTGCAAAAGGGTGGCCTCTTAAGCACCGTAATACATTCTTTTATCTCGAGAAGTCAATCTTTGCAGGGCTGACAGTTTGCATCGCATGATCCCGGTAAACAAATACCTTTTTCCGCGGCACAAAAGTGCCATTAAAGGCCAAAACTGTCAACACAAATTCCATTCTTGCTTGGGGGGGTGAGGCGGGGGGACTTTAGAGGGTGCGCGGGGGTAGCAAGGGAGGGAAGGAAAGGACTTGATCACTCCTGGTTGCTTTAACTTGCATGGAGGTTGTCATGGAAACATTTCTATGAAGTTGACAGGGATAAGATCTGGACATTTGCCATCTAATTGCCTTAAGCTTAGTAACGGGGGCCAAGTTATATATGAAAACACACCGTTAAGGTTATGTGGACAGACTCGGTGAGATGCTGGTGAGCCACTGCCCTGATTTTCTCACCGGTTTTTATCCCCAGATGCAGAAACACTTGGGCAGCTTGGGCGAGAGGTCTGTTTCATTACAGAGGTGTTGGGGGATGGAAGCAACTCAAAGGCGAATTCAAAAGTGAGCAAATGTTTCATTGTCTTGCAGCGAACGAGGCTGAAAACAGACAGGAGTGATGTGATCTGTGCATGTGCATCCCCTCTCTGGACTTTCTGCACACGGTCGTTTTGGACTTAGCCTCCACTGTCTCTTAAAAGTGTTTCTGCATTCAAGTTTCCCTGGGACAAAGCTTTTTCCACTTAGTGAAAGCAACAATTTTAGATAAAAAGAAAAAAAGAAAATCATGCATCAACCAGTGTTCAGTGAGCTGAAAGCTGAATCTTAATTTAGATAAATGATTGAAATGAATGACAAGGTATACACATTAATCCTGTGGAGGACATTCATTTTCCTATTACCATAATGTAGAGCACGGCCGCCTGATGATAAATGCAGCAATAAAAAAAATAGATGCAGAGTGGGGAGAGTCAGGGTAAAAAAGTGCACTGCTCCCAACCACCAGTCACTCATGGAGGGAGACTAATGGCACGTCTCCCTCTCTCTCTCTCTCTCTCTCACTCTCCATCTCTTTCTCACAGCATCCTGTTTCCCTAAATCAAGTGACCCAACTGACCTGCCGCACACACACACACACACACACACGCACACACACACTAGCCTGACAACAAGTAAACAAGTGAGCAAAGGCCATTTTACACATGCTTTAAAAAATAATTACTGCGCCGCCTCGACAAAGGCGGTGATTGTGCATCGCCGCTGACATATTTCACTGGGGGCATTTATTGCCGTCTGGCCTTTGAAGAGTAAGAGCTACTGAGCGAGGGGGGAGGGGGAGAAGTGGCCCACACCTGCATAACTGAGGAGGGAACACCTGTGCACCCTGCGGCTTGAACAAGGAGGGTCGATGCAGCTAATCCAGGGGTGAAAGCTGATCAGAGGACAGGGCCTGGAGAGTTCAGCAGCTCCCACTGCCTTGTTAGCCTTTCTTTAAAACGGGAAAAAAAAAAGTTACATCTATTGATTTTTTTTTTTGGGGGGGGGGGGACCACAGTGATTGCAAGAGAACAGTGACAAGACACAGTCAGTGTGAGGGAGGAACTGAGAGGAAGCTTTCCATGTTGAGCTTTAATTAGGCCGAATTTTAGCCTAATCATCCTGAAAATCGATACTCTGCCTGCAAATCTGTTTGTTTTCTGGACATCGAATAAAGATGGGACATAACAAAATGGAGCAAGCAAGCATGGTAAGGTGTTGATTGCTTATAATCATAGATAGTGATGAGGAACCACTTGACTTTGTATTCTATTTTATTTTTAGTGCATCAGATTGAGCTTTGTAGGTTTTTTCTTTTAAATCACACAGGACAAATTATGTTCAACGTGTCGTAGGCGATAATATCCTACCACATATAAAACATTTCAAAATGTAAATGCCCTTACATTTAATGTGCCATTTTCTATACATATAAATAATATCTGTAATGAGTCGTCGTAGTCATTAGTGTAATGTAACGTCAACCCATAAATTACAGCAAACTGTAAAATAGCTTTTAGTGGCATTAAATGGGACATAACATGCTCTTTAAAACGCATTAAGATCAAATATAAATCTAAAGCTATTCATCAAGAAGGACATTATTGGAGCAAATTTCTGAGGTGGTTTTAAAAAGCTGTTTCAGACTGACTCACTTTGAGCACTTGAGGGCAAATAATCAATAACTGTTGATGGGAGAACATCTTTAAAATGAAAAGGTTGTACAATGTGCACAAGTCTGATTTTAGAGAGTCAGCGTTCAGAGTTTGGACCATGGCAAACGCCTGCACGCTTCTGACATGGACATTAAACATGAAAAAGCCGAATTATCCGCAGTAAATGCGATATGTTACAACAGCTGCGCGGCAATCACAGTAAACACAGGAAGTGCACGCGAGCGACGTAACAAACAAACAAACAAACGTCGCCAGTGAAGTTGCAAAAGCGCTCGTGAAGTAAGTTGTGGCCACGGCTGTCCACTTCCTAAATCTAGTGCAGTGGACAGAGGAACACACACACACACACAGAGTAAAAGAGAGTGAGCAGAGAAATAAAAGCTTTTCTTTTTTAGGGGGGAGAAAAACTTACCAGGAGCGAAGTGGGGGAAAAATGGCAGGTATATATTTCCTCCTCGCGTGAAAAAAAAGTCAAAAAGGGACACGCCAGGTGAGAAGTCGCTGTCCTCTGTACTCGCAGAGATCTTCACACGTGACTGCCCAAGTTCACCATAACGCAGAGAAAAGGAACAACAAGCCTCGGAGTAAATAAAAAAAAACCGCTCAAATGTGCCACACACACACACACACACACAAACTGCACACGCGCGCACACTCTCTCCCCTCTCTCTCTGTGTCTCTCTCTCCTGCTGCTGCCGCTGCTGCTGTCTCCCGTCAACGCCGCTGTTATTACTAATGCAACAGAGGGGAAAAAGCAGTACACCGAGCCCCGATTGAATGACGCGCAATGCGAGGAAGAAGCCGCTTGTTTTTTTCTCTCTTCTTCCTCTTCTCCTTCTTCTTCTTCTTCTTTTTTTTTTACCCCCGTTACGATTCAAACACACATCAAGATGTATCCCAGCAAGCAAGTATATTTGGGACTAGAAACCAACCCCCCCCACACACACACCACCACCACTACCACCCCCAGGGGAGGCACTTGCTTGGTGCGTGGAGGTGTGTTGTTATTTTTGGGCGTACTGCGACCCCGTGCGACGTCAGCGCCACCTCCAACGTAAATAACCACACACACAAAAAGTTTTGTTTTCCTTAGTTTGGACACTAGTTTGTTTTGTTTTTTTAAAATACGGGGGTTTGTGTTACTCCATGTGTTTGCCAGGCACGGCGGTGTGTTCGGCGGCTGGTTCAAAGCGGTTCAAAGCGGCTGATAAGCGTCGTTATTGTTGGGGGGGCTTGAGCCGGTAAACCCACCGGTAACGGAAAGATGCTTCCGACCCAGAGATTAGTGCGCACTTTGCTGCACCTGAGAAACGGGGCTTCAAAAATCCTGGAGGCTAAACCGATAAGTCGATTAAATGACAAAATAAACAAAAACACACATAACATTTAAAGTGTGTGAGAAATAATAAAAACATTTTATTTTATATTTTATTTAAAAAAAACATTCTTCCTCCTACGACAGTGAATGTGTCCGCTTTTTTTATGTTTTTCATCAAAAATGATTTTAGGAAATTGTTTACATTTACATCATTTTGTTTGAAAACAAAACATATTCTAAGATAAATGGGGGGAAATAGTTGGGAATATGGGCATTATTGGGCAAAATAGAGATCGATTTTGTTTACATACAAACAACACAAACAAGTCACATCTGTAAATGTTCAGTATAATTCGCATTTTTTTTGTGGTGGCAAATACAATTGTATAATAATCATATTTATTTATTTATGGCTGATTAATTTGTAGATTTTTTTAGGGTATTCTAGTCGTATAGAGTTGTATGTATAGAGAAATTGGATTTCAGTCTTGTACATTTTCACGCAAGCATCCTTAAGTTTAGATTACGTATTACTTGTTCTAAATGTCGTCGCACTGTTACACATTTTATTAGGGGGGTGAAAAGTATTTGCACTGTTTGAATGAAGAGATTTTTTTTTTCTTATTAGCTTATTATTCATAAAAAGAGTAGATTCGATATTTAAACAGTGAGCAGTATTACAATTGTTATATATATATGTATATTCTGTATGCTTTCTTCACGTTCACGGTCAAGAAATGACTGACCAGCATATTATCAACCTGAGAAAAGAAAGGATGTAGCGACATCATTTTCTTCAAAAAATGTAAAAAACGTGACAAGTGAATCATGTCTCATTTCCTCTGATGTCAAGATTTACAATCCTATATGTGCTATTTGTTTTATGAAGGAATGACTGTGAGAGAATACATGGATTGGAGGTTGGGTGCAAATTAAAACACGGTTTATATTATATTTAAAACATGTGCATGTGAGTCAGTGCCAACATATTTTTTTGAGCAATTAAAAATATATTTTTTTTATTATTTGCTTCCTTTTTTTAATCCTTATACTGCTTGTAAAACCTTTTCCACCCCACATGGGTGGACATGGTATTATATACTGTTCAATTTATTGTGCTTTGCAGTTTTAATATGCAATTTCATATGTCGTGTGCTGGAAATTAATAAAACAACTACTTGAGAGTGTTTGAAAATGTGCGAAAAAGGGCCTTTACCATTTCCTCTTGCCAAGTGCAGGTAGTCCTTTTTATGTTTGTTATGAATCGTGATTGCCATTAAAATCCTATCAAATGAAAGCAGGAGAAAACAGCATCCGAGAAATGATTAGACTGAGAAGAGGGAAACAGGAGTGGAGGGACTTGTGATCGTCTGCTGCCATCTACCGACCACTACTGGTAATGCAGCCTGCCCAAGGTGACAGTGAAAACAAAGGGCTGTAAATAACTTGAGGGGGATTTTTTTTTTTTTTTTTACCCCTTCCATTTTCCCACCTACATTTTGTCAACACTTGGAATTCATTATCACAGGAACTTGAAATGCTAATTAACTTAGTTAAATTGTGGTCAACATTCCAACATTTTACGCACATTCTCATCACATAGTGCCATCTACTGATACTTAGTGGACATGCAAGTTGTCCTCCAGGTTCAAGATGTCTACAAAAGAGCTGTAAACATTTAAAAAAGAATCTGTTCTGTATTGTTGATTTCATTTTCACAGCCTGTTGTACAAGTTGTTTGTGATATATTCTTAAGACCTAACATATTTTTTTAAGTATGGTAGGTTTAAGTCCAGTTTGAGGTTAAAAATAATTTATAATCATTAAAGAGATTGTATTTATCTGATAACTTCTGATACAATGTTGCAATTACAAGTAAAAGACAAAACAGAGGGATCTAACAAATACTAAAGTAAGTGTAGAAGATATATTGGATTTGGGGTTAAGGATTGGTTCAATTAGACGAGTCCAGTCCTCTGATCCAAGATGCAGTGAACCTAAAAAACGAAGGTTGTCTCCAATGTCGGCGATAGCAACTGATCTGTAGAAAGATTCCTTCGTTTCTTCCACTACACACATGGAGGGTCTGCAGCGATCAGACACGACGAGGCACTTCAGCAGAGCCGGCCCTTTCCAACACAAGTGCTCGAACTGCACGGCTTCGTGTAAATGTTTTTTAAACGGACCAGAACAAACAAAAAACAAACAAAGTGTTATCTTTTCCTGCAAAACAACTGAAGAGCTTCGTAAACAATTTACATCGAATGACATCAGGGGATGTCAAATTGAGTTAAAGAGAATGTTTTGATTACATTTGATTAATCGAAATATAAATGAACACAGAGTTTGATGTTCTAGAGAGAACACTGATGACTACTTCTACTCATCATGAAAGAAACTTAAAGCTTCCCAGCTTTAAATGATATAAATTATTTATTTTTCCTTTCAGCTGCTCCCATAGGGATTGCCAAAACATTTATGTTCTATCCATGTGTGCAGATGCGCTGCACATACGAAAGTGTGAGTGAACGGGTGTGAATGGGTGAATGGCAAAATTGTTGTGTAAAGCAGCTTTGAGTGGTCATCGTGACTAGAAATGCGTTATATATATAAATACAGACCATTCACTTATGCACTCTAAGTGGACGGATATATAAGGCAATTTGGGTTTCAGTGTCTTGCCAAGGAAGGGATACATTGGTATGCACACTCAAGGAGCTAGGTGTCAAACCTCCAAGCTTCATTCAACCACTGCAATTCCATCTTATTCATGTATGTGGGAACTGTGCAAGAATTCCAGTGCACTAGCACTTGGGCAAATTAGTGAATGTTGACAAGTGAAATTATATAAAACACATTTACAGAGCAAAAGATAAAGCAGGTTTATAGCACAATGTGTACATTGTCAATACGCAAGGCACCTTATATCTGCTCACAGATATAAGGTATAAATAGCCACTGCTGATTTTGGACAAAGGTATGGTCACACAGTCTCTATTGTTGCTGTGCTGCAAATGCAGACAAACTTTCACACTCCAGCCACAAGGATAGACAGTTTTTTGGGACTGCATTCACCCCCATACCCCATCCCAGAACCTAATACAGTACACATATGTCCTTGGCATCCATCCCAGACATCAGCCTGAGAACATACACGCACCTTGCACCCTCTCACCCTAAAGCTCCACATTGCTCAAACCCCAAATATTTTAAGATAACTCATTGAAAGCCCCCTGTTCACAGAGACTTTTTTTGACCCAGAAATTGATGTTTTTTTTCCATCTTTTTGTTGTTCCATTGTTTTTTATTCCGAAATATACAATTGAGTTTGTTCACTTGCAGGAACAACATTTAGATAAGTAGGCCATGCACTTCAAATAAGGACCTTCGAACAACAGCTTCACTTTAACTCACCTCTGATGTAATAGCTATGTTTTCATGCATTTATTTTGTAACTTGCATAGATATTGTGAGTGGATAACTGAGAGAATAGCCAGTCTGCCATGGTCTAGTTATACGTGTCCTATTAATAGGCCTTGGCTCAGGCTCACAATGTTCAGCTGTAACCGAACTCCATCTGTCAAGTCACGTCCTCTCTCCTCTACAGTGTCACTGCAGCCAGGCTCGAGGCAGTCTGGTCTGTGCCACCCTCAAAGCCATACAGACGGACGGACGGGCAGACAGCTGCCTCGCAGTCCATTGCACAGTATGGAGGCTCTGTATATCCAACCCAGAAAAGAGGATGGGCTGATTACAGAAGAAAAAGAGCGCGGGGAAAGTGCAGAACAGGAAGCAGTTGAAACAGAGGCCCTGTCTCCGTTGGGCTCCACCACAGACGAAGACACAGACGAAGACTCAGAACCGGAGCCCCCACCTGTTGCTCGCAGGAAGGTGTCATTTGCTGATGCATTCGGCCTCAACTTGGTATCAGTTAAGGAATTTGACAATGTTGACGTCACAGAGCAACAAGTCGACTCGCCTCCCGAGAGCGAAGCAACCTGTGTTTTAGAGGAATTCCACATGATATGTCTGTTTACGGTCCCTTCATCCCAGGAGGAGCTGGACCAGAGACTACAGGAGCAGAAGGTTGAGCTGGAGAGCATAGAGCTTCTCCCAGGAACCACCACTCTCCGCGGTATTATCAGGGTGCTCAACCTCTGTTACAGTAAGTATGTTTATGTACGGATCAGCCTGGACTGCTGGAACAGCTACTTTGACATGATGGCAGAGTATGTTCCCGGATCTAGTGACAGGAAAACAGACAGGTTTTCTTTCAAATACACTCTGATTCCTCCCTCTGGGAAAGAGAGGACCCGAGTGGATTTCTGCCTGCGGTACGAAACATCAGTGGGCATGTTCTGGGCTAACAACAAGGAGATGAACTATGTGCTGTTCTGCCACAAGAAAGGACCAGGGAAAGAGCATGGGCGTCCAGAGGTAGAGGAGAATAACAGCTACAAGGGCAAGCGGAGCTGTCTCAAACTCAACAGGTGACAGAATTTGATGCGTCTGATGAGTCTTTTTTTTACAGATGCCACTGAATGACAAAGATGAGTGGAGATAATCATGTAACCTCTTGTGTGTCAACAACACAGCAATCAATATTCAAAAATAACACTTCTTTGGATAACTTTTTTAAGAGAACAATTAGACTTTACTACAGTGTTTATTGAGAGCAAAACCTCCCACTGCTTGCTGGCTGGCTTGTGTGTTTATAGTAAGCGGTTATGTAATGATTTGGTGCTGGGTGTCTGAACTGTAGAACACACATTGCCCATTTAAGGTCAAGTATCTCTCCAGGTTTCCATGACATCCCATGAGGAAAACAGCAACAAATGCACCCATCTTTTTTTTTTTTTTTAAATCCTCTTTGTCACAAAAAGCTGTGTACAAAATCTCTTCTTTCTGTGATGGGAATAAAAGATCCTCACTGTGCATTTATGCATGTTCTGAAAGACATGACAATGTGATGATGCATTATGCAGATACATGCTTACAATGTTCAGCAATAAGAGTGTGAGGTGAGTGCTGATGCTGAGAAAAAACAGCAGTGTAAGTGTTGAGGATGTGTCGTCTGCGTACCATACAGTATTGATGAGTGTATGTGATGCTGTTACAATCATTTTTGAATCACAGGAGGGGAAGTGCAGTGGAAAAGGCTGAGGAGTCGATTAACACAACAACAGTTTCTGCAGGTGTGTTTTGGTGCATGTGCGAGTGTGTTTGTGTGTGCATATGTACAAGTGTGTGTATTTACATAAGTTTGCAGGCAAACTCTGACTCTTTTGCATTGTCAATCACTTTGCAGAAGCACTGGCCACTCATTATGCAGAGGAGGCTGTCAGAAAGATAATGGACAACACAGAGATACAGTCATTATTGTACCATGAAGAACACAAACCTCTGGTAAGCTTCTCGTTCTCGTGAAACTGTCTGGGAACTGACTGTCCTTAAGTAAACACCATGCATGTGCACGCGCAAATGTAAACCGTAAAAATAAGGTGACAAAATAAGTGTGTTCTTACAAAAGGAATGAGAGGCAACCGAGCAGGAGATGCACGTCATGCTGCACAGTGTTGAACAGGTCCCAGAACCTCAACTAACCTGATACTTGAGAACACGTCCGAAATCACATGTGCAAAATGTTAAAAATAAATACAGTACTGCAAAAGTCTCAGGCCACAATTAGTTGTGTTGTTATAGCAATGCGACAGTGACTGCATATAATTATTTCTCACTCTCTTTATGAGAATAAATCAATAAAATGCAGGAAATGTGCAAACGTGACCTTACAGCTGAACAAGAGTGAGACCATGGACCTTTTACACGTATATAGAGTGGTCAGTGGTACCACCTGTATTTGTCCTGCTCAGTCAAACATGGCTTACATGAGGTTGACTGAAGACTTAACTGAGCATTACATATACATTTTGTACAAGTATATAAATATATATACATATTTACATATACATATTTATATATATACATATACCATTAGTTATAGCACGGTATAAAGTTATACCATTCCATTTTAAATGCCAAAGATCACAGATGCTAGTCCATTTCCCCCCCAAAAAATCAGCAAACTAACTTAAGATTTGGCATTCAAGCTGTTGTAAAGACATGTCTGCCATTCCTCACGGAAAGCACCTCCCACAGTGGGGAAATTCCCTTGTTAAAGCAGCTCCCAAAAACAGTATAAAATGCAATATTAATTTAGCAATACAATACAGGCTATGGATATAATAACATTGGAATTGGCAATGGTTTTATTTACCAGTATGACAACAATCCCAAGCAGTCTGTGAATACAGGGAAAACAGCTGATAAAACCCAGATATTAATGACATAGACAATATGAGATCATCTGGACAGAAGAAGAAATAAAAGAGCAGCCTAAATCTAAAGAAGAATTGTTCAAGATAAGCTAAATACCAAGAGAGTTTGTATTATTTTTATGGTTATTATAGTGTACGAATTTCGTGAATTGCGTACGCATTTGACTGAAAAAGAAATATGGATGACGACAAAGCTAGTGGTAGTTTAAGACTTTTGGACAATACTGTAAACTTGATCGTGTAAACAAAATAGTGACTGTGTGCCCAGGTTGTGGCAGCGTTGCAGTTCATTGCATCAGCACGTTACTCATTTAACTTCCTCGTGAAATGGGCCCTTTCACAAATTATTTTGGCTTGGAGCTCGTGTTGTGGTTTAAGTAACAGATGACCTTAAAGACAAACAAACTGTATGCTTGTAGCTTTGACACTTCTACAAGTATTTCCAGCATAAACACTTGGTTTGACCTTTGTCCTTTCTGACAGGTGGATAGCATAAAAACCTGGCACAGAACACCACGTTTGGCACGTGTACAGGATTCCCCATCCCAGAGGAGACAAGCACCAAAGACTTATTCACATGACTTCACCACTGGCCAAAAGGTCTCTCAGCCCACGACAGCTGCATGGAGTGAATCTGCGAGCGCTCTCTACAACCAGCGAAAGAAACCCATCGACAGTCCGCAGGTTCTCACATACCATCAGATTCCTCTGCTTACGCTGGACTGGAAAAGTGAGAAACCGCAGCCGTGGGGAGCTGCTGACGTGGACGACATTTGGAATGAAAGTGCTAAACCGACCAAGTCAAAAGCATTCAAAGAGAATACACCTTCTATTAGTGACTTGTGGGAGACCTTTCTTAGTGGCACAGATGATACCAGTGATAAAGAAACATCAGTGTGTGATATATGGCAGACGTTTCTAAATGAGCCAAGCTGCAAGGACCATTCCGGTGTTCCCGAGTCAGAATGGCTGCAAACCGCCACATCGGTGTCCCCCTCAAATCATAAGGAGCCCCACATGCAATATTTAGCAAGCAGTCAAGCGTTCCAAGAATTTCAGTTGGGGTTGGATACAGCCACCTCTTTACAAGCAGAGACCTCAACGGCGTGTCACCCACCGTCCGACAAATGCGAAGCATCGCTGTCTGATGTCGCCTTGAACACTGAAGCCCTCCTGCCAGCAGAGGCACGTGTCAGCGGGCCAAGGGATGACAACAGAGAGACACAAGATGCGTCCCGAAGGTCACAGACAACCTCTGCAACAGATACTTCAACAGACACTAGCCTCCAGGGGGCAATGCCTGTGTCCGGGGGCACTGTTGACAGTTCAGCTGAGTGTCACAAGCATGCAATCTGGGAGCGAGCGGGAGAAGGAATAATAGGAGTAGCAGAAGGTATAGGAGGAGATGAGCCTGTCACACTGTACACAGCTAACTTAGTAACAAGCTCAGGGGAGTTGAAGACAACAGACATGACAGCAATGCCAGAATCTCAGAATGCCAGCAGTGTTGATATGATCTCCCAGGGAGCAAGGCTGGATGAGGGTCTTTCTTCTAGTGGGGAAGAGGAGGTTACAGGTACTGCACACAATACAACGGATGACACACTGGCATTTAGGAAGACAATCAGACAGGGGACAACGGATGGGGAGACGGTTGTCTTTTCCACATCCAGACAAAGAGCAGTGGAAAAGATCATGACAAACTGTATGGAAAATAAAGTATCTACAGCAGAGGAGATATTTAGGCCACATAAAACAGGGGGGTGTGAAATATCCCAGAGTTATGCAGATGAAAAACACGGCGAGGAATTCAGGCTGAACCGCAAGAATGAAAATCCATTACAGGAGAATGAGAGAGATGAAAATGAAATAAGACCTGCACAGTCACATGCGCACGAATTCAATCCAAGCCAAACATGTGAGGAAAATATCAGACCGAGCCTCATAATGGGAAATGAATTCAAATTGAATGAATCAGAAAACAAAGGCACGGCATCAGGTAACAAAGACCTGGTGGGATTCAGACAGGCACAGGTTGAAAATTCCTTTTGTGCTCAAACCACAGATACAAAGGGACCAATTAGTGCAGAATCTGAAGTATTTTTAGTTGAGGAGGCACGGCAACATAATGAAAAAGCTTTGCAAATAAATTCATCAGACTGGCAGGAGGGAGACGCACCAATCATTGCGGAAGTACATAATAAACATTCAAGGCCAAATAAAGCAGAGGAAGACCTGTATGCTCAGAAAGAGGAAGAGGAGGAGAACTTAGTGACAGTGATACAAAAAGAGGAAAATGCACTTAAACCAAGACCAGGTGAATATGAATCCGTCTCAAATCAGGCAGAAGGAGCAGAGAGTTTGAGTTGCAGTGGAATAATTGTAGAGCAACAAGAAACACACCCATCACTGCAAAGCACACACAGTGTGGAGATTAGAGAAGGGATCGAGGTCCTCGAGAGTGACCGCAATACAGTCGGTCCTTTTCCCGCAGATGAATGCAACCAGAATGTGATGAGAGTGGTATCATCACAGAACGTTACGGAGGGTCGGAGAGAGATTGTAGGCAGCGAAATGAGCCCAGGAGGAGTCGCGGCGAATGAGAATCTCGCAAGACGAGACACTCAACACCAGCCTGAGACAATAGAAAGAATAGAGGACGATGTGAGTCAGACAGTGAGCGATGAAAGAATGAGTATTGGAAAGCTGGAAATAGAAGCAAGAGACGAGTCGATGGGTCACGTGGAGGACCCTCAGTGGGGGAGCAATAACGTGTCAGACGAATTAAAAGAAGTGGAGAACCCTACACGTGTTGAATACAGAGAACTGTCTGAGGGAACAAAAGACCCCATTACAGCAGAAAGTACTGTAGCACGTGAGGTGGAGGAGTTGAGAGTGGAGGAGATATTCATAGAAAGATTTGGTGAAGATTTGGTCAGGAGGATTTGGGAAGAGGTGTTCAGTCGCAAAGTGCAGGACACAAATATTATTATACCTGATAGCACACATAACTGCAATCTTCTTTGCCAGGAAGGTAATAACTCGGGTGTATTCTCTCCAGAAGATCAGAGTCTAAGATTGTGTCGAGGCCCAGAGCAAACCACAGCGAGTGGTAGCAAAGAACTCTCCCCGACACAAAGTAGTCACTCGCTCATCGCAACAAATAAACCCCACTTTGGCAATGAATTACAGACAGATTTCAACTTGAGTGCTCATCTCAGTCGAGATCTCACTGCCACTTTAACTGCTCTGAGTAGGCAGTCGCTGGCTGAATCAGCTCAGAGCACCGGCTCTCCAAAGAATCAGGAAAACTGCTCTCAAATACGAAAAGGATCAGTCATCCAGCAGCAGACAGGTAGACAAAGAGAAGACTGTTCTGGGCAATTAAAAGAGCCTAATGGTCTGGTATGGTGGAGTATATACATGCTCACTCACATCACCAGACTTCTAATGTGCACCCTTTTAGTTGTTGGATTTTTTGTCACCCTTTTCCTCTTTGATTTCCCAGCGTTCTGTGCGGCCTACATGTTTTCCCTGTGCTGGTGGTTTTATAAGTGGAAGACACACCGGGCAGAGGTAGACAAAGACACGAGCAGAGAGTTCGCAGAGAGACGAGAAGGCGTTCAAGAGCGTTTTATCAACAATACATAAAATGTAAAATGAACAGAATCGTCTTCCATGTTTTCTCACTTTGATACTGCATTTTCAGAATGGCATGGCTATTGTTGCACCTTAAAACTCTTGCTACCTTTTGTATGTGTCTCCTAGTAATAAGTAGTTCAGGCGCAGAGTGATTATTATTATTTTTGTCCTTTCTCTTTGTTGTTTTCACTGGTGAAGTGACACCACACACAGATACAGTATATATACAAACAGACAACCATTACACTGAACAGACACGAGGGCATTAGGATAAAGCCGGTATAGGAAAGAAAGAAAGAAAGAACAGAATACTGTATAAAACCAGGGAACTCAGGGGTTGGGAGAAGTCATTTTTACATTTTGTAGCTGGCAGTGTTACTTAAGTATCCGAAATGGTATTAAGATAATACAACTTTGAGATTGTGATTTTAATTAAACTCCTCATTTTAAAGTAGAAGGATGTTGTTTCTCTGTTGTTGGTTATGTTAATTGTGGACTTAACTATGGACTTAAATTGATGTAGTGGAGAAACCCGCAACTTCTGCATTAATTATCAGTGAAGTGACGGTATGGATTGGTTGTTTGGGAATTGGTGATAAAGATTATTGTTGTCAGACATGGTGCAAGTGAAGATGTTGTTGGTGATTTGATCGGTTTTCCAGCAGGCTGTAAGAGAGTTTTTACGTGGATGTCGTTCTACGTCTAGCATCATGTTGTTGTACTTGTGTTTTTGGGTCTCTTTTGAATATTTCAGCTGGTTTGTCAAGAAGTTGTGAGGAAAGATAACGCGGTGACCTTTTGGATTTTTCATTTCCCCCGAGATTCTATTTTTTTTCCCAGTATAATTGAGTTGTCAGCGGCTCATGTAACAAAAACTATAATGAGTGTTTGAACGTTTGAAGTCATCCTCTGTTTTCTTAAATTAAAGTCAGTGAAGAGGTGTAATTGACGAGTAGAGCCAGGGAAACATATTAAGTCAGCCTCTTCATACATTGGCTATGTTGTTGCATTTGCTGATGTCAAAGTTCGGCGGATAAATTATAAAATTGACACAATGTGGCCCTTTAAATCTGTCTGGTTCTTGTTAATCAGTGATAACCAAAAACTCTTAACAAACAAAACTCACAATAATTCACTTGTTGTCTTAGTCCATTCAGATTTATGTGTATGTTGTGTGTGTGTGTGTGTGTACATTTGCTGTGTTTTATGGGCCCAATATTACTTGACAGTGTACCTAATGGAACAAAGCGACTTACCTAGCTTTTCTTCAATAAAGGAAATTCATATGACTGAAGAAACCGGTGGTGAATTTGTGACACTGCATGCTCGCTGCTTCACAACGAGATAACGGTGGAGACAGCCGATGTAATGGTGTTTTAAGACTTCATACCTGCCACTGACCCGGAGATGATGCCCTTCACAGACCAGAGGAACAGTCAGCAGTTCTTTGTTCTTGGATTTGCTGTAAAGATAATTCAGACATTTAGAGGAACTTCTCACACCAAGAATAAAGTCCAGAATTATGACCACGTTTGAAGCAAATCATCTTAGGAAGTTTCAACAATTTCATATATCTCTGCTCTTTGTGGTGCTATATATATATATATATTTATTTTTTTATCAAAAGAATCACATGTTGATAACCAAATTACTTACTTTGAGCAGCACTTGCTTGCCCTGAAAGGAGCCATTCGTCATTACAGGTTTTAGTGCCTGCTGACAGGAGTTGGAACAGAGTCAGATTCATACAGCAAATAGCCCATTTCATCCCCACTGCTCGCGTGACTTGCATTACCACAAGGTTAATAACGCAGTAGGTTAAAAATCCCACATTTTGACTTTGTAATGTCCAATTTACTGCCCTTAACAGATGCCCTTTCCACAACATTTGGGAAACATTTTTATAATGTGTGCTCATTCCAAAGGAATAATGTATTGTATACATTTTGCAATGTAATGAGATGTGATTGCATGGCAATGTGCCAGATGTAGCCATGGCTAAACACAGACACACACACAATACTTAATAACACTTAGGACAGGTAAATAAAAATGACAACAGACATTTCCACAACATGTCTTCTCATTTTCTGTGTATACTGATGCTTCAGTGTTGTCAGCTCAGGTATTATCTGCGAGATGACCACGAGCAGAGCGATCTGACTGTCTGACACTGTGGTTTCAGTGACCCTCCAGTTCAGTAAAAGTCACTTGATCCCGTCTGGGGTATGCTGACCTTTTGTAAGCTGTTTCCAAACCCACGCTGACTCCTTTAGAAAACTGGCCATAAGCCAGTGTTGTCGCAGCAGAAGGCTACTGCTCTCTGGACGTCGCTCTGAGGACAACACAGTGCAAACCTGGCACAGCTACTGGAGTGCACAGACAAAAAGTAGCAGTGACGGGAGGAGGGTAAGATACCGGGACAGAATATTGATGAGCTTATCCTGCAGTGGAAGACGACTTGTTTTACGACAGATGAACATGTCATGTGAGGAACGTAAATTCATGACAGAACGACTTGGAAGAGGGAAGAGGAACAGGTCACATGTCCAAAGGGTTTTCCTTACACAACGCTGCTGGCAACGAGACATGCAGAAGCTGTTGGGAAACTTTATCACCAACAATCATGTGATCGGGACAATTTCAGCCATCTAATGTCGCAGACTGTGCCCCTGATTAATATCCTGTATAGTGAAAATATTCATATAAAATCAGTATATAAAGGGTCAGAATGAATGAAATAATATGAACTCCTGAAAACTAATAACCATGAAACTTATTTAAATAAATACTCAAATAGGTATTTTGGATATTTAATGGATGATACATCATCAAAGCAAAAGGCATAAAGTGTATAAATAATAATATATTATACAAACATACACAATAAAATACATGTATACACAATAATAATACTATATAAGATAATGTGAAAAAACTGTTTAAAATGACATGGCAGTGATCAATTACTACTTGTGTTACTGTACTGTAAAACGTTTATTATTATTATTAGTAATAGTATTAATAAGAATGCCACTGCAAACGTTTAGAAAATGCATCCCATTTTCCCCTACTGACCTAGATGCAATCCCACATTTTATCCAGCAGATGGCAATGCTGCCCTACTTTGCAAACCATCATGGCCTCAAATCAAAAACAGGGCTCAGTTCATTGTAAATAACATACAAATCGAATGATTACATCAAGCAAACATTTTACATCAGTGGCACAATCCTAAATTTAAGATGCAATTTTGCATGAGACGTTGTTTTGACCCAGGCAGTGACAAATATAACCTATTTTTGTTTTGTTTTGTTTTGTTTTGTTTGGTCCCAATGGTAAAATCACTGCAGTGAAGTGCAATGCTTGGGACAAGAGGGTGCATGAGGACATGGTGTGTGAGTGGATGAGAGCGAAGAAAAAAAACTAAGGGAAGGGCCATGTTATGTGGCAAAGGGGACCAGAGGCACTTCGCTGACAGATTGGAGAACTGACAGAATGCATCGTCCACACTCTCCTCAGTCAAGGGAACCATCCCTCTCTCTCTCTCTCTCTCGTCCACCTTTTCAGCCTCTCTGTCGGCACCTTGTACTCCTCTTCCTGAAACCTTCAACCTTGACAGCCTCATCCCACCCTTTCTCTTCCTCAACAACGGCTGCCCTTCCCCTTCGCCTCAGCCTCGCCCACTTCTGTGACTACCTTAAGTGACTCCACATTCCCAGATGTCCACTGGCACTCTTGCATCACTGAGACGTCCACGCTCTCTGCCGTTGCCATTTGGCATTTTAAAGCTGTGCGCGCGTGGGACACAGTCATCGCTCGTTGCACACTAATTGCAGTATAGTGACTGCAAGAGGATTCACGTGGGATTAATGCAGTGGAGTGGAACCACAGGCCTGGAGGTTTTTCCTCACATTATGTGTGTTTGTTTTCAGGTTAAAGATGGGCGGGAAACAAACACCATATGTTTCACCTGATTTCCTACACTACATATAATAAAGTTGTGCGCCAGGGGAGATAACATGCAGAATATCTATATCTATCTCTCTTAATCTAGCTCCCTTTTGTGTTTTGCACTGTAAACACACATACTCCACTTGTACGGGGATGCACTGCGAAATATATCTTGTGTTTTTATAACGCTCATTACAACGCTCCTATTTCCTGTGCTTTCATTTGGACCATTACAGATGACAGAGTTGTTTGTCATCTTTAGTGCTGTCAGCTGGGTTTCTTTCATCACGACGAGGAGGTGTGAGAAAAGAAAGAGGAGAAGGATGAGCAGAAGAGGTGGAGGAGGGGCAGATATAACACTGGATTCACAAGAGCCTCAGAATTAGCCACTGCTTTTGCACCATACCTATGCAAATGTTGAGATGAGAACGTCAAGAGGACAAAAACGAGAATTGCCCTGGTCATATTGATTGTTTTGGGGGTGAAGATGAAAGAGAATAATCTAATATTAAAACCTATTTTTCAAAATGAAAAGTTACAAAGTGCAGTCTAGACAAAGACATTTATGATAAGTTATTTGATAAGTTATGAAAAGTGTGTGCCCCACGAGGTGCTGGATGGCAGCACCGGATGATAAATACTCTCAATTGTTTCATAGTTGTTTAGCCTAAATCATCTCAACCCATATTTCTTGAAAAGCAGTACGAGTGTGAGGTGAGGCGGCTTGTTAGATAGACGTTGTTTGCGATGCAGAGTGAATCACGATGAGCTATTTTTTGTGCTGCATTTCCCTGAGAACATTTTCCTTTGGCTGCCATTTCTGAACTTTGGAGAAAAAACATGTTCTTTGTTCTATATAAGCAAGAAAGCGTACCCTTACTAGTAATTGTTGAGCAATATTTTCAGGGCTCAGAAATGTTCTAAATAGCAACCATTAAGGAGAAATTCAAACCTTGGATTGTCTGCTGTCAGTTATTCTGACACCAACAGTGCAACTCATAACATTAATGATTCCTGCCAGCCTGAATAAAAGGCGGAAAACAGCTTTACTCACATCGTTTCTATTACTTAAATAATGGTAGTTTCTGTGCCTGACACAATATTAACATCATAAGAAACAGATATCATCACAAAGCAGCTGAGAAGCAGCATTCATTATTTTTTTTTTGGGGGGGGGGGGGGGGATTTCTAAAACCTATTTTTCTATTTTCTTGTAAGAAATGGAAGCGGTAAATATGTGTTCATGGTTTCTTTTGTTTTTAGAAGTGTGAAAATACCAACAATAAGGCTAAACACTTACCTTCAAACACTGATGTTGCGCTGTCAAGCTCCAGGAAGTACACAAACTTTTAGCTTCACAGAGATATGTTTGCAAACAGCTTAAGAAATGACAGTCAGCTTTATGTAATGTTCAAAAACTGACAGAAAGTTCCCCAGTCATTCACAGTCTATAGCTCCTGCATTTAAATATAGCAGTAAGAGGCTAATTCTTAAGCTACTGAGAAGACTACAAACTTGATAGCTTAGCAGCAGGCTACAAACAACCCATAATGCAACAGGGTCAGGTGATTGGCAGCCATGGCCATTTCCACTAGGACCAAATGGTGTATTTTGCAGAAACCTTAATAAAAAACACAGAAAATGTTATTTTTACACCAGTGTTTGATTGTAAAGGATTACAATAATGTGATATACAACATCATTGGGATTGTAGTTGAATAGTTAGCGGTGAATTTAGTGACACTGTGAGAAGAAATTCAGCATTGTATCTAAGAATATAGACTAGATTAGAGCCATAGGTGAAGTAATTTAAAGGCGCAGTGTGTAAAATTGAGGTGAAATAATTTGGCAGTTATTTAAGATAAAATAATTATATTTAAGGGTCACACAGTTGGTGTAGTGATTGTTCCTGTGTGTGTGGGTTTTCTCAGGGTTCTCCAGTTTCCTCCCACGGTCCAAAAACATGCAGATTTGGGGATTAGGCAAATTGGACAAAATTGACAATAGATGTTAGTGGGAGTGAGTGAGTAATTATATTTATTTTTTGGACAAAGTGTGCAATCACCTGAGTTTTGATGCAAATTGAGGTCAACATAGGTTCTCCACATATAGGGTGAGGTCAGGGATATTCAGGTGCAACATGTAACTTCCCCAATTACACAATTTTTACGTTGAAAAAAATGATCTGTACTCAAGAAAAACAAAGTTAATAGCCACAACTCAGTACAGACAGAACTACTTGAGTTAATCTGCTTTTCCTTTTCTATGCGAGATGTTGTTTCACTGATTGATGTACCTGACATTATCATTTGTAAGTCAACATTGTTTAACTGTCCAAACAAACACACATAAAGCAGTTGCACTCCCACAGACCACGGTTGCAAACCGAACCATTATAAATGAGAACATTTATTTTGCGGTTGCAGTGTTTTATAGATGGCAGCAGTAAATTAAACCGGAGCTGTTTCCATAGCAATGCATTCCCAATAAAAGCTGTTGCAGTCATAACAGACTGATGATTCCACACGAGTGTCTGATGAAAAAGGAGCTTATTTGAACGCGCTGCTGAGACTCAAGGACACATTCCTCTTGTTTATATGATCAGTTAAACTAAAATAGTCAAAAGCATTAAACTGTTCTCCATTCTAATTGATGGACCAACATCAGCTAAATGTAAGCTAAAGTGAGTCCCTATACAGCCACACAGATAATAAAAGTTATTGGGCCCAAGTTAGTAACCATTCATTTAGTTGGACTTAGGTTTGCTGTTGTTTGCATTTATATTTCACAACTAAATCTTTAGATTGAGTGAAAATTTAAAGCAGCTGTTTACATTACTCACTTAACAATGTGTGCCTTAAAAGAACTCCAATGCAAATCCAGTACATCCCAAGAGTGGAAGAATTGGCCAAATGGATTTTATGGGCTGAACAACAAAAACACTTGATTAAAAACTCCAAAGTAAATGCAAAGAAAGCTAAAATAAAAGTTAAATGCAGAAACTATTCACACTACTCGTTAGGCCTCGCACCCGTGGTGCATTCAAATAAGTCGGGGACGCAAAAAGGTTAACCTTCACGGACTACGCAGGAGACATTTTAGCATAGGGGCTAAGAAAAGCTTTAGTGATGAGCACGCAGACCCTGTCTGAGTGTGTGATAGTCAGAAGACAAGCAGTTGGCCTCTCTCAAAGCCCTCCGTAAATCTATCTGCATGCCATTTAGAGTGCTGGCCTGACCTAAATGTCAGAGCAACATTTGAGTGAACCATTTTACTCTCTCTCTCTCTCTCTCTCTCTCTCACACACACACACACACACACACTCTCCCTCTCTTTCTCAATCATTTTTCATTCCCTCTGTGATGTTGGTCTTACAATGGGGTTAAATCACTGAGACACAGCTCAGGGTGTCTGCTCATTCCAATGGCCCTAAAGGCTCCCATAAGACCAGTTAAATAGGAATTGAATGGGGAAAGTGCCTCCAAAGGTTATTTTGTGTGTTGCTGAACCGTGTGGTGAAGGGCATTGAAACACCACTAACAAAAACTCATTTTGCTTCAGTTTTCTCAGTAGAAATCTAATGGCTCTAATGGCATGATTGAGCTGTCATTATTGGAGAAAGAAGAATCCCCTTTGTTGTGTTACCACAGACTCTATATAAAAGTGGATGGAGTCTAACTCTGAAGATCCACAATTTGACCGGCACCTACTGATGATACCAGATACCAGCTACCAATAACACTGGTGTCCACTCATTCCTCTAAAAGGGTAATTAAAGGTAGGGTGGGCGTGAGCATTTTTGACTGTATTGCTTAAAATTGCACCCAAGTAATTAATGCATTGTCACAAAAATGAAAAATGTCAGTCACCTGTGGAACGGACAGGCCTGTAAAAACACCATCCAATCATATCGAATGGCCGGAAGTAATTAAGTGGATCGTGATGCATCAATCAAACTGCCATCTGCCCCCCCCCCCCCATGCGCTTACCCTTCTTCGTGCATGCTCAGAAAACAACGCTAGAGACAGTTGTTGATGAGCGATCCAAGACCAGAGTGAACATAACTGAACGTCCAAAAGGGGCTGCAAAGACATGCCATGGTGGCCCTGTTTCTACCGGACAGGTGGGTTAATAACTTTACGTCTTTGTGATCCTTTGAGAGTATTCCTTGTTTTTCCATGGCATCACGTTGTCATTTGAACAAGTATCCGAAAAAGTCAGCGTCTCCGGAAAGCGTGCCTGTGAATCTGCGTGAAACCAACACTCTTACATACAGTCTGTGTATAACACTATTTTTCATTGCAGGACAAGTCATGGAGATTTCATGGTCTACTCTTCACAATGCAATAGGACCTTGAGGCAAAGAGTTTTGGACAGAAGGCACAGATTTCTGTATGATTCATTCAGTGAGTCTGCAGCCAAGGTAAACGTGGTCATGTGTCGTGCTTGGGCACCATGTGCTCGTGCTTGTTCGTGCATCGCTGTGCGCTTATGTGTGAAATGCTGCTCTCACACGCGGGGCCCGTGCCCATAGCGGTATAGCATTGCATGTGTAGGTGTGTGTGTGTGTGTGTGTGAGGGCGTGGCGTGCGAACATGCTGCAAAATGTGGTATTCTAAGTGTGTGTGTGTGTGTGCCTTCCCAGGATGTGTGTCTGTGTGCTGCGTTATATGGCCGTGTGTGGGCAGTTAGGATTACACAAACAGCGCACCATATTGAGAGACAACATATTGTTGGCAGCCACGAACTCGCACAAATGGGTTTCGTGGCGGAGCCTTCTCCCTCTCTCACTCCGTGCGTGTCTCTCTCTGAGGAAAGGTCACACACACAAGGGTAGAGAAGGGTATTTCTGTCTGTTCTGATTAGGCTTTAATCTTTTTTTTTTGTTTGTTTCTTTTCCCTCGTTGTGCTTTCCCCCTTTTACCCACCCGTACCCTTGCATTTCACCCCCGCAGAGCACTTCTTCACAGCTGAATCACATCAGGGCATTGCAATAATAAAACAGTCTACATTCATTTCATTTAGGTTTCAGTGACTTGACACTGAAAGGTGATGCTTTATCACTCTCATTTATTTTCCCCCAACAACTGTGCTTTTCACCTTGCTCTTGTTGCCAACCACCTTCTCTCATTTTCATCCCGCCCGTGTCCCTATTTCACCTCCCCCTTTCCCCCTCCTCTCCTTTCTTCTCTTTCCTCCCTCCAACCTTCTTTCTTTTCTCAGGAACGACCCTCAGGAGTTGCCACACAAGGCAGCTGCGCCTATACTGTAATGACACCTGCACACAGGCGCACAATGCGATGTCAGTGACATACAACGCGGATGAAACACACGACCACAGGTTGAGGAGAATGATCAAGAGGTCGGGGTGACGACTGTGACAGAGGGAGGCAAAAAGAAAAGAGGCATAATTGACGAGGAGCTGCAGGCCATGCGGAAAATTCAGTTAAATAGTGGGCAGGTATTGCAAAACACAGCATACAAAGACAAAATTGAATCACAGAAAAGCATGCGAGACGTGCAGTGTCGATGGGTAAAGGTTTTCTTTTTTTTTTGTTGTTGACATAGATTTTAAAACTATATAAGGAAAGTAGGATATGACAGATCAGAGGATGAGTTGTGTACACTGCTGCTGGGGATGAAGTGACCCTGAATCAAATCAATGTTTTCTGCTTCCATAAATCTGTCTGTGTGTCTGTCCTGTTGGTATGTGAGCGTGACAGCACGGTGTATGTGAGAGTGTGTGTGACTGAAATGTGAACAGTTCCGTTAACGGTGTACCACGATTATTTAAAAAAAAAAAAACAACCACATTTATTTAAGAATTGGTTCTCAGTTTCTACACATGCAGTTCCTGCCTGCCTGCTTGCCACGTGTCTCCCTTTTGCTTTCTGTCAAAGTCTTTTGAACACTGTCTCTGTCTCTCTCTCTCACACACACACACACACACACACACACACACACACGCACGCACATCTTGCAGAAGGCCCTGTGTGAACCAAGGAGTCCCCTGGGTCTGATTAATGCTCTCCCTGCAGGATTCCCAATGGGAAATCAGCCACACTACACACTCATACAGTCATGTATGTGTTGCTTTGCACACACACGCACACGCACACACACACACACACACACACACACACACAGTGTTGCTCAGCCTTGCTACATGCACACAAGCTGCCGCATACTGAGGTAGAAGCATGGAAACGGCTAACAGTGTTTCGCCTCCAGTGCTAACAAGGCCAGAACGAGAGGACACGTTCTATAAACAGTAGCAATTTGTTACCTCGTCAGAGCGCGTGTGAGCGTGTAAGTCACAGGGAATGCGTTGACCTGACACTTTGCATAGTTCAACTTGTTGCCGTGACATTTTGTCTCCGTCATCGGTGACAGTTTGGTCAACACGTGATTCATGAGCCCAGAGAAATGTAAACGCAGGTGTTCTGCAGATCTTTGTGTAAGTCTGACCCACCCTATTTCCCATTCTGCACTAAAATAAAAAGCACATTTTTACAGAGACACATTATGATTTATACATAAATACATGTTTGTTTGGATTGCACTGAGGGCAGATCTATCTGTGTGTAAGGAGGAGGACGGACTGTAAAGGTGAAACTTGTGTTTACTTTCTGTATGAAGGGTTCAACGTGGAGGGACACCAGACTCCTCCACACGCCGGTGAGATGCTGACACTCAAGTGGAGTCTCTTGTCAACATGTCAATTCTGCCCGGCCGGATTTATTCCATTTTCCAGGTGTGGCATGTGAGCACCAGCATGAGGATGAGGGAGGGACGTTGAGCTCCAAGCCCATCCCTCCTGAATCTGAATGAGATACGTTGACACACGGCGAACATCAGTGACAGCAAAGGTGTGCAAGGTGGAGCAGTGTGTGTGTGTGTGTGTGTGTGTGTGTTTATGTGGGGGGGGGGGGGGGGGGGGTTTCTTCATAGAGACGGCTACCATCTCCCGCTGCATGAACTCACTCTGACACACGAGCACAGCCTCTTCCTCTTCCATCTCACCCTCTTCCTGTAAAGAAAAAAAAAATACAGTGGTTACTCCTTTCCTCACACAACCCCTCTCACTGCTAACAAGAAGAGTGTAAGGAAAGACAGGCCTGCTACGGTTCACCGGCTACAAGGCTTGTGAAATGTGAGAGGATAGACTTATGTGTGCGTGTGTGTGTGTGTGTTATATACTGTAAATGTGTGTGTGTGTGTGTGTGTGTGCGTGAGGGTACAGTTGAAGTAAAGAGGGAGAGGGAGAAAGCAGGCTCCCTAAGTCCAGTTTCCCTCATTGCGTTTTACACCAATTGATTACGGCTTGAGTGACAACCTAGAGGAAACAGCACCTCAGCCGGCTGCTGTCAGCTGATGTGAATAACTGTCTCTCTCTTACACACACACACACACACACACAGACACGCACACCCTCCTTCGCTTTCCTGTCCCCCACTTCCCTTCCGTTTGCAACACCTTTTTTCCCCCCGGCCCCACCGGACATCAGGTGAGGTAAGAGGACACTTTAATAACGAGACGGAACCTTTTCCTCTGGGCTGGCAGTGGAGCAGCAGCCAGTGCATTAAGAAAGCAGACAGAGTTAGACGGATGAACGAGGCGCTGCCGAGCCCGTCTGTCAGAAACCCCATCAGGCATGTTACATACCATAATCGCTTGGCGTCGGCGGGTGCCTGTGTACCTTGTTGGTGAGCAGAGCAGGAGGGGGTGGAGAGTGAAAGCAGCTTACAATGGGACTGCTGTGTTGCCATGGCGACTGTCTTTGCATTGAATTGATAGAAGAAGAAAAAAAAGAATGCTAGGATTCCACACAATTTGCTGGTTTTTATTTCTACCGGTCTACTTTTATGCCCTCAGGATTTTGTTCCCTTCTTTATGTCTTGCGTGTACATTCAGACGCAGAAACATTAAGCACTTGCTGCGCAATATCGTCACATAAAACATTTTACCACCCATTACACATTCTGCATCATGGAAAACAATATTGCTGGTTTAGTTTAATACAACTGAAATAGGCAAAACGTCGACGCAGGAATGTCAAGGTGGCAGCAACTTTTGACACAGCTTGAGGTCGTCTTTGAAGATTGACATGCCGTGTCTCAAAGCCTTGCATCAGAACCTGCAGAGACCTCAGATCCCTTTCCTTCAACTGAGCTCCTCTGTCTTTCACCCCCCCTCCCCCCCTTCACCCTTTCTTGATGGGCAGATAACGATAAAAGTGCAAGGTCTTGTATGATGTGTCGTCCCAATTATCCTTTGATCAAATGTCTCTTTGATACGAAATTAGACGGCAGCGTGTGAAAGATAAGCAGGTTTGTTTTTTTCCGTGCACACTAAGAGACTCATTTCGGAGCACGACGTGATTAACATAACTACTACAACTGGAACGCTCGGCTAAATGATGCCTTCGCCATGGTAACAGATGGCCTTTTTTAGAGTCTCCTGCACTGTACCTATGCTTATTTCCATGACAACGTTGTGTAACACTTCACAGTCACCGCCTAAAGAGTGCCAGCTAAGTGGCCAATTCAGTCCCTGCTCGATTATCGGCTTCAGTCTTTTAGTACAGTGAATGAAATACTGTCAGGGTTCTTCTTTTTTTGCTTGGGGGAGGTGCAACAGTAGATTTAGAGGAGTTTTGTTTTGATTGTGACGTGACAATATCATATTTGTACAGTCCTCTAGTGTCTCTTCTGCCGACATGAAGGATTCAGTTCAGTCCAAGCGTACACGCGACTGTATGCGCTGATGTAAACACAGGTGTCAGGTGTGGCCATTGTGGTGCTAACACTACAGAACAGGAACATGAGTCCAGCTGCATGACTGACAAATAACGGAGTCAAAAATCAATGACGACGTCTCTTCTCAAATCTCTCTTTGCTTCTCCTCTCTCGGATTTCTCCATCGTCAAAAACCAGGGGGATTCCATTTGACAGAGTGAGACAAAAGGAGAGATAGACAGACAGATAGATTGAGAGAAAGAGAGAGAGAGTGAGAGAGGATGGAGGGTGATAACACGAGAGGTGCCTTCCATACGTCAGACGATTTGCCTTTAACGGTCACCCAGCAGGCATTGCGCAAATGGCAGCTCGCGCTTGATCCGATGCACAGAGGGTTTCCACGGCTACCCCCAGCCTTCCATCCCATTACTGCTTTCCATCACCCACTCTTTCTCTCCTCCTCCGGACCCGCCTCTCCTCTCGCTTTGGAATAGAAGTCAAGCGGCTATTTCAAACGACAGCACACAGTTGGTCACTTTGTCCTGCATGGGTTCAACCACACGAGGGAAACACACGCGGACAAATAAACAAAGACACGCATGTTTACATTGTGTAAACACTTAACCTCGCTGTACGTTGCATTGTATCAAGTGATGTGGAGCCACAAATACATAGTATCTGTTCTTCGTATGAGACGATAATCAAAATGCAAATGTATATACAAAATGACTTTTAAGTATATTGGAAATATGCATTTTCAATTTACATAGTGGAGTGAATACAGCTAAAAGGTCCTTTAAATGTCATTCCATGCAGTTATGCTGCCTCATAGCACTCCGGTCCAGTGCACTGTTGGACTGCAGCCACCCACCCACTCACTCACTCTCCTGCAGCTGCATTATCTCTCTACAGCGCAAGTATCCCTGAATCAAAGAGAGTTAATGTTCTGTGAGATTTTATTAAATTGCATTTAGGCTACAGGCTCCTATACAATATGTCCGCATGCTGTTCTCCATGTAGCGCGTTTGATAATATGCACGGCACTGCTACTTCAGGAGCACACCTTGACGAAAGGGAATGTGATCCAGTTGTGTGATCCGGGGAAAAAATTATCTTCAGCCTGCACCCCCTCCGTCCTTTAAAGGTAAAATGAGCTGCAAGGTAGAACTACACACAATGGAATCTTTGAAAACAATATAAAATCATATTTCAGGCATATGGAGTCAAAAAAGGGGTCAGGAATAATTCTAGTTTCACACTAATAAACGGCACAAATCATTTCACAGCAGGCCCTTTGATGGACTGGCAACCTTTCGCCATACGTCAGCTGGGATTGACACGAGTGACCCCGTGACCCTCGCGTGGAGGATAAAGCGGTAGACAATGAATGAATTAATGAATGAATTATTTTCTTTCAGCATGGAGCTGTAAATCACCCTGTGACACACATGTGCGTGTACATTTCCTATAGCTGTAGACGTATATATGGGCAGAAATGACTGCAAGGATAAAGGCTGGTTACATGTGTGCCACTGCTATTCAATAATACATTAGATAATGATAAAAAAACGACTTTTTTTTCTCTTCAGCCCTAATACAGAATACTTTATACCATTATTACCATTATACCATTATTTGAATCATCAGAGGCATATAGAAAGCACACACTATACAGCTGTGTGTATTTATCTATGATTATGCAAGAAAACTTGTCCATATATCATCGCATGTGACCATAGAATATGCATTTCATACAGTATGGGCCTTAGTGTCTGCATAGATCAGGCCAAGCTGTAGTTTTAGGTTTTTATTCAAGCCAATAAAATTCCGATCTTGGTCTGCATTTAGATGTTTGATGTGTGGCTGCTGTGAGAAGTGGCACACTCGGACCATTAATCAGACTCGACGGCACAGTGGGTAGCAGGCAAGCCACGGGAGAACACTAATGCATGCAAATGTATACTCGTTTTGGGGGCAGGTTGAGCCAAGGACAGAACCTGGCCACGAACAGAGAGGGAGAAAAAGAGAGAGGATGACAGAGACAGAGAAAACATGTCACACAGAACCAGTGTGGATGCTTCGTCATTCTTCTGTGATCCAATACAACTAAAGCATTCAAAAGCATGCAAGGAATTCAAATTCAAACAGAAGCAAATTGGCACGAAGATGCTCCATGACTTTAAAGTCTTAGCAAAGACGTATTATGCTGTGATATGGAATCACAGGAACTGTATCAGCTGCTATATTATCCCCCTCCAGAGTCTTAACGGGTGAGACGAGGATTGCCAAACAAGCCTCTAAATAAGACATCACTGGCAAAAAAAAGGAGTATGAGTTGATTTGAGGCCACTGAGGGCACAGCTTAGTATTCTACCCCTTATTATTCTGCTCAGTGCTTGAGCCTCATTATGGCGGGGATTGTACCTTGGTGGAGATAACCTTGCATGACTTTTTGAGATGAACCTTTTAAAAAAAGCAGCTGGGGAAAGTGAATGGAGAGATGATATCAGTGCTGGTGGGCAGGATGCTGATGCCCACCAGCACTGATATCAGCATACATCAGAAGCATGATAAAAGGCTCACAGGCTCGTTTTGACAGGGTTTTGTTTGTCGCTTACAAAAGCGTATAAAACAAACATTTTGGTGACCGAGTATGAGTCAGTGTATTATACAGCCATGCTGCTGAATCTGTAAAACAATTCATTCATTAATTTTAGGGGAAGTATTTGCAAAATATTAGGTCCAATGTCTTCCAAACTCTTACGCTGCAGAGTAAGCCGGTACCAATTTTCAGGACTGCTATTTTCAAACTCGTTATATTAAAAAAAGTCGTAATATTGCAAGAATAAAGGCGTAATATTAGGTGAAAAAATGTTAATATTATGAGAATTAAGTTGGAACATTATGAGAATAAAGTCGTAACATTATGAGAAAAAAATCATAACAGTATGAGAAAAAGTTGTAATATTACGAGAAAAAGTCGTAATATTATGAGAATAAAGTCGTAATATTATGTGAAAAAAGTCTTAATATTATGAGAATAAAGTCATATCACTGTGAGAATAAAGTCGTAATATTCTGAGAATAGAGTCACAATATTACGAGAATAAAGTCGTAATATTGCGAGAATATAGTCATAATATTGCGAGAATATAGTCGTAACATTATGAGAATAAAGTCGTAACATTATGAGAATAAATTTGTAATATTACGAGAAAAGTTTTATATTACGAGAATAGTCATTATTAATCAACCACGGACGATCAGCTACAACCTGCATCAAGATGAGAAACACGGAGCAAAGTAAATTTCAAAATTAAATGAAATAATGTTACAAAATCTCCTAATATTACGACCCTAATACTTATTATTGTGTGGGCCAGTTCTCATCATCACTTGACATTAAGGGGCGGGCCGCATAAAGCTTGAACCCTCTGATGTAGAGAATGCCTGAGCTTGATAAGCCAACTGTAAGCTACACTGATAAATGATCAGGTGGCAGTGGAAGCCAGCGAGGGATCCTTTCCTTGTTGCTTCTTCTGGTTAGTCTGGACACATGAATGAAGTGAAGCGGAAAAATCATCACCAAATCCCACGTGTGCCATAACCTCCCAGCATACTGACTTCATGACGGGAAGCCGCATTTCAACCCGGGAATAAGTCATATTCATTTCAATAGTCTGTGCGGAGGATTATTCTCAGCAGTCCAATTTGTTCCTCGATGGCTTCGTGATGTCTTTGTTTGTCAAATATTATGTGTCACCGTGTCCCAGTGTGCCAGTGCAGTGTGACAGGAACACATCTGTCCCACAGCTCGTGGCTCATGTGTCATGGTTTCACTCTCAGGACGGAGGGCGGGATGAAGAGATGGAGAGAGTGTGCATTGTTCTGCTCTCGCAAACAGGCCATTCAGGGACGGACCCTAGGGAGTGGAGCCGTTTCAAGGTTGCATCCTTGCTCTCCTCTCTACCTCTCTCTTTGTGTGGTCTCTTTTTGTGTGTGTGTGTGTGTGTGTCTCTATGCCTGAGTGCATGTTCTCAGTAATAAGAGAGCCTGCTCTCCCAGGTCAGACTGAGGGTCAACAGCTGTGAGCCAAGAACGTTCTTTGTGTTCATTTAGCCTGGCACGTGAGCAACATCGCTGTGTTGTGTGAGAGGAGCGGGGGAAAAACATGACAGTGGGCTCATTAAACAGGCTATAGGTGGAGACGCTGAGCATTTATTACACCTCACTGCTCTGCACAGACATGGAATGAGGAAACTGTCGTACAGCAGAGCCGGCGCGGTACAACAATGACTGTGTTAAACATTAAAGCTCCAGTTAACTGGCAATGGGAGGCGGCGTTATGCCAGTTTTGGCTCAGCGTGAACAAGAAAAGTCTGCAAAAATGGCAGCATCAATATTTAATTCACATGTCGGAATTATGAATTAGACAGGCACTCGTTTAAAACACATTTAACAGTGTGTGTGGTTATTACGGTAATTTCACTCACGGCGTTGCAGGAAGCCAACGAATCAGCATCTTTGTCACCAGAGAGGAGAGAGTTGGAAAAACTTCTGAACGTAGTTTCCATTTATTGGCCTGTTTTTGGACATTGAGACAAAGACTCAAACAAATGTTCTTTTAAATATGTAGTATATGTTTATATAACTACAATGTTTTTTTCTGAATAAAACTTTTAAATTGTTAAAACACTATTTTAACATGTATTAAATTGTAAACAACTGCCAGATATTGAAAGTTATTCTGGAGAAATGGGTAAAAGTATTTACTCACAGGACATTTTCTGGCCCAATTTTGGTTAAAATAAGCAAAAATAAGTCATTTTGAGGCTTAGGTGTTAAAGGGTTTAACATAATAGTGTTTTAACTGCTTGTGGTTCTCATAGTGTCAACATTCCTTCGATTAAAAACACTGTCTTACCTAAGACCAGACAACTTTTGAGATAAAAATTTGAATTTGGCGTTTAGTTGGACTTCTAATCATAGCCGTCAACTGTTAAACCTCACCAGCGGCTCGGTGTTGTTCGATAGAAAAGTTTCAAAGCAGCTCTGCAGTCGTAAAAGTTCAAAAATAATGGCGAAACTGCAGCTTCGTCATAAATTTTAATTAAGGAGTTCAACGCAGTAGATTTAATTTCTTTTGCACAGATTGTTCGCTCCTGCTCAGCATTGTTAAAAAAATATTTTATTTATCTCCCACTCCCTGTTGTTTTTATTGTTTGTTATTCATGCAAGAAGTACTTACATGGAAATCGGCCTGAAGGATTTCACAGGTTAGCAGTTTGCATCTCCAATCAATGCCAGGACTCAGACTCCATCTACATAAGCCTTGTGTGCGAATTCATGTTTTTATAGACTGGAGCAAGAGCTTACAAAGAAACCAGACAAAGCAATAAGAGCCATTATTTCTCTGCATTGTAAATATTTCTTCCAGGCAGAGATGGCAACAACATACAAATAAATGCACGACAGAAAGAAAATTAATTAACAGAAGAAAGTGGGAGACAGAACAGTGGGAGGGGGGGGGGGGGGGGGGCTTCCATTTTATGCCGATTTTAAATTAAACTCTAAAGACATCTCTGTTGTTGTGAAGAGGCTGTAGGGATTATATTATTTAATCCTCGACGTTGCTTTTCCCTGTGTGTTCCCGGAGTCATCTCAGGAAACCTCGTGTAGCCTTGTGTGCAAGCAAGCACATCGAACCAACACACAATGCAGACAGCCAGGCAACCCTGGCCTGTCCAATGTGAAAACAGCGTATAGAGAAGGAATTACTTATGTAATATTTCTGCCCGTGGACAAAAAGGGTCGAGCTAAATTGAAGCAGTAACCCGGAGACTACTGGTCTTTCTGCACGAAAAGAAACTAGAGGAGTGTTGTGATATAGACAGTAGCTCTACTGAAAATGACACTGTTTGAAATGCTCTCCTTCTGACCAATATTGATCAGTGAGAGATCATGAATTCACAAGTGCGAGACACATCCATGTTAAATAGATAAAACAAAATGGGGATAAAAGAAAAATATCAGTCCACACAGAATTAAGGCAAAGGTATGAACTGGTAATTACTGCTGGTATCAGAAAGAGTAGATAATGGTGAGGGGTAATGTAAAAGTGTGAGTATATATATATGCAGTCAGTCTTGACTTTGGTAAAAGCTGAAGTCACCTTTCACAATATTGCTTGAGTAAAAGTAAAGTCTTAAAAGTATATGACATTTATAGTACTTAATATCAAAAGTCATTTTCAAATATAAAATGTACTTAAGTTTAAGAAGTAAAAGAATTAATAAAAGATAGGAGCGACAGGAGCGATAATAGCTCAGTGGTACAGCGAGTCATCTTTCAACTGGAAGGTTGTGGGTTTGGCTCCCATGTCTATGTGGGTCCTTGGGCAAGACCCTTGAATGCGAGAGTGAATGGGTGAATGGGTGAATGGGTGACAACTGTAGAGTAAAGCAGCTTTGAACGGTCATTAAGACTTCTGAATGTATTTGGTAGTGGCAAGTAACGAAGACAGTCAGGGGACATGTACTGGAGTAAAAGCACAACAGTTGCTCGAAATATAAATAAAGTGCAGATAAGGAATTTTGTACGCAAGCACAGGGAGGAAGTTTTTGTACTTTGATACATTACGACACTGTATGCAGTAGACTGAAAGGGAAAATACGTAATGAGGACACAGGATGTAAATGATCTGAGCCGAGAAAACAAAACAAAACAAATACCAAAATAAAACAGGAAATCCCTGATGATAACTGAAAGTACAAAAAAAATCAGCTCTTGACTTATGAAGCACATAGATCTTCATCCATTCATGCCACTTGTCCCAGCTGACATAGGGAAATTCATATTTTCTCTGAAAAGTTATCTTTTTTTTCTAAAACACACCCCCACAGCAGCCGTTCAAATAACTTACTTTATGAGCTATGATTATAAGTAATGCTCTCTAAAGTGGCTCTTGGGAAAAGCGTATTTCTTTCTTCATTACGTTGTTATTCTAAGCCTTGAACAGACAGCATCTCACGGCTACTTCATTCAAGAGCTGTGACTAATGCACACACCACTACAATTAAAACGGCCAAAATGTAACACTCCACTCCTCCAACTCCTCTTATTACTTGGACTCATACTACGTCCTGTTAGTTTCAAGAATATACAGTACGTGACTTTGACTATCTGACATCTTTTCCCTCGGAAAAAGGCTTTGCTAACTTGTCATTTGGCCCGTTCAGAGGAAAGTGTCACAACAGAGTCTGTGTTCTCTTTTCTGGTTGTGGTGATGTGTGGGTGGGATGACTGTGCTGCTCTGGCTGAATTTAAAAATTAATAAAAAAATAAATAAAAAGAGGAGGCTTTCTAAAAAGACACAATTTATGCACTGACTCGCGCATTGAATGGGATGATTCACTCCTCTGCAAATGTGAAGATATTGTTAAAGGACAAACTCAAGCACAGAGCAGCCTGAGGCGGCAGAGTAAGTGCTGCAATAAGTCTCTGCGCTTGTGTGTTTCTGTGGAGGAGAGTAGATGGTTGCTTTCTTTCCTACAATACATACTGTAGCAGGCCCAACTCTGTTGAGTCAGGCTGACGGGCTTGGATTATTAGGTCAGAAACATGCCTGTTTCTTCGATCTATGTGGTATTGATGAGTATGACTGTGTGCTGGATTGGGATGGAGACAGAATTTGTGTTTTCATAATATTACCACTTAAAGATTGCATATTTGCATAGTCATTTAGTTCATAATAGTTACATTTGAATAAAAACTGGGAATACTGTCTTATACTTCTTTTTTTTGTTTGGTAAAAATGCCGTGTGGATGTTGACCAATCCACCACATGATCTATGGAGGGTATTTAAAAATATGTAAACAGAAGCCATGTTGATTAATCGACACAACCTCCTTAATAATCAGATGAGCAAAGAGTACATTCAGGTATGAACAATTCATTTTAAGAAACACACTAATTGCTTCTTCCAGCATGACTTGGCTCGGCACGACCCGACTCAGCGCAGTTTGGGTACCAGGAACTTTGTTTCGCTAAGTACACCAGACTTCTCTGTTAAATATTGAGATTTTAGGAATTTCCTTGCTAAACGTTGGAGATTAACGCATATTTTCAGGATTTTTTTCAAAAGTCTTTTTAACTGATCCACAGTTCGGCATTGTTCGGCTCACACCAGAACTAAAACAAGTACCAGGTGCCAGGTACTGTCTTTAATGACAAAGCAAAAAGGATGGATTGACCTGTATCGTGGAAGAGCCAAGAAGAGCCATGTGTGTTGCTTGAATACCGCGCTAAAACACACACATTTGATTTTGTGGACAATTCACCCAGCGCTTATGACATCTTTATGACACCGCGTCTTCTAACCTCGCTGGTCACAGATATAGTCTGCGGTCACTTAAGAGTGCTTTGCTGATCCTCTGCAGAGAATTATTTGACCAGGCTGTTTGGAGCAAAAGGACAGACGTAAGCTTAAAATATCTCCCAGGCTTTGACACAGCAACTGCTCCAGCTGCACTCTGTAATTACCAGCAGTGCAATCAGCAGACTTGTTAATTTCCCCTGACTGACAGCCACTGACGTCTCACTTGCAGAAAATGCACTTGTACGGCCTCATAAGTAAATGGAACTGACATCCTGAAACATTCTTGAGCCTGCGGGAGCCTGCACTGAGAAAAAATGCAAATCATTGTGAACACATGAAGACATGCAGGTGTAAAGGTTACTATCTTACAAAAAAACAAGGGAAAGGAAACTGATAAAAGTGGGATTCCTTTGGTCTGCCTTTCAAGAACAGCAGATACAGCATAGCTGCACCCGACACTTTAAAAGAAAAGACTTCATCTTCTGTAATACGTTTAAGGGGCTGTAGGTATTGCTACAGCGAGGGTTAGCACACGGAAGCACTTTCTTGTTCTGCAACAGTATTGATTTAAACACAAGGCAATATGAAGCAGTCCAGAATAGACATTCCACCGGCAAAGTAATTGGGGTAAGTGAACCAGCAGAATTGGCCCGGATAAATAGGTCACTTAATAGGTTGTTTGTAACGGCAACTTGACGTGACGCGTGAGAGGACAGAGGGTTATGGAGTTCAGCTGCAGCCTCGGCTGTGGTACAGGTGGAGAATAAATAGTCATTCGGAATTAGAAAATGAGGGGTGGGAAAGCCAAGTTAAATAATGACCTTGTAAATAAGCCACTGATTTTGGCAGAGCTGCACGTGGCTGACTGTTCATAGCCAATGTTTTTGAATCACACCGGCACAGTGGGGTTTGTTTCACTCCTTTTCAAGCACACACATGCAATATTTTCACTATTAGTACTTGAACACAGTAACAAAGTTAACACGCTAAAGTTATGCAGATATATTGAAACCGTTTCAGTTAAGAGTTTGGCTTTTGATGAATGGGCTCTTTCAGACCTATGGATTGGATCAGTGGCCTCAAAGTTGCGGCCCGTGGGCCACAGGTGGCCCTCCAATCGATTTCATGTGGCCCTCCAAACAATATCAAGTTGTAACGAGTCATTTCTATATGTTTTTATTTTTAAATGAATAGATTAATTTTGCATCATAAATGTGTTTTTTTTAATTGTTGCATATTAAAACAACCACTTATATTTTGAAATGATCCAATCCAATACAACTTTATTTGAAGTATTTTAAACACAGTGGACCAAAGTGCTGTACAGAATAATGGATAAAAGACAGAAGAAGTAAAAGACGGAAAAGCTCACACGAGACAATAGAGTATATATATAAAAAAAGGAATTAATACGGCATATTGACATGTCATTTTGAGCTCATGATGTCCCAAAAAAGTTGCGCTTCTCATTGTCCTCCTCTTCCGCGTCTGTTCATATTCTTTTGTTGGAATGAAAATACAGCAGTGACACAATAGAAACTATTTCCACTTGAAGGTTATCAGCCAAGGGTGCTGTGCATAAGTTGGTTCGATGACGCACTGCCATGAAGATCACCGTTTATATTGCTCAGATCCTATTGTCATTTCGCATACAGGCCGAGGAAAGCACTTAAAACAGCACAAAGTACAAAGTAGCCTGATGAGAGAAACACAGACACTGTGTTAAATCCACAGCGGCACAGAGCCGTTCAGCATGCCTGTGATGTTTGGAACAGTAAACCCTGATCTGGCTAGCATTTCCCATTTTCACCAGGTGTGTTGGCTGGGCGACAATAGCTGCATCAGCAGCGTCAATGGCGTGACATCATATCAGCGCTGTAACGCACTGTAGCGCTGCCACTAAATCAACAGAGAAGAAGAGTGTGACACCATAAACACAGCTGCACGCTCCCAAAAAAGGAAGGAATCTTTTGGGTCCTATAAAGCGAGATATATTTAAAAATGATGCATTTTGTGATTTCTCCCTATTCCGTTGTCGTTGTTGTGTTGAAGGTCGAAAAATCGCAGTGTGTCGAGCTCCGACCTTTAGATCAGGGGTCAAAGTCAAATGACCCGAGGGCCAAGTCCAACGTTTTGAGAAAAAGCAACTGTTTAAAAGAGATTTAAATGATATCACATCATTTCCGTCATGATATCGCAACAATAATAAAAAGTGATGATATTTTATAGAATTTCAAAATAAAAGTGTCTGCTTTAGATGCTGGACCACTTCACATCATAACCGGATTGCTAGATGGAGATGAGGCTACAGTCTAAACTGTTTATTTGTCATTATTGTGTCATATGAGATAAAAACACTTTAACGACTGAAGAATGAATTCCCGTTTATTTGCTCCTTAATTTTAGCTGAACGTGGCTCACAGTCACCATGAATGTCAATCCTGGTCTCAACTTCCCTAAATGTGTTTTTATTACAGATATGCTCTGCAGCCGCCAAATGACACCTCACAACTACTGTAGAGCGGCATTACTAAATCGATGTTGTTTTATTGGTGGGAAGTGGCACAACTTTAATTTCTTTCCTCGAATCCTGTTCACACCTTTTGCCTCTAAGATGCACTGACAGTCACAGTCACAGGGAATAAGTGTAAATGTGCTAATTAGAGCACAGAATCCATCAGACATATCAAGTGACGATGATGTACTGCACTGTGCAATTTGCAAGACTAATAATTTTGTTGTGTTTGTGCATTTTCTCCAGCAGCAAATCTTGCTCTGCCAGCAGAGTAGTTGCTTAGTTTATCATAAAGCCTGGGAAACAATGTTTAATTCATGAAAAAAAATGGTGTTTTCAGAGTTTACAGATTTCCTATCGTGTCAGTTTACTACAACATTTGAAGGAAATACTACAGCATTTAACAAAACACTACAACAGTACATGAATAACTACAGCACTAATGTGATTTTTTTAAATGTTGTTTTTCTTGTAACAGTCTGCATGTGTACCTAAATGTGTGCTGGGCTTTTTCTGGATGAAGACCTGGTTTTAGGGTTATGGTTAGAAATGTTTTTCACGTTTTTTAGTGTGAATTATTTGCACGTTGGAAATATTTGTGTGTCCAATCAACACAGGATTCACATCGACTGTTACATTTTTGGATCGTGGCCGATTTTCCTGATTCACCCCCCCCCCGACGAATCCACAGCCAACCAATCAGAACGAGTGCTGTTGACAACGTACAGTGTACACATTATCACACACATTGTGTTGGTTTTCAAAACCCTGTTCAAGACAAATAGGCTTTTGCATTATGTATATGATGAGTCCTCACTAAGATATATGAAAAGAACGTATAAACTATAGAATTTGAGGGTATTTTGTCCTTTAAAAGGGCTTTTTTGGGGGGGGGGGGCGGAGTTACCACCACAGTTTTTGGTTTCAGATTAGAATTTGGTTTAGGTTAGATTTATGACTTAAATGGGCTATATGTTAGGGTTAGGGTAAAAGTTAGGCATTCAGTTGTAATGGTTAAGGTTAAGGGGTTAGGGAATGCGTTACGCCTTACTATGTGTCCTCACTAAGATATAAAAACAAGCTTGTGTGTGTGTGTTTGTATGGCCATTTTTGTGAACACCCAAAAAAACCTATAAACCTAATGGTGAGGACATTTTGGCTGGTCGTCACCCCTTAAGGGCTTTTTGTAGGTTAAGGTTAGGTTTTAGAGTTATGGTTAGAGTTGAGTTTAGGTATGTGTCCTCACTAGGATATAAAAAGAAGTTTGTGTGCGTGTGTATGTTGGGCAGAAATCTCCATGGAAATGAACACTGCAGATGATGAACCAAGCACACGATTGCGTTCATCACCGCGAGCTCCAGAGGTGACATTTACACCATGACAGGAAATGTGATGAGCTATCAATCTCACGTGCGTTTTATATATATATATATATATATATATATATATACGTACATGTGCACACACATATATACGCACGCTATGAATAACCGTGGCGCCTGCCGCCGTCAGCCATATTTGACGCGCGCCACACATTAGCATAAGCTGAAGAAAACTTGATCACTTGAAGTGAGCGTACATCTATTTTGTTTTTTAGAGAAGCGCATCAATAAAACCCAAACCAATGAAATGAAAACAGTTGAGTTATTCTCCATTACTGGAGAAAATGAAAAAACATACCGGGAGATTCATCACCGGATATGTGAATAGATGCAATGCACACAATATCACAGGCCCAGGCTGCTAAAGTGTTTGTAAACTACAACTCGGCTTCCCCCCCCTCCCCAGGTCATTTGTTTTTATGATTAGTTTTAAAAACTGTGTCATAAATATTTTTCACTGGCTAGTACTTGTTGTTTTGGGATGTTTCATTTTCAAAATACATTGTCATGTGTTACACTTTAAGCAGATACTCCAGTCTGCCGCTACAATTCATCTTCGGATACCAATTCTGCTTCTATTCATTTCTGAAAGAAGATGAGAAAGGAGGAGGAGGAGGAGGAGGAGGAGGAGGAGGAGGAGGTTGTTGTACTCCTGACGAACTATTAAGTAACTCACTTCAAGCTCTGGACTTTGCTTTGAGACACTTTTGATTGCATTCTATTCATACACCACAGTAAAGGAGCATCGCGGTCTTCTACGTTACGCGGAAGCGGGCTACCATAATGACTAGTATATGGGCGCAAAGCTCTATTTCTCTGCTTTCTGGTATCCATCCATCCATCTTCTACCGTTTTATCCTCCACATGAGGATCCAGGAGTTACAGTCATGATAAGTACGCATGCCAAAATCCTGTCTGCAACAGTAGGATCCACTCCTGGCACTTTCTGTTGGTTCTTCTTGGTGTTTTCAGACACTACTCGCGCTGTGTGCGTCTTCTGCCATGTGTTTCCACCAAGTGGAGAGGTTCATTTCGGTACTGTACCATATTTTTTTGCGTTTTCCATGAGGAGTAGTTCCTTTTTTCGGTGTTCTTCCCTTGGGGTAATGGTATGGTACAGTATGGGTGGAGCTAAACTGACGATGGGCAGCTGATTGGGCAACAGAAAAGCGTCACTCCCTTGCAACCAGTGTTTCTTTGCAGAATGACTGGGGAGGATGCTTGGATTGGAAGCTAAATGTTCCCAACCATTTCCAGCTAGACTTTAGACAGATGAGATCAGAAAGGGAAAGGGGAAACTAGGAATGCAATATGGTTGGATTGGATGCCAACTCCCATAAAAGACCTAAAAAGAAGACTTTTTTAAAAGTATTGCTCTTCTAACCTTTGGGGACGGCCTGTAGTGTCTGTTCATGAGCTGCTGAGAATAGTAATGGATATCTAATAGAGAGACTGTTGACGTCTAGATGAAGTACTCTCACGTAAACTTTGAGTCACAGTCAAGCCAAAGCAACAATGCGAGGATGAATACATTGCCCTTGAAACGAGCATTATACAACTGCCAGAGTAAGACACTAAAGGGTGATTTTCAAGCATCCACCCTCAGACTCCCTCTCAGCTACCAATATGAATAGAAGATCAGCCTGCGTCATTTGTCTTTTTGCAGATTTCTGATGTGTTTTTAGCTCAGCCCACATCCCAACGAGTGTGAGTCAGTACAGTCCAAAACTATGTGATGCATATGTGAATGGCCTTTTGCTTTCTTTCCCCCCACCCCTCCCCTTGATTCAGGCCCTCTTTAAGTATTTTAACATGTCGAACACTGCCACAAAAGACAGAGCGAAATCCATTTGTCATGTCCCTCACAGTACAATTCCTTATGGATGGATGGTGCACTGAGCCACCACAAAAGCAGCAATTGCTTTAAAGGTTCAGCATTTCAGTGTTTTTTAGAAAAACCAATTTCAGAGCATAATTAATCTTCAGGGAGAGATGTTTTTGTGCAGCTCGGTGAAGGTGAGACTCGATCTCCATTGTTGTGGGTGGTAATTGAGAACGGACAATGCTCGCACAACCAAAAGGAAAAGGTGTCTTTTTGCAGTTCATCTAACCCTGCGGAAAGATTTGAGCACAGATAAACTCAGCGGTGCTCAAAACAAGTGAGGTACAAACCGTTATGGAGGTGACATTGAAATGTCTAATTGTACACACTTTCCAAAAAAAAAAAAAAAGGTTTGAAAAGAGTCGATTCAGTGTGTTCAGATTGAACAAGAAGAGCGGCGAACGATGAATTCTCTGTGTGGTGACATCATGCACACATACATTACTAGTGTTTACATCCCGATACTGATTTGATACTTGAGACATCTTTATAGAGCGCCTTCCTTGCCAGGTAAGTGCCTATATCTTGGCAGCCAGTAGCACTTTAACTCAACTGAGTGGAGGAAACGTCTGTTGAAGTCGAAACGAAATGCAAAGTGAGGTAACTGGGACTAACTGCACCACACGGAGACAGAAACACACACACATAAACACAAGAGTCCACAGAGAAGGTTACAGCTGGAGTACCAACACAGTGGCACTTTTCTCCGGGAGCTTTTTAAATTTCATATAAAAACTACAGGTTTATGGCAATATACTACTCACTACTTTGAAACCCACAAACATCTGCACTCTCCTTTCTTCAGAGAGACAGATTAAAAACATAAAGAGAACCAGAGATTGTACTTGAATCACAGAATCTTAACAGGTCTCTGTCCATTTCAGCATATATCCGCATAAATGTGCGTTTATCCCATTTTGGGGGGGAAAATAAATCGGCTCTGCAGTAACTGTGTCACTACAGCGTTTTATCTCCTTACACAAAAAGTGAGAATAATTGAAATTTCACTCTCACTGATGAAGTGCTGAAATTACATCTTCCTCACTGGTGCGCACTTAACGTACAGAGTGTGTCCTTTTCAGCCACTGCAGTGTACAAATTTATGGGCCGGGTCTCCGTGTACTGAGCGGCACATTATGATGCAGATCACATAAGTAGGGACGATGAATGTCATTGTCCTGAACTACGAGACAAACACTGATATTCTCTCGTCATCAGCATTCAGCACGGCTGAGAATGTAAACTGAGAATACAGTTTCCAGAATTCATTCCAGATGGTTTTAAGCAGATTAAAAGTTTGCTTTTTTAATGTTTTTTCATGCGATTTATGCATACCAATCTGCCGGATTACAACCAATTACCTGTGTGGCTGATCAGTGTATGAAGGATTTTGAAGTATTTCATGATTTATGTTCTGAATACGGAGCTCTTTGAGGAGCTTGTAGTTGCCCTGCGGTTGTCTGAATGTAGCCACAGACATCAGACACGACCCGTGGAAACTTGTATGCGTGTGTGTGTGTGTGTGGGAGACAAATTGCCAAACAGACAACAGGAGCAGCAGCGGGAGAGTGTGCCCATGATGAGAGAGCCAGAAGAGTGAGCAGAGGAAATGTGTGCCTATTCATCTCCTCGGTCGGAGCGGGGCAGGTACAGAGGTATGGCAGCATTACAAGGTCAATATTTTACTTTGGCTTGTGCACGCTAATTAAATTACAGGCAAACTGCCCCGGAGAGCACACAGAGAGATAGAAACCTTACAAATAACAACAGCTCTGCAAGCCAAACAATTTGTAGCATGAGGCCGTGGCATGGTTAGTCCTCCGTCTAAACCGAGTCCAATGTGCTACAGTTATAAACCCGCAAATATACTGAGATAAAAGACATCGCACGCTGACATTAGACTACATGGTGTTTCTCTATTATGGTGGGTTACTGCACCCTACCAATCATCTCGACTAATGTGAGGGTTCCAGGCCATGGGGGGGGGGTCGAGCTAGATGACAAGCACAAAGAAAGACTGTCAACAAACTAGGGATGGAGCCGAAACAATACTTAACCTTTAACATCCACTGAGAGTAATAATCTCTTTTCCAAGGATGTTCTGGCCAACATGAGCAGCAGCAGCAGCATTTTGCATAAAATACAAAACAAGCAATTAAAACATGGATGGAACAAGGACGATGCCAGTAAAATACACTTTCTTATAAGCATTACATTTTTTGACCTGTAAGTCATTCTAAGACTATGGACCGAAGTAGGATAAGGTCTTCTTGACTGACTCTGTCCTCACCTTGGTACCTGAAAGGAGTCAATATATATATATATATATATATATATATATATATATATATATATATATATATATATATATGTATATGTATATACGTGTATATATATATATATATTTATATATATACATACATACATATATATACACACACATATACATATATACATATATGTATAGTTCACAATAAACTAAAATATTCATGATGCCAAATTTATCTGTAAATAAAAGATATACAAAACATAGAAAAATAATTTCTATGTTTGATATTGAGCGGCGGACCGTATGAAATCGATTGGGGGGCTGCATGTGGCCCGTGGGCCACATGTTTGAGACCTCTGCCCTAAATCTACTATATATACTGTACTATAATTGTATAGTGCTGTGCTTATAACTATGTATATATTTGCCATTGATGATTGGTTTATTTTGTTCCATTCTGACATTTTAATAAGTTATTCCTTCATAACCCTGTTGACATTTTTGATTGGTTCCTTCGGTTGAGTTGTAATATTTTATTGTGTATTATTTGACGTTCTAATATTTTATTCTTTCCTTCCTTTAATTCTTTGTGAAGTCTCTTCTTGAGAACAAACTGGTGCAGGAACTTACGGCTGTAAAGCTCATTTCTTCTTCTGGTCTGACCTTGACCAACAAGTGTGCAACATGTAAGCTACAGTGATATTCTGTGCACGTCAACACGTGTTTGTCTTCAGAGGGAATATCATGCGTCACACCAGAGCGACTGATGAGCCTGGACTGGTGTAAAACAGCCTAATTTGTTTATAGCAGGGCCTGAGGGCCAGTGACAAGAAGCACTGACAGCCTGTCAGCTGGATCGACTCTGGTAATCCACTTGGAGGATAATTACAGTTGGGAGGATGAGGCTGCACTTTCATTTGATCTGTGAGAAACAAATCAATTAACAGCAGAGCATAAATGTGTGGTCAACTGTGTGCCAACACAGGACACTCGCCTGCTGGATTATAAAATGACTCTTTAAACACACAAACACACACACACAAAGAGAAGGATGTAAGTGGCTCTGTGATTGGCTGAGCGCACCAGGAAGTCCGGGCGCGCCGCAGCTTGTCACCTGACTTTGACGCAGGCGCTTCAGCTTCCCTCGACAGTCAAGAGCAGGAAAAATAAAACAAACTCGCCATGGACTTGAGACTTCAACTCACAGACGCTGCTGCGATTGTGTGGCTCATCGTTCTCTCTCTGATCCCACCGGCGGAGGCTTACGACGCGGGGGACGCGCTGGCCATGCTCCTTGGCACCGTTGTGGCAGTGGTGGGTTTGTGCGCACTCCTCGGCTGGTACGCACGTAGGCGAAACCAGCAGCTGTGACGCACGACACTGTCCGCTCCCGTTTCCATCCACCGCACGAATGCCTTCCCTGGTTGTTCTCACATGAACCCCTGGACAAGGATTGTGTCAATAAAGCGACTAATAAGAAACGTGCCTTATTGGAATCGATGCTTCAAAACTGAGGGGGAACCACGTGCACTCTGATGGGGGGAAGGGAACCATCCAGGAAGTCCAAATAACAGGAACTGTCATTAGAAGAAGGACCAAACACAGTTGCCTGAATAGATTTTTGCACTTGTATGTTGTTATGAAGATGCTTCAATTGCATATTGAGCATGTTTTCCATGCTTAAAGTAACCACTGTGATTTCCTAGTGTGTGCGTTTGTTTTGTGTGTGCAATGGGGAGGCAACACAACATCGCCATCATGTGAAGCATCACAAGTGTGAGGAGTGACAGAAGTGTGGCTTTCTTTGTGCTAATGAAGCGTGACATTGCTTTACCGAGATTAAACAGATATATCTGATGCTCACCTCATTTCATGCTCGTGATGTTTGAATGAGAACTCCATGCCCTCTTCCTCTTTCTTTCACAAGGCGAGGAAAGACTGTTTTCATGGCCACATGTGGAACATACACAGTCTTATCATCCATGTACAATGTACTCAATTACAAGTTCAATCAAGTGTATTAAAAATACACAGGTCAAGTTACAGTATGAAAATTAAAACTACTTAAAAAGCGTGTTTTGTATTTCTGTTGTGCTGTGTTCTGTTTCTGAACGGTAGCGACATGGAATTAAGTTAATATAAAAAGGTCTTGTATCATGTTGGTATTTCATTTCTACTTTTTCTAAGGCCAGTGCCTTTATCTTAAGCCTTTTTTAGTACAATAGGTTTGGCTGTTTTCCCCCCCGTCTGATAAAATATGACAGTCTCACTGTGATAACAACTGATACACAAAGTTGTTGACTTTATATTCCAGCAAAAAACTAATTGAAATATCCAATACATGCATCAGATAATACAGTGTTTCCCAATCCAATCCTGTGCCCTGCGTGTTTTAGATGTTTCCCTGCCACAACACACCTGATTCAAATGAACAGGTTGTTAGTAAGAGCTTGATGATGATGATGATGATGACGAGCCAACCATTGGAATCAGGTGTGTTGGAGCAGGGAAACATCTAAAACATGCAGGGTCGGTGAGTCCCTGAGGGCCAGGATTGGGAAAAGTGAAGTTTTAGTGCTGAGATAATAATCAACTGATGCCAATAAATTTTTACAAAATGGCCAAAAGCAGATTAGCTGATTACTTGGTTCGTCTTCTTCTTCAAATAACAATAATGCTCATTTTAGGCTATATTGGGCAACAATTGATTGACTACCATGAGTAAAAATCCACTTACCCTGGAATGATGATGATGCATCAAAGTGCATTCAATTACATTTTCCTTGAGTCAGGGTTGAGTGGCAGAAGGCGCAGTAATTGTACCATATCCTGTACTAATAGCCCCGAGTGACTGTCTCCATTGTCTGACAGTGAATGGCCTTGTCATGTCTCTGATATTTGGTGACGGAATTACAAATACAAGTGTGCACAGATCACATTGTCCTCCTACCTTGTGAAAGTTGTATCAAATGATATAGCAGCAACACATTTCGTCCACATAATGCTTTAAACGTCAGCAAGCAAAGCCAGTGTCACTGTTGTGTAATTATATTTGTTTCCTTTTTGAACGCTGACCTTGTCAACCGCAGTATTAAGAACCAAAACATGGTCCTAGTGAGGTAGAGCCTCATATCTGAGGAACTGGCTAAGATTTGAATATTGGTTCGGTTTAGTTTAGGCAATAACCAGTTTTATTTGAGAAGGGTTAACGCAGTGTTTTAAGAACAATGGCTGTGCAAACCTGCGTCATGTGTTCGCCGTGCATACATATGGCTGATTAAATGGCGCTGCTGCTCACTTGTTACACTGCTCACGGCATCACAGCTCTCTCTCCATACATGAGAAATCAAATCCCATGAATTTATCATGCTGTCCGGACAGAATTGAACAACAGTGCACAAAGTGCTAGTCAATTATGCATGTACACAGTACAGGGGAAGTCGTTCTAACTCGAGGTGAACGTCACTTTGTGGGCTACATAATGGCTGACATTACTGCTGAGTGTGGGGTGAGCGAAGCATTTGCAAAACGAGGACAGAAACAAGAGTGGGTTTTTTTTAATAGGTTCTCAAGAGGACACTGTTTGCAACACACACATACAATATATATAAACTCACCAGCCAGTTTATTAGGTACAACTGCTTGTTCATGCATGTATGAATGTATAACTAGCCACTCACATGGCAGCAACACAGGGTGTTTATGCATGTAGACATGGTCAAGATGACCTGCACTGAGAGCATTGAGACTGTGACAGATGATTTAAGTGATTTTGGACATTGGCATGGTTGTTGGTTCCACATGGGCTGCTCTAAATATTTCAGCAACTGCTGATCCACTGGGATTTTCATGGACAACAATTCAATTTTTAGGGTTTACAGAAAGGCAACGGTAATTTAAATGAACAGAAGTGACCACCAAGGTGTGCAGAAGACTATCTTTGGCTGCATAATAGTCTGTGTTGGATGTGTTACACAGTGGGATATTATTATTTTTTGCAAAACAGCGATAATGGTATTATTACTTATAGCAAATGAAACAACAACCAAAAACTGCAGATACTAATCAAAGTCCAAGTAGGAAAAGTTGGGAGAAACAGATTTTTGCTTTGAGAGGCTGCCATGTTTGCTCATTTGTGTTTCAATAAAGTGGATTCAGTTCCAAAACAAGACATAGCAATGTAAATAATTACTGTTGTTTTTCTCCCTCTCAGAATTGCCATATCTAAATATTTGGCGCTGCTTTATCATTGTTATATTTACATGTTTATACATTTCCTTTAAATGTATGGGCCAGACAGGCTGTAGTAGGGTGGGATTTACTCTGGATGGGGGTGATGATTATTAATAGTAATCGCAATGTTGAATCCTATTATAAATTCAATAAAAAACAATAACAATAAACAATAATTACTTTTGCAAGTAAATAATACATATTTAATCCGAGTAATCTGTAATACGTAACATATGACACTTCCTTATATGGTCATGATATGAACAACTTTATCCATCTGTACCTAATTAAGTGGCTGGTGAGTGTGTGTGTTTGTGTGTGTGTTCTTTAAAAGTAGTTCAATTAAATAAAAACTGAACTAAATCATTACGAACCACGCAGGATCAAACGTTACCAGAGGGAATGCGTTACCGGCGAACAACAGCCCTATTTGAACAGATGTTACCGTGAGAGAGAGAGACGAAGCTGCTGCTTCTGCTGCTGCTGCTGCTGCAACAAGAGACGAGACGCGTCTTGGATCACAAATAGGGATGCAGAGCGCATGCGCACTGGGCCCCGTTTACAGGAGGATATTCACGGCGGTAGAGAGAAAAAAGGGGGACAGGCAACAAACCAGGCTTTTTTGAAACAGCACAAAAAAAAACGAAAAAAAAGCGAGACCAGTGCAATGCGAATAACACCAAGAAGGGACACGAAACAGGATTATCAACAGGTAGGATTTGAACGATCTCGTGATCGGCTGCCCCCTCTCCTCCTCTCCTCCTCCTCCTCCTCCTCGTCGCTCTCTTTCTCTCTCGCTCTCCTTTTCGGGTTTTTTTTTCCTCCTCTCCTCCATCTCTTTTTTTGGCCTTGTCTTGTGTGGCGGCTGCGATTCTGGTTCATTTCATAGCGGGGACATATACATGGAGATTATCCTTATCTCATGGACTCGCAGATCCGCTACGCGAGCACGATGAATGTCTCCTGCTCCTGCGTTTTTTTACCGAAACCCAGCGGATCCGAACGCGCGTGAAACACTCGACTTGGCAAGCGGAGGACGCATAAAAAACGCGTAAGTACAGACACGGAACGAAATCGGGCACCAGCGCAGGTTTAAGCCCATGTCATCATGTTATTAACAGATGTATAAATCTTTTTATTGCGTAATATTCTTATTGCCTGGTTTGTTATTGTCACTTCTAAACAATTCCCATCCAAACACACCCGCGCATAGATTCATGTCCAAAATGCGGACTGTTAGAGTCATGTTTATCTTAAGTCTTTGTCGCCTGTTATTATAATATGCAAGATGATCTGTAAAATGGAGGCTTCCTCAGTAACCGGCGCTAATGAGAACACTGCTTATTAACATACGACCCGTAATCCAGTTAACCTTTAATCAGACAAAAACACCGATGCGTTATTATGATGATGGTGATGATGATGCTCGCGCCCTCCGTCGATTTTCCACACTGCATGTAAAAGGCAGGGCAAGTTTATTCAAGGCATCCGCGGCTTCAGAGAGCCTTCCTCTGTTGTGTTCTGTTCTGTTCTGCAGGGCGAAGGGTGTGAACAAGATTTTTTTCTTTTTCTTTTGGGCTGCATTTCTCATCATGTCTTCACAGTGCGCTGAAAAAGAAAAAAAAAAGGTCCAAAAGAATGTCCCCCAAAACCCGAGCTCTTTGTGGTACTGGGTCCGGATTGGTTCTTGAATGCGTCTTTTGTGACACAATTAAGGCTTAAGTGTGCGTTTTTCCTTTGGCCACCATGGTGACTTTGTTCAAGACATTCCACATGAAAGAAAGAAAGAAAGAAAGAAAAAAATCCTGTCACGGATTAATGGTTTGGTCTGATTCAAGCTCCATCACCGTCTGCCTGTCTGTGTTTGTGTCTGTGGAGCAAGAGTCCAGGCTGAGGCACAGCTGTGGAACTGTGTGCCACTTTAATTATTAAAATATAGAGGAAAATAAGCTCATAAATGACAGAGGCAGACGAACAGTGATAATTGTGCTGTTGAAAACAATGCAGCTGTTGTGTACGACTGGATGCTGATGGGTGGATAATTTCTCTTTTCTTTTTTTCCTTTTTTTTATTGTAGGTGTGATGAGACAAAGGAACAAAGAATGCCTTAGCGGAGAGGTTGCCTTTATGCCTGGAAACCTCTTCAAAGCACACCACCAAATGGATGTAACACCTCCGCCTGCCACCTCTAGATCATGATACTTGGCTGAAGCTATTCCGCTATCTTTATGATCCCTCCTCCATCTATGGCGAACTATAGCCATGCAGGGGACCACACCATCTTGCAAAATGTCTCTCCTCTCGCCACGTTCCTCAAACTGACCTCTCTTGGTTTCATCATCGGAGTCGGTGTGGTCGGAAACCTCCTGATCTCCATCCTGCTGGTCAAAGATAAGAGCCTGCACCGCGCGCCATACTATTTCCTGTTGGACCTGTGCGCCTCAGACATCCTGCGCTCCGCCATCTGTTTCCCCTTCGTCTTCACGTCGGTCAAGAATGGATCCGCGTGGACCTACGGCACGCTGACGTGCAAGGTGATCGCCTTCCTGGGTGTGCTCTCCTGTTTCCACACAGCGTTCATGCTTTTCTGTGTGAGTGTCACTCGCTACCTTGCCATCGCTCATCACCGCTTTTACACCAAGAGGCTGACGTTCTGGACCTGTCTGGCGGTCATCTGCATGGTGTGGACATTGTCAGTGGCTATGGCATTCCCTCCGGTGCTAGACGTAGGGACGTACTCTTTTATACGGGAGGAGGACCAGTGCACATTCCAGCACCGTTCCTTCAGGGCGAATGATTCGCTGGGTTTCATGCTCCTCCTGGCACTTATCCTCCTGGCCACACAGCTGGTTTACCTCAAGCTCATCTTTTTCGTCCACGACCGTCGAAAGATGAAGCCTGTCCAGTTTGTGCCTGCCGTCAGCCAGAACTGGACCTTTCACGGGCCAGGCGCCAGTGGGCAGGCAGCGGCCAACTGGCTGGCCGGATTCGGTCGCGGCCCCACCCCGCCAACTTTGCTGGGCATCCGGCAGAACAGCAACGCAGCAGGCCGCAGGCGTCTACTGGTGTTGGATGAATTCAAAACAGAGAAGAGGATTAGTAGGATGTTCTACATTATGACGTTTTTCTTCCTGGCGCTGTGGGGGCCCTATCTGGTCGCCTGCTACTGGCGGGTGTTTGCGAGGGGCCCTGTAGTCCCTGGAGGCTACCTGACGGCAGCCGTGTGGATGAGCTTTGCCCAGGCTGGGGTCAACCCTTTCATCTGCATCTTCTCCAACAGGGAGCTGCGGCGCTGCTTCAGCACCACGCTCCTCTACTGCAGAAAATCCAGGTTACCAAGGGAACCTTACTGCGTTATATGAAGGTTTTGCTGTGGGTTTTTTTTCTCATCTTATGTCTCAATTTCCCTGATTGATCTTGATCTGCTGGGCTCTATCCCACTGTACAGCGCACTCTATCTATCTCTCTTCACTTCATCCTCCAGTCTCTCCTCCTGTTCCTCCTTCTCCTCCTTACAGTGTTTTCCGAGGTAGAAGGTGGACTTGCCAATCACGAGGCTCTGCTGGGGTTGATTGAATATGAAATATATCAAACGTGGAGGCTGAAGGGAATGGGAATGCCTCCTGTGTTTATGTTCTAGTAACATTGTGGAAGGCCAAGCCAATGCAGAGAAGCAAAAAGCTGAAAAAAAAGAGAGAAAAAACAACAACAAATTGAGCGAACAATGATAACATGACTTCTTTCTTTGGATAATTTGTGAGGTGTGAATTACATAAATATGAAAAGTTAAGAAAAGAAAAACAACAACAGCGTCAAAAACAAACAGTACCTCTCAAGGAATCACTGGAAATGTTTTACATTTTAAGAGTTGCACTAAAAAGAAGATGTAAAGATGCTTTCTTTTTTTTTGGTCAACAGTTGCCGGTTGCATTGCAAGGACAACTTATTTTTCCTTTTCTTCTTTTTTCCCAAACTAAACAGTGAATGCTTTAATTTGCAACAGACTACACAATCGCTGTAAGTAAGAAAAACTGTCGGAATACACCATCTCAAGAGGATAAAATGGTTTTAATGTAAGTGATGATCTTTTTTTCCATTTCCTGGGCGGGGGGGATTAACAATGGGTGGGGGGCGGGGCGGCGGTGTGGTTACAATGTGTGGTTTTTGAAGTTGCGACATAAAGACTAGAATTGATTTCTTGTAGTTTTACAATCCATTATGTCCCTAGTGTCAGGCATTGTTATTTTCTTATCACCTTTTACAAAAAAAAAAGTGAAATGATGTTTGGATTGAAAAGAAAAAAAGAAAAAAAAAAACTTGGTTTCAATAAGAACTCTTATGTGCTTAAAAAAAAAAGACATTGAAGAAGTAGTTACATGTTTCATTATATCCATGTACCTAAACACTACCATATTGTTACAGTATTGCTGATGCCACTCCGGGTGTTCTTGCCTTAATGGTTATGATAGTCATGCTACCAGATTGTTTTGTTTTTATTTAACTCATTCCCAAAAAGGTTGTTTTTTTCTTGCAGATGCAAAAAGGGGGAGTTTTATTTCTTTTTCAAAACAATGTGAAGTGCATGTCCATTTTTTAACAAAGAAAAAAAAGAAAAGAAGCTGGTCCACTCCCATGAGCATCACAGGCCATACACTGAGCAGCCCATTTTTATTCTGCAGTGGTTTGCTACACCCCACAGTGTGCTCAGAGCACAGGGAGTGTGCGTGCGTGCGTGTGTGTGCGCGTGCGTGTGTGCG